>NC_135331.1:127541611-127880027 GCF_023851605.1 Tamandua tetradactyla | reverse complement strand
TCTGTATTAGTTCCTTACAGGAAAATGAAAAAGGGATGAGCGATGGTTCCATTCCTCAAATTGCTTAAATTGTAACTGAAATAAAAAGAACCATTTGGGGGCAGTTAATGAAAAGCACAAAGCTGCAAACAGTTAGTGGGTCTTTCTAACTGATACCTGACCATTTATGTTAAAGGCAAATATTTGGAATATATTCATATAGCAGGGATAATTTAAATGGAGAGCCTAAATGAATTCTCATAGTGGACATACACACACACACAGATTTACTTCCACAAGCAAAATTTAGTCCCACAAGCATAAGTTTAGTAAGTTCAAAATTGAGAGTCAGTGGAAGTAGAAAAGGACTGGTCAGGAAGATGAAGACAGTGTCATTTGAACCACTCTGGAATTTAACATCTGATGGCCAAAGAATATAAGGAGATCGTTTCAAGAAAGAAAAGTTCAGAACAGAGTGACCAGTGTTACAGAGGTATCAAGGAGAACTAAGACAAGCAAGGGGCCATGAGATCTGGCAGTGAAGTGCTCACTAAGCATACAGGCATGTTGATGAGATTATTCCCTCCAAATTCACCCCACTACACCACTATCCTCACCACTGATCACCTTAGTTATTTCTGAGCCCTCCCTCACCTCTATCTCCACTTCAGTCACTGAGGGTGACAATTCTTTGATGATTTGCCCATCCTACTGCTGTGGAGAAAAGATAAAAGCAGATGTTTCATTAACGGTCAGAAAGCACTCCTCTGACCTTGTAGGTGCAGGAGATGGAAAAAGTAGGGAAAAAATAAGCAGCTCCAGGCACACAGATTCAGCCTGCTCTGTGCAAGGACAATTCTGCCTCATTCTTTATTTCTTTATGGGGTTTCTGATATGGATTTAGCCACTTGCTTTCACTGGATGAAAGGTAAATACCACTCCAGGTGAGTTCAATTTTTTCTTGTAGTCTGGAATTTCAAATTCTTCACTCTTCTACTGCCCAATCCTATTTTTCTTACATCCAGTCTGACTCTGCCTTAGGTCACCTGTTCACATAGTCCTGTGGGTTCCACAAGCATTACTACCGATCTTGCTTCTGAATGCACAAGCTCTTTGTCTTTGCTCAGTGAAATCCAATGCTATTGCTACCACCTCCTCAGGCTGGCACGCATGGCACTTTTCCCTGCCTGAGATGCTGTGCTTATGTGAGCACTGAGCAGCTTCCGTGCACTCCCACCGTGTACAACTTTAGTCTTTTGTTCTCATCAATCCCACTGAGGTATTTTTAAACATTTTATCTTTAGGATGCTATATTCAACCTTTTTTTTTTTTTTTTTTTTTTGAAATTCCCTTTCCAGACTTCAAGGGAATTATCACCAAGTCTGACAATAATGGTGCCTGGGGTGCTGTATCACCCTTCGTAACTATGTGTCTTAGAACATTTTTTGCTGATAACAGTATTTCTTTCTCCTGTAGCATTAGTGACAGCCGCTCTCTATACAGAGTTTGAGCAACTTTTTAAAAAGTCCTGATAGTCCACATTCCTTAAAGACATTTTTATTTGAATTATGAATACGCTACCCTTTTAGGAAAGTTTTTCAAGTTACAACTGTATTTAAACCTGAGACACACTATACCTAAGAGGGACTCTTGTGAGTTGGAAATAGAGTGCTGGCACTAGTTTCAGGGGCTCTCACCAACACAGGGGCAGAGTTAAACAACTTTCTCCCCTTCTATGTCTTTAGTTTGAGTGTTCAATACCTAATCATTTAACCACCTCACATCACAGGAATAGGAAGATAAAATGAGTTAAATCTAAAAATGCTGAAAAGCATTCTGAACTCTTTTGAGGACTTCCATGTCCTCACCATCTGTGATGGTTAAATTCATATGTCAACTTGGTCAGTTTACGGTGCCCAGGTTTTTGGTCAAGCAAGCACTGGCCTGTTATTGAGAGGACAGTAACATATACAGGACGTGGTCAGACTGTGAAGAATTTTGTGCTGTGCTGGAAATACTGAGTTTCCTCCTTTGGGGCTACTATGAGATTTCTAGCTTCAGAGAATGAGCAAAATTTGGAACATTAAATGACATTAGGAAATAAACGGACTAGAAGCAGAGTATTTGAGTTTGGTTTGGGTGTTTTAAAGTGAGATAACTGAAGAAATACACACATGTATATTCAATCAATAGAATACACTATAACATGCCTCTGTGTGCATGTATCTGTATGTATGTGCCTCAGCCTGGTAGCTGAGAGACATCTAAGAAATGAGTAGAAAAGGACTGACGGAAGGACAACTTGAAGGAAGGATTATTGCAATAGATTTGTTTCGATCTCTAAAAGTGATAAAAGGAGAAAATTTCACAAAGTAGGAAACTATAAACAGTACCAAAAGCCTAAAGC
This sequence comes from Tamandua tetradactyla, assembly GCF_023851605.1. Lineage (NCBI taxonomy): Eukaryota > Metazoa > Chordata > Mammalia > Pilosa > Myrmecophagidae > Tamandua > Tamandua tetradactyla. The sequence goes on along the minus strand of NC_135331.1, from coordinate 127,877,641 downwards.
TGAATATGCAGCATGACAATAAAACAAGACAATTGGATTTAATAAAATCTATTTATGGCTGGAGCGGACAGGTTCTAATGTAGTGGCAAATGCAACAGCCAAACTGCAGTAACTGTTGTATTAGTCCCTTTCTGTGATGAAGTTTGGAAGTGACGAGGAAGGCAAAGAGAGGGCAATAGCATATGCGGGGTGGATGCATTAAGGAATGGCTTGTTTGTTTGCATAGATTATTTAGAATAAGTAAACTTTAAATGTGACTATAGGCTGAAGAAAAGAAAACCAGACAGATAAGAAACTGAAAAGAAAGAAATGTAGTTGGAATCATTAGATCTTTCAAGGTGATAAACTTCTTAAGGACTGGTTTTCTAAACTATGCTTACATAATATTATTACTCAGTCTCCCAGATATGATTGATGCATACATTTATATAACTTAAAATTTGTTGAACCTTAAAGTCAAACAATGAAAAATAGATTATCTACAGGGGAAATTTGTATAATTCTTTTAAAACTATACTCCCAAGGATTGTTGTCGTTGTTTTGCTTTACTTATGAACCATATCATATATTGATATCCAAGAAAGATAGGGCAAATGTGCAAGCTAATTCCACTCTCCTTCCAACCCCTGCCACATTTTCAGAAACGGACTGAAATGAATGAAAAGAAAAAAATAGGGAAAAGAAATTTATCAATGCTAAAATTATGGAACATTATCAACTTACTGTCATAAATTTTGAGAAAAGTCTGTAAGATATAATGTATTTCAATCCAAATCATAAGATGTTCTTAACTGATATTCAACTATGCTTCTGAAGAGCAGTAAAATGGCACCAGAAGTAGAGGACATTATGAATAAAAAAAAAATCACCCAAATCTGAGAGGGAAGGAGTGGAAGCATGGGCTGGCTATGAAAGATGGAAACACTCTACTGAGACATGCCATCCCACCACTGACAAATAGTAGCAGTAGGATCCAAAAAAATGCAGGCAGCCTTGACAACTTAACACCACAGCAGTAAATATATAATTTTTACCAATGTTAATTTATCTGAGATGCAATTCTTAAAGGTAATATTAAAGATGGAGAAATTTTTAAAGTTACTAAAGAACTACACTTCCTTACCCAACATCTGAGGGGGGTGATATTCTTGCCAATTTATTTTACGGAATCCCAATAGGAAAACCTAATAAGTAACACAAAATACCTGACCTTAATATACAGATCTAAAGATACCTCTATTTATTTTCACATTTTAATCTGAATCTCCATATATACCTATTTGTCCATCTCACCAACTAATATCAAGAGGCGTGTAGATTGGAAACACTAGCAGCATTTCCATTCAAGTCAAGAGCAAAACAAAGATAATCATCCTCACCGTTATTTAGTATTATTGTGAGAGCTGTTCTAATGTATTTTAATGAACAAATAAAATAAGAATTCTAAAAATTAGAAAGCAGGAAGTAAATTTACTGGCATTTGCTGTGATTGTCTACCATGAAAGCATAAAAAATGAATATATGCAAACTACAGAACAAATTCAATGAACATAAAAGAAAATGAAAATAAGTGAAACGTTAATCTTGATTTGAAATTAGAAGACTCAATATTTAAAGAGGCAAATTCATTTATAAACCTATTATTAATTTAAATGGAGATTTATTGGCATTGAGAAAATTATACTGAAACTCATCCTGGAAAAACACAGAACAGTGAGATACAGTCAAAATAGTAAAAAGAAAGGACAGACTATTTGCTTTTGAAAGTATGAAAGTATATGTTAAAAAAAAACAGTTAAAATAATTCGGTAATAGCAGTAAATAGACCTGAAATGAAAAGAGAATATAAAAAAAAATCTATGTACAGATAAACGTGATAATGTGGAATTTCAAATCATGGAGAAATGTGGATTGATTGATTTATTCTTTCTTTGAGCAAAAATTTGCTAAGCGATAAAATTTTGCCCTGCTTTATTTTAGGTGTTAGGTGAAGAGACTGAAGGCCCCTGCCCACTTGGAATTTACAATCTTGTGCAGAAGACCATAAACAAATAAACAAATGGATATGCAATTTAATGTAGGTGCTCATGCATGCTACAGAGAACAATACAACAGTACAGATAGGAAAAGTGAGGAAAAGCACTGCTCTAGATGAAGGCACCAGGAAAGGCCTTGAGGAACACGTGACTTTGGAACAAAAAACTTAAGAGCGAGAAAGGTCACCCACGCATGCAGCTAGGCGCATTGGGAGATCAGTGATTGGGCCACGCAAGCCTAATATAGTAGGTATTTAAAATTTAAGAAGTAAAAATATTAAACGTTCAACAACGGCAGTGAATGCTTCTAAAAATAAAGTAATGAACAGTATTACGAACTTAAATTGAAAACTGGGGACAGGAAACCAAAAGACCCCATTCTGAGAGCAGCCACTCTAACTTCTCAGTAATCATTACACATTTTAGAGGTCTTATTTTTTACCCATAATTCTGGATATAAACAAATGACATCTTTCAATTCCTATAACTCTTTATACATTTTCATTATTCAGAACATCCAAGTAGAATAAGCTATTTTACTTGCTTTCTATCAACTCTGATTGAGAATTATAAAAATTCTGAATTTTTATATTAGCTCACATGGCTAGCTTTTCTTATAAGAACATGCATATTTTTAAGGTTCTTGATGTCTGTAATTATTTCGAAATTTCCCCCTTCTCTTTTGCCCCATTTCACTTTAAAAAGAAAAAAAAAAACACCTTGGCTTGTAGTAATAAAATTATTTTCATGTTTGCAGTTCTAATGCAATAACACCTGCTTCTAAAAAGACCTCATTTCACAAAGTGCTATTTAAGTTTTGCAATCATTTTGACATCCCAGCCTAATTGTTCAGGTTTCAGAGAAGAAATTAATGAAAGGGACAACCATTTAAAGCAAAAGAATTTTGTTCACAGTTCATTAAATATTTTAAATGGCCATGTTATTTTATGGCTTTTGCATTCCTTCTGAATTTTAGCTGGCTTGCTGTTATAACCAGGAATTTGGAATCTTTTTTCAAAGAAATCCTGCTGCACAACAGTTATCATCTAGCTTATAAATACATTATTATTTTAATTTTGTATTATTGAAAATGAAGCTACATTTCCAAGCTCATGTCAAGGTTTAATCATTTTAGGGGCACATAATGGAACTCTTCAATAATACGACAAAGTTTATCAGTTTTCTAAAATTATATGCCAGTGGACTTTGCCTCCCCCCAAAAGTAATTAATTTACTTAGTGTAAGTTTTTTGTGAAGAGCAGTTATTGAGAAGTGTTTCAGGCAAAATACTGTTCTCCCTCTAAGGAAAAGATGACCCAGAAATACATAGATAAAAATTCCAATAAAACTGCATTAGCACAAATTTTTCTGTTACTCTATATCCAAACCTTGAATGTAAAGATAATAGATCAATTACTACCTTGGGTTAGTTGTTATCTATCTAATTATTAGATCTACAAATTATTATTATTACTATTAATTAGAACTTTTTATAATGAATCAAAGCCATGAAATGGGCAGATTTTAAGCAGCTCTGCAGCCATACCCCTCCTTTTATGAGAACTGCCTCTCCAGTAACACAGTGGGTCTCAGAGCCCATGCTGCACTATTTTACTCCATCTCCATCCTTGCCGAGGTTCATGCCAGGCTGGACCTCTCTTCTGCACCTCCACAGTCCCTCTGTACAGGGACACTAGGACATCAGCCAGCAGATCAGTAAGACCATGACAGGGAGGAAAGGTGAGATCAGGGGTGAGTTTGCTATTTTCTGCCATCTGTATATATAATGGCAGTAAAAAGACATCTGTTGTAAGAGAAAAGAATAAACCACAGATTAGGAAGGAAAGTCTTGGGTCCTGATGCCACTTATTGTACTAATCCTGATTCTCCCAGTAAATTCTCTCCTCTTAATCAATTTGAAATTTGATTTTTCTAGTTGTAAATTTGAATTAGATAATAATAATAGAATAGAACCTAAAATATAAGCACTTCGCTTTATTTGAAAGGCAGGGATTTCATATTTATAGCATGGGTTAAAACTTAGATGCAAACACTATAACCATTATGGCCAACTCCATTATATAAAAACATCATTGACTTATCGTTCTGTATGCTGAGAACAAAATTTGGGGTCCCACGGGATCATCTAGTTCACACTCAGATGCACACACACCCCATACTAAAGGTCACAAAATTAAAAACTAGAGATAAAACAGCTTACCTGGGTTTATACTGCATGAGTGTAAAAGAGGTTAGAGGTTTAAAATTTAAAACTCTATTCTTCAGGACTATAAAGAAAATATGTCTGGAAGAAGAAATGTTTAAGGAACTAACTTTAAATTTAGACATGAATGGTATCACAGTCTCTTGTAAACGCAATTATTTTAGCTTAGTTATAAGCATAGTTTTTCAGAGTCGTGTCACATCATCAGTCTCCTTATAATAAATGGTATTTGGGGATGGGCTCAACGGACTTGCCCTACATCACAGGCCTTTCCTCCTAGACGCACAGGAAACCAAGGCTCAGTCCTCACGTCATAGAGTGTGTCAGGTCCACACGATGGAGGAAACGCTGTGATCCTAGCCTATGCGAGTAGCTTCACATGTGAATGGGATCTGAAGTAATTCAGGAAATCCTTTTCTCTATTTCAAAATTATTTTCAGCTTTGAGACACAAAAGCAGAACGAGGGCTTGCTCTAGTCAGCGCAGACAGAATCTTCGGTGCAGTGTCTCATGGCTCAGCTTTGGAGATAAAAAGCAGGCAAGGCGACATAATTGAAAGGAGAAATCATAATGCATCATTTCCCATATGTTTAAGATGCAATCTCCATTTGATTGTCAAAATTTGGATTGCTGCCTTCAGTTTATTGTACTTTCCTTTGTTCAAAAGAGTACTGGTGATTCCGACAAGTCTTTTGTGCGGTCATGATGGCACAGGGGCTGTTTCTGAAGTAGCTGTACCCAAATGCAAAATACCATTAAGGTTGAGAAATGGAGTGGGGCTCAGAGAGTGATGGAGAGTATCTGTTAAGTCCGCTTTTTGCAAAATTAAGTTTGTTTGTAGGCTGTGTCAAAATGCTTCCGTGACACTGTCAAAATTACCTTGTCTAATGAGCACTGGCAAAACGTTTTTTATTAATACCATGTTGCATTTTATATTTTGTGCCTCTTGAGGGCAAGGGCCTTCTGTCAGCACATTTATCCTTTTAATACCTATGTTACAATAATTCTACAGCCATTATTTGAATTGTGTTGACTTACTTGGCATATCAACATTTGGCAGAGTAAAGAGAAAAAGAGAGTTTCTCTTACATATGTTTGCTGGAAGCATTTTCTCTTTTTTCCTAATAAAATGCTCTGCCAAACCCCAAATGGCTTGGGTTCATCTTTTTAAAGACCAGTTTTAAAGCAATAATGCTAAATTCTCCCACATAAATCCTCTATATAGAAAATGGCAAGGGAGATGAAAATAAACAAAAGCATCCGGGGGAATACCTGTTACTCTCTTTCACAAGCTATGCTAATAAAACAAACTCCAACTATCACTGGTTAGTCTCCTCTCTCAATGGCACAGTGGCTTGAATTGTTGTCGCTTGGAAGATTATTTTTAGAAAATGAGGTACTTTTAAAATCAGAACTGAAATGCTGACAATCTAAAATATATTGAGCATTGCTCATTTGATCAATGACAATGCAAAAAGCTTCCATTTGTGGCCATTTTTCAGAAATTACATAACAACATCCATATCTGAGCCAGAATTTACAAAGGAAATCCAATTTTAAAAACGGCAAGGAAATAACCTCCACCCCACCATTTCCTGGAAGTTTAAATATAATTCTCCATGTACCACACCGGACAAAGTATAACTTGAAAAGAACTGTAAATCTGGAGAAGAATAAGGATTGCATAGGTTCAATCTGCAACTTAGCAAAGTTTTCCCAGTCTAGAAGCCCCAGTCAGACATGGTCAGCTGCAGTTATTTGTGGTGGTTTTGTCCTTTTGTACTAAAGACAGGGAGAAGAAACATAGACCTTCTTCACCATGATTGATTTCTACCCAGGAAGTTTTCCTATTTTAAAAATATTCAACAAGAAGTCAAGATGCCAATCATACCAAAATAGCAATGCTCCTGTTTACTTTTCTGTTCTGCATGTGATGAACTCTGGGCATGAGAACAAACCGACGTCAGCCCAGACTCCACCTGGAGCTTTCCCTCTCCTCACATCATTGAAAACAACTTTTTCTTTTTTCTTTAAATAAAGTCATGGAATAAAGAGGCCTCGAAAGACCTTGTGACAAGTTAGTATCTGACACCTGTAGGCAAAAGAGTCTTCTTTCCTCATCTTTAAAATGTCAGGGGCTGAGACTCAGAAACCTCTCTTAAAAGAGCATTCTGGTATTGCAATTACCTGAACATCAAGAAGCAGCTTTACCGATGACTAATCGACATCTCAAATGATTTTATTAAATGCAATTTCTCCTCCACAGTCTGCTGTGTGCTGAGATAAGAAAAATCTGATTAAAATGTTCTTGTTCATTTAAGCTCCAATTAGCAGTCCACTGAAAATATAATGTGATTATTTAAAAATTATGAAGAGACCAAGGCACATTCTTGAGTCTAAGCCTTAGGCGTTACATATAACAATTCCCATGCACGCTGGCACACGTGCCCCGTTAAGGTGGAAGCACCCAGGTCTGTCACTCAGGGAAACTATCAGGTTTACACCAAAAACCTGGGTAGTGGGGGCCAAGCATTCTATTGGACCTCTCTGAACCTCAGTGCCCTAAGCAAGAATGGTGGATAGGGTGATCCTACTGTAGGGCTCTTTAAGTCCTGACTCCTCTATTTGATATAATTTTAAGAGTAAATGCGAATGGACAGATTAACATTTCTTGGTATGTGTTCTGAAGAATTGGTAGTTGGAAGAAATTTCTTCATTCAGTAAATCCCCATTACAATTCATTTGTATCTTCCATTCTTTACGACTTCTCTAAACCCCCACAGTGCTTTATTTGTCCCTTTTTTGTATAACATTATATTTATGCTCTGTTTTTTTTGGGGGGGTGCAAGACTGAAACTGCAACTAAAATGAATATCCTTGAAGGTAAGGACTGGATCTGATATCATCTCGGATTCCTTCACAAAATTTAGCCCAGTGATTTCTGAACAGCGTGTGCTTATATTTGATGTGTAAATGAATGCTGAATAAACTGTCAACTTTGGGTCACTGAAGATACAGTCATTTAGATGGCCTAATCAAATACAAAGGATCTGGGTTTTAGGATGTACTACTGAAAAAAGCACATGGTAAAGTAAATTAACAAGTAAGTGGTAAGGCTTCAGATATTCTTTTCAATATGTTCAGATGTTCTGGATAAATTCACAAAATGCTGTAAAATTTTTAGTTCTCTTAAATATAAAAGACAAGTGACTCAGCCTTGATGCAGTCTCAAAATAAAGTTGGCAATTTAAAGGAAGTAATGTGTAAAAATAAGGCAGTATAGTATTACTATATTCCTTTCAGTATGATTTAGAGAAGAGAGTCCTAGATAAAAGAAATAGAATGTAGTTGGAGCTACTAATTATGTCCGTGTAAGAGATCACTGGATTTTCTGTGTTCATTTTAGTTCTTTGAAACGTCGTTTACAACCAAAATATAATATCCTCTACAGAAATACATTTTAAGGTATTCTATCTTTCTTAGATATGATAACATTCTGCTATTATAGCAACTGTTTAAAAATACATTTCCTGGAATCTTTTAAGACTATGACCTCATATCATTACCAGATTGTTGGAAATTGAATTATGTCCCCAATAAGAGGCACGTTCGGGTCCCGACGCCTGGTCCTGTGGGTGTGAGCCCATTTGTAAGTAGGACCTTTGATGATGTTAGTTAAGGTTTGCCCAAACTAAATTAAAAGTTGACCTTAATCCAATGTGGCTGAAGTCCTTATAAGCAAAGAAACTTGGATACAGAGAGAGAAGTCACCAAGAATAATCAAAAGCTGGAGGTCAACAGAACCTGGAAGAGAAAGGAGGAGATGCTACCATGTGCATTGCCATGTGACAGAAAAGCCAAAGAACCCCAGTGATTGCTGACCAGCCAGAAGATACTGACCCTGAGAGGAAGCAAGCATCTGAAACCAGAAGCCAAAAAATTTCTGTTGTTAAGCCAACCCCGTATATGATATTTGTTCTAGCAACTGAAAAACTAATACACAGATGCTATTATTTTAGAATACTAGCATCCAATTTGGGATCAAACTTAGTCATTCCTGTGCCCTGCATGACTTGGTCTAAGCCTGCTCCTCCAAACTCACCACGGCCCACTCTAATGCCCACTCCAGAGTGTTTCAGTCATCCTGGGCTGTAGGACATGTTCCTTCCAATCCTGGAGCTGGCTGCCTGGGTTGCCCACTCCTCAGCTTTCCACAGGCTGGCTGCTTCTCATCTGTGGGCTCCAAGGGCTCTCACAGAGACCACATCTCATTCCTATATTAAAGTATCCTTTTCTATTATTCTCCACCATATAATGTTATTCATTTCATCCCTACCTCACATCACAATCTGCAATTATTTTATATATTTATCTGTACAGATTTACAAATAAATATTTATGATGTTTGAGGGTCTTCTCCAGTATGATCTAAATGCCATGACAAGAAGAACCTTGTCTATCTTGCACCCTGTTGCATTCCTGGTATCTAGCATGGTGCCTGGTACGCAGCAGATGCCATCATATTTTATCTGTTGAGTGAATGAACTGATCAATGATTAATATAATATAATTATTTTATTATAATATAATATAAAATATAATCAAAAACCTATAGCTCACAGATTTTTATCCATCTGAAATAAACTGAATGTAATTATTAGTCAGTATTTTCTGTAATTCAATTTATTACGCTATGAGATGAACTAAATTAAGTTAAAATGTGGCCCTGCCTTAAAAGATACTATGTTCTTGAGCAAAACAAAACCCTCACACAGGTAAGGTCCTAGTGAAGAAAATCTCGCCCATGCATTAGAAGTGCTGTAAACCGGCTGGACATATAAGTATTGCAATGGGCTAAAAGAAAGGGTAGATGATGTTGGGAATCATTTCCGGAGTTTACTGAATGTGAAGCAGTCTTAATGATGATAATAATAGCTGCCAAATATTGAAACTCTGCCATGTGCTAGCCACTGGAATAGAGATGCATTATTTTTCATTTCAGTCATTTTAATTTAAAAAGTCATACATACCTATAACAATAAAAACAAGAACAGTGTTCAAGTTAAATAATCTCCTCCTCCTCAGTTCCAGTCCACTTGTATAATGCAACCTCTATTGACAACGATGTGTATAAATTTCCATATATCTGCTTTTATTTACACATATCCTTTGGCACAGAGCTAATGTTGAGGTGGTTATACACAGACATTGGCAATCCAGCTGCTCAGACTAAGGGTCCCATTTGCTATGCTGATGCCTGTGCTTCACAAGTTACGTAATAATTGTGCAATAATTTGAATCATCCTGCTTAGGCACATATATGGTGGTGGCGGTGTTCTATTGACAAATGAACCCTATACGTAGATGGTGACATGTAAATTGCTTTATTAAAAATATGTTGTTGACATGTTTTCTAATTACAACAATAATAATAATATCATAGTAGCTATAGCTAATCTTCATGGTGAGTTTGCTGTGGGCTGGTTGCAATGCTGTAGCTTAACTATTTATCCCAACAACCTTTTTGGTTGAGTTGTTCTACTTTCCACCACTGGACAGAGGAAGACTTGCTTGATTCTCTTCAATAACTGCAAAGGTTTAAAACAATTCCATAACAGGGCTATACCATTGTTTATTCAACCATTTTCTTACTGGTGGACTTTCAGGGTTTTCCAATTTGTTGTAGTAAATATCCTTTTCCACAGATCATTACATACCGGCACCTTCTTCTGACAGAAATACTCCCAGAAATGGGACTGCTAGGTCAACCAGTATGAACAGTTTGATGCTAAAAAATAAATAGTTGCTAAGCAAAGGATTTAGGATATATTCCTTAAGATTTTACAGGCTCCAGAGAATTTGCACAGGCAGAAAAGAAATTGCATGGGATTTGAGTGAAAGGAATAACATAGATAAGGGTATGGTAGCGGTAAACACCATGATGTGCCTGTGTGGCAATCAGAGACCCAAACTCAGTAAAGTGTCACGTAGGGGTAAATAGATGTGGGAGGGAGGGAGGTTACGGAAAGGCAGGCTAGTCTGGACCTTAATGTCAACTGGAAGAATTTAGATTTGCTGCTATAGGAAGCAAATAACCATTTATAATTACTATTGTAAAATTTGCAATAATAAGACAAATGATTAAGCAACATTTCATAATTGAGGGGGGAACAGTTTGCTGACCCACACATACTTGAGCGTGGTGTTCTTTGGCAGACCATATGGACTCTTGCAGTCCTAGTTTCCTCAGGAACTCCTTGAGTAACAGAACTAGAACAACTCTAACTGTTCAAATGCAAATGCTCTCTCATCAACTCAAAATTGCTCCTATTATCAAGTTTGAGGAATATAACAACAGTGAAAGCCCTCTAAGGACACAATCAATGACACACCACAGGCAACTTCCTATTCCCAGCACTTTCTTCTCTTTTCACAGACTGAAGCCAATCAACCTTAAGCCCTTGACTAATAAGCCCCCTGGCCTCCCTGTCTGAATATACTTGTTTTCAGTGCCAGCAGATCCTCCTGGAGTGATAAGGATAGCTGGCCTCTCTAGTCAACCAACAGGTCTAATCAAAAGTGGTCTTACCTTGGCACAAAAGGCCAGGCCTCCACAGCTCTGTGATGCTGGTGCATGTCACAGAAGCCCCCTAGGTTTTCATAACTTTAGTTCTAACATAACAATTGCTCCATCAGAAAAAGTGTAGAGATCAAAATGGAAACAAGATAATCCAGCAACCTCGACCATACACAAAATCTAACAGCTGTCTATTTCTCTTTCGCTAGTTTTACTTCTTCTGTTCATCCTACAAATACTGATATTCTCCACGGCTTTTTACCCTCTTCTTCGAATACTCTGGAGATTATCTCATCTACTCCCAAGCATCAACATCATCTTTGAACAGACAACTCTAAAATCTACAGTCTCAAATTCTCTCCTGAGTTCTAGATCCATATTTACGATCCCTAATAAGATATTGAAAACACCCTCATACAGCAGGACCACTGTACAGCCATCTATGCCTGTTGTCCATTCCTATCGGCTGCTGTCTCATTTTAACTGCCAGTACTCATAAGTACAGGTGACTAAATATTTTTAATAACATGCCTAGTACAGCCTATCACCATCGACTCTGCTGTCCAAACAGGAAACTTAATAATGATTTAATTTTCTCCTCACTCAACATCTACAGCCAGTAATCATGTCTCATTTTGGTTCTCTCCAGATTTTATACAAACCCATTCTTTCCTCCCCATCCTAAGGCACTGTCATTGCTTTGGTCTACACAATGCCATCACTCTTGTTATAAGACAAAGGTGGTGGATCTTCTCTTCAATGTGCTCAGAGACCAAATCCTGAGACACTGGGTTTCAGAGAGAGAAGGAGTTCATTGCAAGGTGCAAAGCAGATCGGATGGTCTAAGGGTCCAAAAATCTGCCTCTCCAAATTTAAGTATTTCTGATAGTTTTATAGTATTAACAGATGGACAGGTTTTAGGGTAATGAGCCCAATGGCCCCAGATGATGTAATTAGAGGTGATCTGATTACTGTGTGTGGGCATACTGTACCTGTCAGGTGGGCCCATTTTGATTAGATCCAGCTTTGGTTATCCAGATTACTTTGGATTTGGGGTGGATTAATTCTGGGCTGATCCAAGAGACTTCATTAATAAAACGTCAGGGGCTGTCTTTAAAAGTGATCATAAGACTCCAAAGTCGAAAAACTGGATAAAATGGGTAAAAGTGAAGGTTGGTTATAAGTTTTTACAATCACAAGGGCACAGGATAAAGTCTATACCATCATTAGCAGAGATGAAGGCAGTTGGATTACGGTTCAGAGATTTCAGGTTATTTTCCTCTGCCTACTCTAATACACCAGTAAGTAAAAAGGGATATCTATACAATGATTCAGTAATCATAATCTTCCCTTAAATCCTAACTTAAAATGTTAGGATGGTTACAATCTGGCCTTAGTTTCCTAAATGCCACTCTAGTTCCATCATCTCTAAGTAACTCATTTCTCATCTAGCATCTGAAGTTGCCTTTATAAAACACAAAACTTAAATCATTTAAAATTTCATAAAAATAGTTCCTGGTTTCATCTAACAGAAACATTTAGGAATAATATAGTTAGATGAAGAATAAGATAGGCTAGCAGTTAAGATACTATTTTTTAAAAAAGTAACATCCTATTATGAGCCAAAAGCTCTATGTTAGACACTATGGAGGAAATGGAAAAGAAACCTTGTACCTCTCTACTCAAAAAATGAAACAAACAAAAAATAGCTACAGTTACCAGGCAAACACAGGACACCTAGTAACATTTTAATTTAAGCTAACCAGGTAATTTTTTAGTATATGTATTTATACTAAAATGCATATATATATTCATATTTATATAAATTCATGCATAAATATTTAAATATATTTAGTTAGTTTGCAGTATAAATATCCCAAATATTGTATGGGACAAACTTACACTAAAAATTAGTCACTGCTTACTTGAATTCAATATTAACTGGGTGTCTTATATTTTATTGGCTAAATCTGGCAACCCTAAGTGGGATATTGTCTGGGAGGCCTAAGAAGTCTTTAGAAAGGAATGATGCCAGTTAAGGTCATTAAGAGGAGTTTATTGTGTGGATAATGTGTGTGTATTCGTGTGTATGTGAGAGAAAGTGGATGGGGGGGTGGTGGAGCAGAGCAAGGGACAGAGAGAATATTTCCAAACGCAAGAAAGAGAGAACCAACAATGTGTAGTGGTTTGCTGATAAAGGCTTAACAACAGTTTCTAGCAAAAAAATAAAAACAGTGCAGATTTGTAGAGTTCACCCATGTCCGTGGTATAAACATTCCATTCAGGGTAGATTTCAAAGAACAAAAGTGATGTTACTGAATACGGAGTTAGCAAAACAATATGCAATGGTGTCTATTATAAAGTGTGTCCATCATATGCCTACAATGGTGGTGTATAACTCAAGAGCACAGATAGTAACATACAGCAAGGGAGTGGTGAGTTTTGAGTATTCACAACAATTGATTTTAATATAGCTTATTTAACTGTAAATCCATAAAATTTAATTTTTAATAACAGCTGTGTTTAAGACAACCAGATTACAAAATGGTTGTACAGCAGGTGCTGTACAGCTCTTTTACACAAACCACTATCAGTCTAAGTTTATATATAAAGATAGATAGATAGATATAAATAAATATAGAGACATTCATGTAGTTATAGATAGATGTAGACACAGATACAGACATAGAGATGGTTACAGCTATAAATATAGCTGCAGACACTGCAGGTTTACCACCTTGACTGAACTTACACATGTTCTAGTCACATCCTGTGTAATGAAATAATGCTACAGAAGGAGTAATTGGAGACAGAGGTCTTGATCTTGTAATAACTCTTCAATTTACTGATCATCCATCTAAGCATCAGTTTCCTCCAAGCAAAAGAGGAAAAAAATAATAATGCCTTCCTCTCTGATCTGAAATTAAGTGAGGTTTTATGTGGCAAGATGCCTGTAAACTAGAAATTTCCAGATGAAAATTCGAATGACTGTCTTTCCAGGAACATGTTTTTTTGCTGCTTCTGCAAAGGTAGAGGCACACCCTCATGCTTATTGTGTAGCCCCAGCAGTTTTTCTTTTTTTTTTTTCCCCTTGTTCTCTCTCAAAGATTACGCTTCTAGCAATGACTTTGGTCCCTGCTGTGCATATCTAGAAGCTTTACCTCCCATTTCCCTTTCTCTCTCTCCCTGTAGCTCATCTAAGAATTACTTACAGTTTCAGAATAGAGAGATGTCTCTCAAGGCTTTCTGTATTCTTCTCAAGCAGAGGTACAAATATATTACAGAAATCCTTGTCTCAAATATATTCTGGATGGGGCTGTTGAAACGATCAACTACAGTAATTTATAATCAATCAACATGTAAAAATTAACATCTGTTTGTGCTTTTGCACACTGATAAATGCATGCAGAAACCCATGAACAAGAGTTAATAAAGATGAAGAAATGCCTTGAAATTCAGCCACTGTAAATTTTAAGCTAAACCTAAGTATATTTTAAATAAAAAAGTGGTATGATGGAAATAAGATTTTAAAAAGAGTAACTTTAAAAGTGTACACAGCATGGTGTGCAATGTAAATTGCTTTTTTCTTATGTGTATCTAAAATTTATATACAGTTTAATTCTTTTTTTTTTCTGCCTGTTAAGCATAAAATTTGTTCAGGAAAAAACACAACTCAGTCCCAATGATCCGTATCTTAACATTCAGAACATGATCTGGGAAGAAAAAACAACATATATGGCATGTGGTCATTTTCCCTACTGTATGTTCTTCAGTATCAGTGTTCTGATAACCACTTCTAAATATTTACCCGATAACTTTTGTGACTGGCTTTATGATTCACTATTTTCTCAAAAAAAAATGACAATGTTGTAAGAAAGAAAAAAGTCAAGCTCATTCCAATAACAACAAAGGCTATTTTGTTCTGATGATGCGGTCCTGGGCCATTCCCTGTACAACTTAACCACCAAGTTTAATATTTAAATGAGAAAAAGGGAGGAAGGGTGGTGAGAGAATGCTACAGGTACAGGTGGTTTCATTTTAGAATCCAATCCCACCTAAGAACTGCTGGACCCTCTTCTATAAGAATTAGGAAAATAAGAAAATGAAACCAGAGCTCAAAAACTCAGTGCAGAACGAAGGCACGCTGATAAGAGGGTAGAACATTCTGCGTACTCCAGAAAAGTGAACCATAACCAATGCTCAGGAGAGAAAGAGACTCTAATGGGGAGGGTGGTCAGGAAAGACTTGGATGAAACTGCATTTGAGCAGAAACTTGAACCACAGGTAGGATTTTAATTAGTAGGAAAGGTGGGGAAGATGAGAAAATTAGGCACTAAAACCAGTAGGGACAAATGCTAAGGGTGGAAAAAAGGAGTGAAGGGTACCTTCAGTAAGCAGGGAGTAACATGGTTTTGTAAAATATATGTTCAAGATAAGGCACTGTGGGTGGCGACAGATAGGCACTGGGAAATACGGGGTTTGTAATTTATTAATGGGCTACTGGGAAGCTCTGAAGGCCTCCTCTGAGGTTTGATCAAAGATGTCGAGGGTGGGAGGGGAAATAAATTAGACTGTGGAAAGAACAGGAGACAAAAAGGTCAATTAGATTTCCAACTCCACGAAAAGGGAAGGAAAGTCTGAACTTTGGGTAGTGAGAAGAGAAAGAAGGAACGGATGTGGGAGAGGATTCAGAATTAGAAGTGACAGGACATAGTGACTGATTAAATGTAAGGAACACAAGGAAGGGAGGAGTTGACAATGACTCAGGGGGTTCCCATCTGGATGACTGGGAGAATGGAAATGGCATAAGTAGAAGAAAGGAAGGGAAGAAGGCTACTGGCATGCGAATGTGCATGTGTCCGCTGGGGCAGCGACAGGGAAATACTCACTGAGTTTGGTTCTGTCTCACTCAGACCCAACAACATCATCTGTGCTCCTTATGCATAACGTAGCGTGTGGGTCACTGTAGGGAACGCAGTGTTAAATGACAGCTCGCTCTGTTGAAAATTAAAAGTTACATTTTTTCTGATCTGAATTGTAAAAAAAATTTTTTAAATACCTAAATTTTATTTTCATACATTTCACACAGACACATATGTGTGTGCACACATATGGATAAACAGAATTATAACACAAAGTCACCTTTTTCTAAGCCTGGACTTTCCTCATAAATATGGTCCAAGACTGCCACCTGAGCTATCCTAGTAAATGATACTGTAAAGGGCCAGTTCAAGTATATTAACAATTTTAATACTTCAAAAGATAACAGATGGTAGAAAAAGCTCCCTGACATTACACAGAACATACAGTTAGGAAAATCTACAGGAAAAATCAAAGTGACCATATTTTCCTCCCTTATCCTTTATATTCTCTACTCAATAATAGGCTCAGTTTACCAGTACCAATAAAGGGACAAACAGGAACAATGTTAGAATCAATTAAGAATTGACACTAATCATCCCTTACATAGAGCAAATAACAATGAAAGCATTGGCAGCAAGCACAAAGATTTGTTGAAAGGAACACCAAAAGGAAGTCCAATAAGGAAAATATCAAAGACACCCTTGTTAAAGATAAGACAAATCTGAATGGGCAAAAGGTAGGGGACAGAGAAGGAAGCCTGGACACAGATATGACAAAGCAGAAGAAATATTGAGTATTTTGAGCCTGAATCCCAATGCCTTATCGTCTCTTCCTTTAAAGGCATTTTCTCCTTTAGAACAAATATTGGTTTGCAATTAACTTGCAAAATCCACTTATCCTCTTGATTGTACGATGCCACAAAGGCTAAAGTATATGTCACTTGAACACTAGTTTGAGTTCTAAACTGTTCACTTTCCCATTCATCATCACTATTCTTTCTTTACAAGCTACACGCTTTTGTATATCACTTTTTGACTGTTACTGTGGCAGACAAACTACCTTTCTATGAAAGATATATAGCAGTTCATAGATACTGAGCTCTAATCTTGCTTGTGAGAAAGGAGTAAATGCCTCTAGCTTTAAAGCTATATTACTCCTTTTATGTTCTGTATTATTTCCCTTTACTGCTAAGCACCAGATAATCTTTAATAGGCTTAATTTATGAATGCATGTCCTAAACAAAATGCTTTTTATCACTAGGTCTAATTAGTTATTCCAAATCAAAAGAAAGCATGTTATATAAATTTCCAATGGTATGCCATACACAGCCTCTACCTTCAAGAAACAAACAGGTGGGGAGATAAAGCACAAGAAATGAGAAAGTTAATGAAACAATTTAAAAAAATTTCAACTAAGGCAGCCAGAAAAAACATGTCCCAATGAAGCATACAATTTAATGCCAAATGAATAATGCACTTTAAAAGTATTGTAGAAGCTTACATTTTAATTGAAAATTAACCCCCTTCCTGCAAACAAAACAAATAAGAGCCTGCTTATTTTATAACTAAAGAAACTCAGAAGTAAAAAGTCACTGATGACAATTTTGTATCTCTAACAATTTCATCCTCTCCATGAATCTGCACTTGGAATGAATACCACGGAGCAGAGGATGTGACTTTTTCACTGATTATTTATATTCTGCATCATAGTCTCAAGTAGAATGAATTCTTTGAATCAATTAAACTGGCATTTTCGTCTTCTACCACCTTTAGAGGCTAGCCCAGGATTGAGCAAGAGGAGGTCTTCAACAGATACTCCCATCTTGACAGTTCAAATGGATTGTGTAGTGAGTGCCTCTGAGGCAGTATCATAGCCCAGGGATTTGAAGCGTAAATTTAGGGACCAGGCTGCTGGCCTTCCTATCAGTGGATGCAAGTCCATGGAGAAGTAATCCATTTTTCCATACCTCTCCTTCCTCATTGGTAAAACGGAGATAATAATGAAACTCCATTAAGTTTGTATGAGGCCTAAATGTACATGAAGTACCTAAACCAAATAATATACAAGTTCTATTATTGTCATTACCACAAATTACAGAGAATGAGAGACTTAAACCAAACACTCTCCTGACCTAAACTCATGCAAAACTAACGTAAGTGAGTGGTTTTTTAAATCTAGATATGTGTTCTTTTCTTTAAGATGCACAGACATGGAACAGTCACTCTATTCTGTCACAAAGTTTTCTGTCTGATTGGGGTTCCCTTAGGAATCAGAAAAAGAGTGCATACTTTCACAGACTGTAATTCCTCAGTACTACATAGCTTTCTCATTTCCTTATTTTTCATTAAGTGTTCTAAAGTAACTCCCAGCCTCATATTGTTAGAAAAATGTTTGACTCTTTCCTCTTCCACTTTCCCTTCTCTGCTATATTCATTTGTCACGGAGACCTGCTGATTTCTTCTTCCAAAAGCCTCTCATTCATTTCTTCTGTAATTACTGCCATTTCTCTTACTATTATTAATCATGTCTGCTGTATATCATTCATCCAATAACTCGTCTCTTCCTTTCTGTAAATGCCCTATTCTCATTCAACATGCATATTTCTAACAAATTCATCGTCCTGAAACATTCCTTTTAACAGAATTGCTCCAAATTCAGGCATTTTGTGTCTTCCTTCACAGTAAAATCCAGTCTCTAGAGGCTGGCATTCAAGAACATTCATTCATAATCTGGGTCAACTCCCTTAACAGATCTATATCCCCCAATTCTCTTGCCAAATATGCTTCTCAAACTAGATTATATATTCACTGTTCTCCTTGCCTGATTTCTTCATTCTCACGTCTGAATTTTTACCTATGCCATTTTCCCAAGTTATGATTCCCTAATCTCTCCTCTCTAATTATAGCCCATTCTTCAAGAAGAGCTGAAGTCCTTTCCCCCCTATAGACTTCTCTTACTCCAAACCACTCCAGCTACAATTATAAGTGCATTTCTAGATTCTGAGATGTTGCGCTATATATGTATAACCTGGTTTCACCTTGGAACTGTGGATAGCTGGGTGACACCTGGGACTCAGAGTTGGAATTCTGCAGCTCTGAAAGTCAGCACTGCTACATACAACAACTGTTAAACCAAAAAAAGAGATCAGGTTTCCATTAGAGGTAAGAATGAAGCAGATCTGGCTGGGACTAAGGTAGATAAGAATACAGGGCAAAGGGTGATATTGCCTTTATCATAGAGCTCCGCTACTTTATGAAACCAAAGATAAAGAGGTTTGTTTTGTCTACAACCTAAATTTTCTGTAACACACAATCTAATCAACCTCCCTGGATAGCTCATTTAAATAATCCAAACACCTGGAGCCCAGAATGGGACCAAGGGCTTGTAATTCAGTATAGCTTAATATAATAACAGGATACACTCCAGGGTATGTTGGACAGACAATTTAAAAGTATTGGCAAAGTCCCTTGATGGACTGAAGAAAAAATATAGAACTATTAAACTTTCCCAACTGAGAAACCCCTGATACCCTCTCAAACATTAGGGACTCCCAAATTAAAAGGCCAACTTTTTGATCTTGAGGCTTGCCCTTATTTCTGTAGCGGAAAAGCTAAGCCTAACTATAATTATGCCTAAGAGTTACTTCCAGAAATCTCTTCTGTGCTCAGATGTGGTCTCTCTCTCTAAGCCCAACTCTGCATGGAAAACCATTACCCCTTCCGCTACAGGTGACATGAAATTCAGGGGTGAAAGTCTCCCTGTCAACATGGGACATGAGTCCCATGGATGAGACTCTGGTATCGTGGGATCAACAACACCTTCCTCTCCAAAAAGGGGAAAAGAAATGTAACACAATGAGGTATCAGAGTATAAGAGAGTTCAAATAGAGTTAAGAGGCTATGTTGGAGGCTATTCTTATGTAAGCTTCAGCTAGATATTGCTAATTGTCATGATTTGCGAAACCCAATCAACGTCATTCCTAAATAATACCTAGAGCTCTATCTGAGATTCTACAAAAGTTTCATGCTCTAAGTTTCCTTTCTAGAAACCTACAACCTCCATATGATCCCTAGGCCAGATAAGTCCTGAAAGCCAGAGAGGCCAGTCTTTCCAGAACATCAGCTAGTTCCATTCCCTTATCTTACATTGTCAGCTCTCTTTTCCACCATGAGAAGTTAGAATAGGCATAGCCCAAATATCCCTAGAGATTGGGAAAAGGATCAAGGAGAAGGAGTTATAACAGAGAAGTTAGGATTTAACAAATGAGTATGGCCACTAAATCATTATATTGATATTTCCAGTGTCTTGGAGTAGCTAGAAGGAAAAATCTGAAATTGTGGAACTGTAACCAATTCCAAACTTTGAAATCTATTTTATAATTACATGTTAAAATGCACTTTGAAATTCATTGCTTGTTTGAATATATGGTATATTTCACAATAAAAATATGTTAAAAACAAGGGAAAGAATAAAACCGTCATTTGTCACAATAATAAAACACATTTATGTATATTTTACATTATATATTATGTATATATTTACATTATATCATTTTTTCCTTGAAGGAACTTTATATACATTTAAAAGTAATTCATTTGACTTTTGTCATATACTAGTATTGTAAGGTATCTTTTCTTACCTACCTAGCCATCTATCCATCCATCCAATCCTCCATCTTTCATCTGCCACAATTAAATTCTACCACTCAAGGACAGCTCCCATCCTTTATATCATTTAGGGAGGTTTCTCTCCCTCCCCCCTTTAATTTAGCATGGTACTCAAAATAAAGGTTGTGCTCAGAATTTTTTTTAAATAATTAGAGAAAAAATATAAGATAGTATATAATGAAGTACTAACATTAATATGATCAAGTCAAATATGACTGGCTCCAGCAAGTTTCCTGACCTCTAATTTTGAGTTACATATCATTTCTCTGTGTTTTCATGGCAATCTCTAAGCTCTTTTATAACCTTGTCACCACAATGTGTTGTAATTATCTGTTTACTTGCTGTTCTAGCTTGCTAGCTGCCGGAATGCAACACACCAGAGACGGATTGGCTTTTAATAAAAGGGGATTTATTTTGTTGGTTCTTCAGAGGAAAGGCAGCTAACTTTCCACTGAGGTTCTTTCTTACGTGGAAGGCACAGGATGGTCTCTGCTGGTCTTCTCTCCAGGTCCCTGGGTTCCAACAACTTTCCCCAGGGTGATTTCTTTCTCCATCTCCAAGGGCCTGGGCTGAGCTGCAAGTGCTGAGATGAGGAATGCCAAGCTGCTAGCAGTGCTACGTTGCAATCTCTCATTTAAGCACCAGCCAATTAAATCAAACATCACTCATTGCCGCAGACATGCCTCCTAGCTGACTGCAGATGTAATTGGCAACAGTTGAGGTTCACGTACCATTGGCTTATGTCCGCAGCAACAAGACTAGGTATGCTCACCTGGCCAAGTTGACAACTGAATCTAACTAACACACTTGCTGTCGGCTCAATTAAGCTACATCTTCTTAATTATTTTTACATCTTTAAAATTTGATGAAAGAATGAGTAAAAATAAATGAATATATATCAAAATGTATGGTACATGTATGGGGTTATTTAAAAATGATATAAATCAACATTACCAGGAGTTAAAAAAGATGTAAAAGATCTCTTTCAGCCTGCATTTGTCAACCCAATGACCTCAATTATATATTACTAGTTGTGCTATCTAAAGTCATTAAAGACAGTCTAGACACATACAAAATGTTTAATATCTGCTACATGATAATAGATGAGTACATTCATTTATCTATCAGAATCGCTTCACACTAAACATTCATTGACAACATACTTTGTCCAAGATCCTGTGCATGGTCTCCTCCTTTTATCTAATACCTTACACCTAATACCAGCACATAACTAGCCAGTGGGTACAGATGCTCCTTTGCCTATAAGCTTCTTATTTTTTCATAAAAGCCACCTGTTTTCTTGGCACAGGCAAACCGTTCTCATTCTGGACAAAAGAGTGGAGGAAGAAGTGGTTCACAGAGTAACTAGGATTGGCAACTTTCTAACAATATTTGGCAATACTGATTTCCCCTTGCTTTTTCTCTGCATGAATTTTGAAAGACAAATCCAATTCAATGATATTCTCATTAATTTTGTTTTATGGAATTAACACTCATCCAAGATAATCTTAATTTTTACTGGGCATCACAGGAGTATATATAAGTGATTCTAAGTCAGGAGATTTTGTTAGCATCACTGGGGGAAAATTTCCAAACATACATTTCCTGGCCTCTGTACTCATACACAGTTGAGAGAGCACTTAATACATCATAGAATAGTGTGGGATGGGATGTATTTTCTTTAAATGCTCCCCTTCCTGTGCCTTTTCATACCACTCCTCTCAGTTAGACACTATAATACAGATGAAAGGATGCAACTTTTGTTTTGATTGGATTGGTCCAAAAAAATTTTTATTGTACCAGTATGAGTGTATGGCACACAGTGAGAGCCAGGTAAATATTTTCTGAACAGATGAAGTAATGAATCGCTAATGTAGATATTTTTCAGTGCTACTTTGATAGAATATGTGAATAATATTTATATAGTGCTATACAGAGTACACAAGACTCTCATGTACATTATCTCATTTCATCCTCAAAATCCCAATGAAGTAACTAAAATATTTTCAGATGAAGAATCTAAGATTTAGAAAGGTAAAATGACTGGGCCAAGATTCTCCACCAAGTGAGTAACAGAGCAAGGACTAAAATATATGGCTGTAACCCTAAAATACTGTGGTATCTCTTTTATTCCATGATCACTCTCCTACAAAGTGAAAGATTATTCTCCTTAATTATAATGTGACTTGCGCATATATTGAATCCACCCTGTACGACAAACCCAGATGCCTGCATGCTAGACCTGAATGTGTCCCTGTGCTACTGAGTGATTCAGGGAAAGCCAGTTAACAAGATCCGTGCTGTGTCTCCCATATGTAGGCTGAGTACGCAGCTCATCAATTCGCAGTTGCTGCCCACATCAGGTGGTTTGATATAAAGCCGCCATTAAACGAACTCAATCAAAAGTCAAGTTTCACTTATCAACCTTAGTTTCTTCAGGAAACTTTTCAAAAATCAATTTTTTATTCCTATCAACAAATATTATTTGTTCTGATTGGCTTAGGAGAGCTGAAAGGATGCAGAATCATTGAGCTGGCTGCTTGGGGTAAACTTACGATAAAACTGAACTGGGATTTTTAGGCTTCATTTTAGAATTAACAAGATTGTAAAGAACAGGATTCAAAGCAAAAGCTCTGTACAGGAAGAAAAACAACTGCATTTCACTGAAGCATTCCTTATTCAAAAGAACAGAGGATGCGGACTATATATAAAGGGCAAAGACCTCCAGTGTCAGGGCCACCAACATAGGAACTGCTCACAGGTTATTAACAGAGGACCTACTTCAGTCAACAAAGAATATTTGGAGAAAATTATAAAGGACTAATGAAATTCCACAACACACACCTGTTAAATACACAACTACCACAGCTCTGCCTTACAGAACTAACCAACTCTTTCAATAAATAAAAGTTGAAGAAGGCACCTTCTACTTTGAGCATTTAGAAAGGGTTAGACATAATATCATCATAAATAGTTACAGGTAATGCTAGCCAGCAGAGAGGCTTTGGAAGACTTAGAGAGTTGGCATAGAACAATCTGCATAAACCAGCAAATCACATTTAAAATGAAGACTGTATCAGTCACATTTTTTTTAATCCTGTCACTTTCTAAATATAGCTATGATTTAGAAATGTCAGTGATCGTAGTATTCTCTATTTTCAAGTTATTGGTGATACTGACTTTATTCTAAAAGAGCAAAACTCTCTAGTTACTTGAGTGGATCTTTTATTTTTCCCATATTACCTGTTCAACATGATTCCTACTACAGGTGATAAAAGAACTATAGGTTGTGACATAAATACATCTTCTTGTAATAAAATAACTTAGAAAATAATACATCATAATTTTGAGATGAATTTATGGCTCAAAAATAGTACTTACTAGTGTGAGGTCTCTTATTTTTTAGTAACTCCTGCATCAGAATAAAGTATATAGCTAAAAGTTCCTTTGCATATGAAAGCATTCTTTCCTTCTTCTTAGTTCGATTTTACTCAGTAAATGAGATATCCTTTTAAAAGGAAAAATATTTTTATCGAGTATATCATTTAAAATATTTGTTTACTCTTCTCTACTGAAGCACCTACAAAATTATTAAATCTTCTACCCCAAAGAGTATCAATGTGAAAAATCACAAAAATACAATTTTTTAAAAATGAAAAATCCAATTACATTCCAATTTTACTAACTCTTACTTTTCACAGCGCACTTTCAATATTTGAAGCTCTGCACATATTTACCTAAAGTAATACAATTGAGATTTCTAAAATTTTCCCTTACATAGCCATTTAAGAGATATTAGTGAACATAATAGGATGCTTAAGACTTTATGAAAAACTACCTACACATTACACATTCTATGAACAGTGGACCTATTAAACATGAGATTACATATGTGACTTGGAACCATTTCCCCTCAGTATACAGAATTTTCTTTTTTCTTCTGTTCTTTCCAAACTTCAGGATTAAACTCCACTTGCTCCATCTCTTGCCAACAGTACAGAACAAGTCACCGAAACCACGTAAACTGCCTCCTAGTAGCTTTCTTATTCTCTTCTAATCTACTTGCCATACTTCATTGGATCATGAGTTTCTCTACTTTGAAGTGCCTCAAGGACTTCTCAAAACTCTTAAATTCAAAGGCCTGTAAGGCCTCAAACAGAACCCTTGCTTACCTCAATCAATCTCATCCATGACCTTCCTTCCTCACTTATTTCTTTGGCCCTCTTTTACTTCCCCAAACATGCTATGCTCCTTTCCATAAGAGGACAACTGCACATAACATGATCACTGCCTGAAATTCCCTTTATCCGACTTTTCATAAAGCCGACTTCTCATCCTTCAATTCTCTCCTGACCTCCTCTCAGGGCCTTCTTTGACCACCCACTCTAAACAACTTTCCAAGAGTAGTGGTCTATCACTGCACCTAGTTGAGGCCTTGTTAAAAATGAACAGTTTTTAGAATCTTAATGAGTTTGTTGTTTAGGTATTATCCTCCCACACTATAAGTTCTATGAGAACAAGGCCTCTGTTTTGATCATCATAATACCCATACCTGGAACCGTTGTGCTCTGGTCACAGCATATATTAAATTAATATTTGTTGAAGGGAACAGGAATAGCCTGATTCACTGTAAAGCAAGCAGCGAATTGCTTTCTCTACTGTACCTTTCTTCTATCCTCCTTCCCATCCATTCCCCTCAGCTCTCCTTTTTCATCCTAAGCTGATTTAACAATTTTCACTGATGGGAAAGAGCATATCTGCACTGAGACCCAAACTCAAGAGAATTTAGAAAAGATTGGGTAGAAAATTTGCAGCACCTCAGGAGTAGAGAAGACCGTATGGCTGATGAAGAGCAAAGGGACAAGACACTGAAAGACAGGGAAAGGCAGGTTAAATTCCAGTATTCATAGCATCTTTCTCAGACTTTTGGAAGGAACCACTGCATTCATGATGAGGGTGTGCTGGAGGTGGACACGGCCCGCTGGTGGGTCATCCATTTTTCTGTGTAATCCATGGTACTTCTTCTGTAGACTACTGCTGCAGGACTTTGTGCTCTGGGCATTAGGCCACACAGCCTGAAGGTCATGCCTGCTGCACCGAATTTAAAGATATGGAGATCTAGTAACAGGGCTTCTGTCCAACTGCTAGGAAACATTTTTGTTTAATCTGTTATTCAGTGTGAGGTACAATTATAATATTAGATATGTGATTTTAAATGTCAATTCAAGGCTGACTCATTTGGAACCATGAAGAAAGGAAAAAGAAGAGTGTGTGACATG
Source organism: Tamandua tetradactyla (assembly GCF_023851605.1). Classification (NCBI taxonomy): domain Eukaryota; kingdom Metazoa; phylum Chordata; class Mammalia; order Pilosa; family Myrmecophagidae; genus Tamandua; species Tamandua tetradactyla. The sequence goes on along the minus strand of NC_135331.1, from coordinate 127,851,995 downwards.
CATGTCCGTGTCAAAAGCCTTAACACAGGTAGTATTCAAGATGATCCTGTCAAGTATGCATATTTATCATTGCACAGAAAGAAAATTTCTAAAAAAGAGCACACAGAAATTAACGAACTAATCCTAAAATTCATCTGAAAATACAAGGGACTCAGAATAGCTAAAACAATCTTGAAAAAGAATAGTCAAGTTTGAGGACTCATACTTCCTGATGGCAAAACTTAAAACAAGGCTACAGTTAGTAAGTGGTACTGACATAAAGAAAGATAGCTAAATCAATGGAATAGAATTGAGAATCCAGAAATAAACCCAGACAATGATTTTCAACAAGGATGCTGGGGCAATTAAACAAGGAAAGAATAGTCTTTTCAACAAATGGTGCTGAGATAATTGGATATCTACACACAAAAGAATAAAGGACTCCTTACTCTCACCATATACAAAAATTAACTCAAAAAGGTTCAAAGGTATAATTAACAGCACTGAATTACATATGTGAATGTGGTTCAATGGGGACACTTTTGGTCATACATATGTCACTAAAATAAAAATAAAATAAAACATTGGATTGTACAACACAGTAAATCCTACCGTAAACAATGGACTACAGTTAATAGTACAATTCTAGAAATGTTCTTTCATGAATCATAATAAATCATAAACACCATACTAATGCAAGGTGTTAATAATAGTATACTATATGGGGAAAATAATCTATACTATGGACCACAGTTAATAGCACAATTATAATATTCTTCCACCAATTGTAACAAAGATACCACACCATTGCAAAGTATTAATAATGGGAACGAAGGATTTTTTTTTTACATGATTTTTCTGCAAGCCTACCAATTCTCTAATTTAAAAAAATAAAGAAGGATCAAAGGCCTATATTTAAGACCAAAAACAGTAAGACTCTTAGAAGAAAACATAGAGGTACATCTTTATGACTTCTGATTTGGCAATGTTTTCTTAGACATGACACGAAAATCTCAAGCAACCAAAGAACAATTAGAGAAACTGGACTTAATCAAAATTTAAAACTTTTATGCTTCTCACAAAATGAGAAGACAACCCACTAAATCGGAGACAATATTTGTAAATGACATATCTGATGATAAAGGTCTATTACGAATCATGTAAAAAGAAAACACAATTAAAAATAGGAAAATAATTTGAATAGACACTTCTCCAAAAAAAATACAAATGGTCACTAAGCATATAAGAAGGTACTTGATGTCATCATTCACGAAGGAAGTACAAACCGAAACCAAAAGAGAAAACACATCTCAGCCAGTAGGATGTCTAAGTAGACAATAACAAGTGATGACAAGGAAGTCAAGAAACTGTACTCTTCACACCTTCGGGGTGGAAATGTAAAATGGTTCAGTCACTTTGAAAAACGATTTTGGCAGTTCCTCAAATAAAGCTACCATATGACCCAGCAATCCTACACTCCTAGGTATATACTTAAGAGAAATGGAAACATATGTCCACACAAAAACTTACATGAGTGTTATTAGCAGCATTCTTATAATAAACAAAAAAGTGGAAACAAACCAAGTGTCCATCACCTGATGAATGCATAAACAAAATATGGTACTCATATGATGGAATACTACTTGGTAATTAAAAGGCATGAAGTACTGACACATGCTACTGACCACGGATGAATCGTGAAGATAAACAAAGTGAAGGAATCCAGATACATATAACCACAAACTGCTTATTCCATTCCTGTGAAAACTCCAGAATAAGCACATCCATAGAAACAAAAGTCAATCAGTGGCTGCCAGGGACCAGGTGTTGGGGGCAAAGGGGAACTGTCTGCTGATGAGTATGGGGTTTCTTTTTGGGTGATGAAAATGTTCTAAAATTAGATAGTGGTTATGGTTGCACAACTTTGTAAAATCCATAAATATCATACTTTAAAAGAATGAAATGTATGGTATGTGAATTACATCTCAATAATAAAAACAGGCGCTCACCAAAATAAAACAAACATGACATAATGACTCTGATCAATCTGTCTCTCTGGGTTCAATTCATTCCCGATAATGCCACTTCCCACGGAAATATAAACATTTTTTGTCTAAGCACAGCTTTTCCTTGGCTCTTTTTCTCTTTCTAGATTGTTACCTTCAAATTCCAATTTTATCATTCAGGTGTGATCAACTATCCCACTTTGTCCAGGACTCAGGAGTTTCCCGGGATATGAGACTTTTAGTGTGAAAACCTAGAAAGTCCCAGGAAAATGGGAACCAATTTGCCCTTGTATGATCTTGTATAATTTATCTAATTCATCAGCTCTTTCTTTAAGCACATTACAGTTTACACTTTTTTTTCTTCTCTACACCTTCTTCCTATGCTCTTTAATTTGGCTTAAATTTTTAAAATTATTTTTCTAACTTTTTTATTTTTAAATTATTTCAAACTTACAGAAAAGTTGCAAACATAATGCAAAAAATGACAGAGAACTCCAATATAACCCTCCATCCTGATACCCAGTTTTAACATTTTGCCACATTTGTTCTTTCTTTTCTCTTTTCTTCCATCCTTCTTTCTTTCTCTCCCCCCTTTCTTCCTTTCATTCTTTCTGTCTATCCATCTGTATCCATCTATTTATCCATCTATCTCTCTATCTTTAGATAAAGATAAATACTTAGTATTAAAGTAGATAAATGTAGAGTAGGTTACATACATCATACTCTTTTACAATTTAATATTTCATATATATTTTCTAAGAACACGGAAAGACATTTATGTAACCACATTAAAGTTTAATTATCAAGTTCAAGAAATTTAGCACTGATATAAAGCATACAGTCTCTATTCCAATTTTTTCAAGTGTCTCAAAAACGTCCCTTTGGCCTTTCCTCTTCTGTTATTAGATCCAGACCAGAATCATGTTTTACATTTAACTGTCATTGGTTCTTTGGTTCTTTAGTAATTATTACAACAAATAATTTCTCATTTCAACCACTCCCAACCATTACATTCAGTGGCATTAACCACATTTACAATGTTGTGCTGCTATCAATGGTCTTTATTATAATGCAATTGTTCACAAATTAGTATATTGCACCTTGATAGCTCTCCTGAGAATGAGATCTGAATAGCCAATCATCTTCTGGATGTTTTCAATTGCATATCTCTTGGGCCACTAATAAACAAGTCTAATACTGAATCTAAACCTGCTTTAGTGCCTAAATTAATTCTCTCGATTTTTAACACATTTTAACACAAAGAAGTTATCATCCCCTCCCTTTCTGCTTCATTATTCTAATGAATAACTAAACTCTAATGATTCTACCTGCAAAATTTTCTCAAATCTGCCCTACCATCTCCCTCTTCTATCTATTCCCACTAACATTCATTACTGAGACTAGTGAAAAATCCAATGTTTTCGATTTTTCGAATGTGATACCTGTGAATTATCCAAGAAAATTATCCAGAAAACTCTTCAGTAAAAAGTTGAGACTATGAACCTGAAGCTCTCACTTTACTGGTAAATTGGATGACATCATTAAAGGAAATAGAGTTGGAAAAAAATAATAGAGAAGTAGGTAAATACAAAGTTTAGAAGCCTTTTAAAATCCATGATTATTTTGAAAAACATAAAAATCACATAATAGTATGTCAAATTGCATACTAAATAACATTACGTCAAACAAAATACAGTATTAAAAGTAAAACTGAAAACCATAAACACAAATACACATAGACAAAGGCTCCAGCAATTAGGACATAACTTAAAATAGCCCAGCACAACAACCTGATGTTTGGACCTCAGGGCAACTGGTCTCTCCTTCTGGAAGGCTGTACCCCAAACTTGCCTACCCACTGAATTATTCATTCTTCAAATTGCATACTAACTATTACAGGCTCTGTAAATCCTTTCCTGACTACAACAGCCCCAAAGAGAGTAAGTGGTTTCTCTCTTTTTTTTCCCTCTTTGTATGCTGTACAGCAGGGTCACATTTCATCATTTTTCCACATGAGTATCCCCTTATTGCAGCACCATTTGTCGAATTTTTGTTAGTTTTTTGTTAGTTTGTTTTGGGGGAAGTGCACAGACTGGGAATTGAACCCAGGTTTCCTGCATGGCAGGTGAGAATTCTACTACTGAACTACCCTTGCTCCCACTCATTTCCCTGTTTTTAGACGTGCTTCTAGTTTAACACTTTGTGATAATAATTTATTTGATTACGTAACTGCCTCTCCAACTGAGAAGGAAACTTTAAGAAAGAAATTCTATCTCATTTATCTCTGTGTCTTATATCTGGGGAATAGCAGGCAAAAGGCTCAATTTATCGCACTCCACTAATATTCTGATATATTTATTACCTTGATTAAGTGATGACAACTCATGCCACATGCTTAAAACATGACTGAGTGGTATTTTAAGAACTGAAAGGGAAACTTTGGATAGGTTATATATGTATGTATATATATAGTTATCAAAAATATGAACTATATTGTCAAGCGTATCCATCAGTCTGGACTTAGGTAATAGGATGTGACAAGCAATACAAATACAGTCACCCTGCTTCCCATTTATCTACCTACTACTGTACATCTCTTTTCCTACACAGCTGAGCTTCGTGAAAAAGTCATGCACAGTCACCATCACCTCTTCCTGACTTTTCATTTCCTCCTCAGCCTATGGTCATGCAGCATCTCCACCCATTTATATGGTAAAATTACTAAGGCAAATATCACGAGTGTTCTCTATATGGCCGAATCCAAAGGACATTTCTAATTCCTTAAATTCTTTCTTCAGTTTCTGCTGCATTTGACACCACTGGCCATTCCCCTTGAATTTCAAAAGTAATGGGCTTCTGGGGCTCCCACTTCTTTAACCATTTTCAGCTGCCTTGAGAGACTCCTCTAATTTTATCCACTCCTAAACTTTGGTATTTACATACTTTTCTCTTATTTTTTTTCCAACTATATTTCCTTTGGTGATGTCACACAATTTACCAGTAAAATGAGTGGTTCAGGTTCATATTCTCAACTTTTTTTTTTTTTTTTTTAAAGAGAGAGGAAGGAAGGGAAGGAAAGACAGAGAGAAGGAAGGAAAGATGGAAGGAAGGAAGGGAGGAAGAAAGGGAAACATTTTCTTGTTTTTATTATATTTTGTTTGTTTATTTGTTTTTTACATGGGCTGGGGCCGGGAATCGAACCGAGGTCCTCCGGCATGGCAGGCAAGCACTCTTGCCCGCTGAGCCACCGCGGCCCGCCCCATATTCTCAACTTTTTGCTGAAGAGTTTTCTGAATAATTTTCTTGGATCATTCACAGATATCACAAATCACTATATTAAAATCCGAACTCATCATCACTTATCTACTCCCAGAACTGGTTTGTTTAATTTCATATCTCCACTGGTGTCTCTTAGTCAACCAAGCCATTGATACAGTAGTCCCCACAAACTCCTCTCTTACAACTCATATTCAATTGACAATCAGGCATTACCCATTTTAACTTCTTATGCAGCTCTTCAAATATGTCCTTTCCATACCCTCCATTACTGCTATTGGTCAAGGCCTTAGAATCTCTCTCTGGACTACTGTAAATTGTCCATTAACTGATATGCTGATCTCTAATTCTGCCCATATCATATCCACTTTTCAGTTTTCCCACTTTTGTCAAAGTTAATAATGGTATTTTATATATGTACACATTCACATATAATGGAAATCTGTCTAGGCCACCCTCCTAATTAAACCCATTAATGCATCCTCATAACTAAATGTAGCATTTATTGGATATTCTATTTCTTTCATTTAGTTCTCACACAAAAAAACTTAAATTTTATCCCACAATCCTAATCCAGGATGGATGCTCTTTTCTTTTCTGCTGTTCTTGTCAATTTCATTCAAAAGAAAAAAAATCTGGTCACTAGCCTCTAAAATGATTTTTGAACCCACAAATACGTTGTAACTTATAAGATAAAAAAAAAATGACCTGCAGGCAAAGCCCATCTTTAATTACCACAACCCCCAATGTACTGTTGTCCTTTTCATATCAATTTAGAAAGTAATATATGTGGGTATAGAGAGCTGAATTCATAAGCACCACTCTCTAGACAATCATAGCAGAAATATGGAATTAACTGCAGACAATTTTAATAAGATATGTACAGAGTGAGCAAAGGGACTGTCGAAGGGAGGAGCAAAAGAGGCAATAGTTCCTTCTTCCTGGCCACTACAATAGGTTAGACACCTGGAAACTCCCACTAGCTGCAATATAAGTCATAATAGATGTCTACAATGAAAAATCTGTGGTGAGTAAAAACAAAATAAAGGGAAAAATTATCTGAAGTCTTGTCGGGAGAAACACAACTGTTGCTTCATATCTAATGATGTCCAATTTAAAAAAGACATGGAATAAGTAGGACCAATTAAAATCAAATCTCAATATACAGACTGCAACATTTTAAAATTAGTGTTAATCCTTCAAGGAATTTTACGAGAAATTTCTTGAATCCCAATTTTAATAAAAATGTTTTCAAATGCTAGGACATATGAAATAAAATAGGAATTGTAAGTTTTCTATGAATTATAAGGAAAGTTACATCATCGAGCAAATGGTTTTATAGTAAGAACATGAATAGAAAAAAACATGACAACATCATTAAGAGTACTTCTCTCAATTACAAATAATTTTTATGATAGTCAAACTTTTTATTCATTAAAAAGTACTGATTAAATACAGAAGACACATCTAATCTAATATTCATGTGTACTTTATTGAGTTTAAAATTCATATCCATTGGGCCTCCTAAAATTTATTTACCAAAATTTTATATTCTAAAATACATTTTAATTTATTTGTTACCATGTATGACATGCAAACTATAAGCATTTAAATGCTGCATTTAAATGTTGCATTTAATTTCAGCCTTTGCCAATGCTGACAAAAAACTACTCAAAACACAAGAATTATAAATATTTAGTTTTTCCCTCATAGACTAAAGGGTCTTTGTCTCTTTAGTTTTACTTGAAAGAGGTCTGCAATAACTAAAGAAATCACTCTTAGGACACATTCCTTTAAAGATTTTTGGTGGAGTTATCACTCCAGCAGTAACTACTTGGTTGCAATGTTATACTTAGGGTACTCCCACTGCTGAGAAATTTCTAAAAAAAATTTCATTTTTCTCTCCTCCATTCAGAAGACTGAATATATCATGCTACTCTTTGTAGATACGTATAGCTCTTCACATTTTATCTCATCAAAATCCACATTTGAATCTCAGAATTCATTTAGTATTTTCTCTACTCCTCTTCTTTCCCTGTCTGTTGGTCATTTAATTATTCATGGATATCTACCCTTTAGGATGAAATAATACAAATGAAGCTAGATGGATAATCCATCCTTTTAGTTTATCCATTACCTATAAACAATACAGTGCACCCTATATCTGTGCATTTTCCTTCTTTACACTCTTCTGTCTCCACTCAGTACCCTTTCTTCCCTTCTCTGTACCTTGACTCTTTAAGACAGAATTTCTGCCACTCTAGAGCCCTAAAACATGTGTCCCTTTCCTACAATTAGTTTTATCCTTCAAATATGACATTAGAGACATCACTTAACACAGATAGTTAATACAGAATTTTGTATTCAGATAGTTTTATCTAACTTAATAGTATTCTTTTCATTACACGCAAACCTGAGTAGCCAGTGCATCTACTCCCACATGCAATGTGAATTAAAAAATCTGTTAGTGGTCTGTGCAAGAGACGACATTTTCAGTCAATAAACCAATGCCATACTCACGGTGAAGGTTGGTGGGGCTGGTTTTCAGCATTTCTTGGTGTTTTGCAGGCAGCAGGCTTCGCCATGTCCCTGACAACACACCTGGGGCGCATGATAGACAGCACAACGCACTATTAATTATAAAAAGGGCAGAATACATCTGGAAATTAAACACGGTACTGTAAAAACAGTCTAAAGGAAAAGTCTTTGCAAGTCCCTTCAATATTGACCTTGGGTCCCTGGAGAAGCCCTTAGAGTTGGACATTTTTGACTCAGTCCTCCAAGAGCTCATTTATACCCAAATAAAATCTGTCCTAACCTCTGTATTAGATCTTTCTTTTAGTGCCAATAAAAATGCTTCCATCAGCATTCCCCCATAGCAACAATGCTACTGAAAGCCTTGGCTTCATTATCTTAAGACATCTGAAAGCTTAAAAATAGGAGTAGCTATTGTGTTGTCACATTAAAAGATGGGTAGGATTTTCTGCAGCTCTGGCTATTTTACTTAAAGACATGGACCTTCATTTCACACGTTCATCACCATAAAGCCCTTCTCTTTTTTACAAAAAGAGATCTCAGAGGCCTCCAAACATCCCCCGTGTTAAAACTCCTCTTCACCCTAAATGAGAAGGAAATGCTAGAGGGAAATGTTCTGTATTTCTTTCTGTGTATGGGTGTGATAGGGAGAGAAAATACCCACAAGAAAGTGAAAAAGAGGGTTAAATGCCTCTGTGTCTTAAGTCCTCCAGGCACAGAATAAACAATGTAGAGGTAGACAAAATAACAGTGCTCAAAAGGGGATACATCAGAAGGAGATTCTCTTACTCTCATGTAAATAGGGTTTAGGGAACACTGGAGAGTCCCTGGAAGAAATCACAAAGCCCCCCACATGAGTATATACTTAAATGACCCAAATGTGCCTTCACTACAAAATCTTTGAAACAAGCACTACGTGAGAAGGGAAGTCCTGGTTATAAAGCTGAGACCCCACATCCTAGACTTGCTAAATGACACTGCCCTTTAGAATGCAGGATGCTCAAACATGAATCTGGTTCCTAAGAACTTTGATGGAACCTTCTTGGAGATTTGGCTGCACTAATTTAGCTAATATTCAAGGCCAGTCACATTACTCCAGAAGTGGGTGACCAATGAAGCAATGGCAAATAAACTGTTTTTCCAGAGTTAAAAGCTACATGGCAAAATTCTCCGCTTCTGAAAGAAATGATACAGGGAAACATGGACATAACGCACAGAAACGTGCACACACACACTGCTCATTCCAAACAAAGTCGAGCAAGACTTAAAAATCAATATGTAACGTGACAAGAAAAGAAAACCGCTATTTCAAAGCCTCAGCACACCTCACTCCTGGGAAAAGTAAAGAAATGTGGTGTTCTGTCAAGAGCCGATGCTTAACTCTCAATGGATTGGTCAAGAGATTCGAATCAAAAATGTCCACAGGGACCATAAAGCTTTCTACTTCTGCACCACTTTTAAGGAAGAAAGCTATTCAGGCATCACCATTAAAAGAACATTCCATGAGAGAGTTAGGGAGAAATAATATACCAGGGTTTTTGAGCTCTCAAATTAATCTGACTTATTCAATGCCCAATGATAGCACTGGAAAATCTTCAGCAATGCTTAATTAAAAATAGCATACATAAAATGTGCAATCTACATACACTGATTTGTGAAAATATCTGAAATATCACCAACTTTAGAAAAATTTTTGAAGAACTATATCTGTGAGAAACCAATGCAACTTTCATTTTCTCCTAAAGTGTCAGGTGTTCATAAAGCTTTCCTTTGATATGCTTTGGAAGTGACTATTTCCAATAAAAGTAGAGTGTTAGGCAGTACCATGAGTGGGTTTCTAAATAAATCTTTTCCCTTGAGTGAAAGTCCATGTCTATATAAGCACATCCCCATTTAATATCAAGTACCCAGTGGTTTTCGTTTAAAATTACAATAGCTGACATACTAGTTCCTTCTGCATATGCTATAGAAAATTTCTGATATAAACTTCATATGAATTTCTGATCTTCAAAGCTTTATTGGGTAATGAAAAAAAATTGATCAATCCTAAAAATATATATATATATATTTAGAATTAATTTAAATATAAACATTTTTCAAAGCTAACATATATATCTTGACCACAGGACAAAGGTGATGTAGCTGGGTAGCATATCTGAGTTTTGAGGAGGGAAAAACTATTTGTTTCAAATTGTTAATTATTCAGATTTTAAAAAATTATTGTTAATTATTTTGGGGTGATTCTTTAAGCCATGGTAATAAATATTCCTATGTTTTCTAATTTGACTTCCTTTTGCCTGAATTTTCTTCTAGATATAAGAAAAGAGAAAAGAAAAACAAGCTCAGAACAAGATACATAATATACTCACAAGTAACAGATTTTTTTGTTAGCCTGTATGGATTAACATTTCTTTAAAGTTATAATTGAATCGTTGTGTCCAGTCTATCACAGTTCAGAAGGATAAATCTTAATGTTTTTGACAGTTCTAATATGCGGAAGTTGTTTAGGCAGAGCAATTTCCATTATCTGCCATGCCTTGGACTTACTCTAATAATATAAACCCCTCATATTTTAAGAAACACAATATTTCAGCCTGTTACAGTCTTTAAGGGTCTATCTCTACATGTGATTTACAACTTCAGCCAGACATAAGAAAACCACAAATGCTGCCACAACGCTGACTTCCCAGAATTATGACGGGTTGATGGGCTAAGAGGTCAGGGGTTTTGATTTCCTGTTCTTTGCAACGTCCTTAATTACTCAGGGATTTCTCAGTCATGGACACTTATATTCTTCAAACTGCATGCAAGCGTTCCCTCATCACTCAAGCATCACTCAAGATTTATGCAAACGAGGTATTCCAAAGCCAGCTCCTCCTGACTCCACCCTCAGCCCTGCTGGGTTTTATGAATGACTGCAATCAATGCGATGAATGGCTGCCAACTGCCCACTCAGCCACTTCTACTCTTCCGTGCACGTACACACGGGAGAAGCTAGCATCGCCACAAGCCTGCAGATGAGGCTATGGTAAGGCTTTCATCTCTCCAAACAGGAAGTAAATGTGCTTCTAGATACTTAAGAGTATATGAATTAAAAATTCTGAGTGGCTTCAAAAAACTCAATTTACATAATTACTTTCTCTCCATTGAGTTTCCATTTTGGTGCCTGAAATCACTACCCCCACCCCCTAATAAACTATTTTATGCAACTTTATCTGAATTTGAACTTTGTGTGGCTTTATCTTACGTGACTATTGTGAGGAAACTAGTTACTGTGCAGTTTTAATATTTTTCAATTTCTCTTCTCAAACATACTTTTTTTTGTTTATTGTTTTTTTTTGTTTTGTTTTGATTTTACAAAGGTTTTTCCTATCGTCAGCACAGACAACTGCATCCGAACGGTAATGTTAACCATTGGGAGAAAAGTGTGTGTGCGTGTACCTCACAAGTGTTGTACTAGCACATATTAACGTACTTACAGACTTTTGGGCCAGTTAAAATAACAGAAGGTTGAGGAACATGAAATACGTTCAAATATATAATCTTCTGATTTGCTGATCAGTGGTTAGAAAAAAAAAAAACAAGGAAAAATAGCCCACGACCTCAGAAGTCTCTAAACCTCCTTATTCAGTGCTTCAAGCTCTTCAACAAGGCATCTGCCAAAATGCATACAAAATTCATACCTCCAGTCCAATCCTCTCTTCTTAATTTCAGAGCCAGACAACCAACTGTCTCGCCTATATTTCCTTTGGATGTCTAATAGACCTATCAAAATCAACATCTCTAAAATGGAACTTTTCATCTTCATTCACCACATCCGACCCTCCAGCAGCCATCTTTATCCGATGATTGCAATTCCAATCCTCTAGCTGTTCAGACAAACATTTTAGACTTGGTTCCTTTTTTGTTTTCTCTTCACACTCTATGTCCAATCCATCAGACCGGGCCTACTTTCAATATTTGTGGAAATTTGACCATTTCTCACCTGCTCCTCTGTTGTTACCCTGGTCTAAGCCAATACCAACTTTTACCCAGATTTCCAAAACAGACTTTTAACTGGCTGCCCAGCATCGACCCTTACCTCTTAGATGCTCTTCTCAACACAACAGCCAGAGTGCCCCTTTTGAAAGATAAGTCGGGTTGTGACACCTCTGTTCAAAACTCTGCAATGATTGCCCAGTTTACTCGGAATAAATGCCAGAGTCTTCAGAACATAATCTGGCCTCCCATAACTCTCAGGATTTATTTTACACTTCCTCCTCCACCCTTGCTCACTCTGCTCCAGCACACTGATCTCCTGCTGTTCCTCGAACACATCAGGCATGAACTTTCCTTGGGGGGGGTCTTTGCATTTTCCTTTCCTTCCATCTGTAAGGCTTTTCCCAATAATGGTATGCCTAAACACTTTACCTCTTTCAAGTCTTTGCTCAAATGTCACTTTTTGATGGTCCCTATCCAGATAATCCTATTTCCTATAACAATCTGTTCCTCCCACCACATCCAAATCCCTCCAGTGTCCTTTCTTCACAGAATATAATTTATAATCAATATGTATTATGATTTGGATGACTCCATAAAATTTGATTTTACATGGTTTGACTAAGGTTCATTATGCTTCTGAATTTAAAAAAAAATGAGGTATTTCTCAAGATACTAATTATTTAATGTCAAATTATTGCTTTGAAATAGTGAAATGCTATTTGACATCTGCTGAAATAATTGTATATGAGGCAATTTCTTAATAGTGAAGTGAGAAAAATAATCCCTTTATTCTTCTGGTATTTTTCTAAAGGGGGGAACATAGAGAACTCCTATTTAACACCTATTATATGCCAAAAATGTACACAGCAAAACTCATTCAATCTTGGCACGACCCTGAAAGGTGGATACGATTTTCCCACTTGACAGATGAAGAAACTGCAGATCTAACCAGTTAAATTATCTGTCCAATGAGAAACAGATGTTGATATTCAGAAAAGCCAGGATTTGCATCAAGGTTTGTCACAAAAACTAACGTCCTTTCTACCATTTCATGCCATAGCCTGAACTTAACCCTTAAAAGATGAATGGAAACTAATAAAATTCAATCCTGTGGTAAGAGTCCAATATCTTCAATTATGTCCTAATATAACTAATTTCATGATACAGGTATATTGTCAAAAGCATTCATATAATGCCACATAACAGAGTGTTCTTTAAATATTATCCTAGTATCATAGAACCAGAGTCTCCAAATACAACAGCAGAAAATGGTGAGAATAGGATGTTGAGCTGGCTGAACTACAAATGTAATGCGTAGTTTAAACTAATGGGATTATTATAGGAAGTGAAATGCCACACAGGAGGTCTGGTTCACAGAGAAATGATTTTTATTTGCAAAAGCCTCAAGAAAGCTAAAAAAGATAAAAGATTCATTTGCAAGAAAGATACAGTACAACTGATAATATTTCCCAAATATAGCTATCAAAGAAGTCTCCAGAAGTGATCTCCTTTTCATTCACAAATAACTGAAAGCAGAAAAACTGAAAAAATATTATTTTAAAACTCATAAAAATTTCATATTCATGTCAATTCACTGTGAACTACTAAGTATTATGACTGGTACTCGCGAAATGAAGATGGAACAGTGAAAATTCTACACCAGAAGAAGGAAAGTGAATGTAAGTATTTTGAAAAGCCAAGTGCATTAATTACAAACCTGCAAGACCTGTGACACCTCATTCAGGGAACCCTCAGAAGCTACACTCGAGTAATTTTTATTTTAAAAAAGACCCGGAGAACAGGCAAAGCAGCTTCCTAATTATAAGGAAAGCGAGACCAGTTGGCCATCTTTCACCATGAGCGATGAAGGCTGCTGAGCCTACCTCAAAGAGACCAGGAAGTTATTCATGAAAGAGACAGAAAGGCTAGGAGTCCAAAATCAAGGTGATAACAAGATAAAAATTCAGGACAGAGAGTAATGGGTGATCTTAAATTCTGGAAAAACAGATTATTCAAAGACAGATAAGAAAGAAAATAATAGGTAAAAGTCAAGCCCCTGCTCTTCTGGATTATTCAAAGCAACACTGTTTATCATTCCTTATTTCTCTGGAATGCTAATAGGTTGGTCCTTCAGGGTCCTAATGTCGTTTCCAAGATTCTGGTAACATGATCCATTAACCTGTTTTTACCTAAGCTACTATTTTCTGTTTGCATAATCAGTTGCTCTCTTCATCCACCAATTCTTCAAATTTGCATACTACGGATTTATATCTGCTACCATTCCCCACACTTTCTCTCATTTACAGTTTTCCATTTCCTAACCAGTACACATTTCACTATGCAAAACACAACACAACTTTTGATAAACCTAGAGTACCAGATGCCTCCTGCCACTAAGCCTGTAAAGGAGAACCTTTGCTCATTTCACAAGGAAAAAAAAGAGAAAGAAATCCAGTAAGAAAGAAGTTTGGAATTTCCCAAGAAAGCAAGCAGGTGATACCGTCAAATTTATTAGAGGCATCCAGTAAGATGAATACCGAAATCATGCTCTCAAGTCTCAAGTGGAATTGCAATGGGTTAGAGAAAATCATGTAAGCAATTGTTGTAAAGAGCTTAATTGAGAAATGAGGGAGTGATGAGGGGAGAATGGTCTTTTTTATGCTTATGGTCACAGCATAGGGGAGGGATTAGCCATCGGAAAGGGAAAAGGTAAAGGAGAGAAAAAGAGAGGAAACGAGGAGCAGTGAGGTAGCGAGGCTGCTGGGGGGATGGCGAAGGATGGCATGAAGCACGCAAGTATTATTTCCAACAAAATTACTTCCCAAAATGTGACCTTCCATTTGCCCATAACCACCATCTCCATTTTTGCCCAAAAAGGTTCTTGCAGGAATAATGCTTCATAAAATTGATTTTGGAAAAGTTTTAGAGAGTGAAAATCATTCTCTACCTCTATCTCCTATTTCTAACTCAGCCCCTAGAGGCAGAAACTTCTATTCAAAACATCTTCCCAACTTGGACCTGTTCAGGGAGGAAATATATGAAGGAACTCTCACCTCCCAACTATCCTTCACTAATATTTATGGCTTTTACTAGTCACTGCGTCCTAGCAGAAATAAGTTCACAGTTTTCGGTTTTGCTTATAGGGCCTGGGCATGAAATGAACTCTTATCACTTCATCTTGTGCTTCCGGTTTCCCTGCAGTAATCAGGGCCCAGGGCTGCATCCCTCAAAGCGTGGTTCGCAGACCCACCGCATGGGCTTCAGCATCCACTGGGACCGGTTAGAAAAGCACCTTCTCGGGCCCCACCCCAGTCTCCCGAATCCAACACACTGGGGGCTTTCCTAGCCCCTGCGGTGATGAGAGGTGGCTTGAGGCCAGGGCCCTCCTACCCTGGGGCTTTCTCTATAGCCCTGGTGACTGTGGATCCTAAGGCAGGGAGGGGCCCGGGGGTCCCGCTGAGATCACCTCGCGGCCCTGTGGTCACGTGGACTCACTGAGCCATCCTTTCCCCCATGCCCCTCCTCGGGCCTTAAGAAGGAAGATGTTCCTCGTGAAGCTGCCTGTGGTCTTTGCAGGCTCTCCAGCTACTGGACCAGGAGGCCTGGCTGCTCTGCTTCTAACTCTGTCTAACCCTCTTTCTTCCTCTCACTGATCCATGTTTATTTGAGCTACACGTGAACTATGTGAAGCCCACCCTGTAGACTTTATGTCTTTTAGGCTTGGAGTTAAAAAAGGCAAAAAACCACAAACACCTCATGTGGGAGAGAACATCAGAAAAACGAAAGATCTAATTTTCTCTTAAGGGAGGACACATAGTGGAGAACAGTGAATTCAACAGTGGATTCTTCCGGATCCAACGCAGACGGCGCCCCTGTCTGTAACACATCTCCCAGGGCTCCACTTGGCACAAAGGAAACCCCCATCCATTTCTTTTCCCACAAAGAAAAGATACTGGCCTGAAAGTGAGAATGATAATATTACAGGGATAATCTTGAAACTAACATGTTATTTTAATGAGGAAATTGTCAACAAACTTCAGTACAATTTTCATTAGCAAATCTTTCCAGCCTCCTTCATAGCTAATTGGCGAGTGCCTCACAATTGAGACCCACTGGTCTAAACTTCTGGCTCTGTCCCATCCTCTTCATCTTAAGGAACGATTACTGACTTGAATGAGTACGATATAAGAGGCTATTTGTTCAGTCAGCAATAACCACCAAATTAAAGAGGAATATTGACGAGGAATATAGAAAGCTAACTAACTTAGAATGGTCTTGATGAATTTAAAAAAGCAATTCAGCAAAACAAGATGAGGTCAACAAATGTAAATATTTTTAGATATAAAAAGCCACACAACAACAAAAAAGGAATATAAAGCTAATAATATCAGCTAAAATGTCTTGAGTGTCTACTGTGGGTCGGGAGCTGTGATAAGAAATCCCACATGCCTTTACTTAGGTCATCTGGTCAATTGTCATGTACCCTGCTTGGTGCTCTGTGACTTAAAAAATTAATAATGCTGCCTAAGTTATCGATTTATTTCTGAAATACCACAATTTCTTCTTAGAAGCATAATTCATTGTTTTAAAATCAAATAATACTAAAGACTGATACCTGGGAAGTACTCTGTTTTGAACAAATAAATGATTTCATTGTCATTCAGGTTTTAGCAAGAGCCACACAATTGAGTATTTCATATTTTTAAGCACTAACCTTGCCACATGTCACTGCTGTACAAAAGTAATAGATAGTTGTCAGATAATGGTTGTCTACAGTCTAAATGTTCAGGGTAAAGAATGCAATTTGCCAGTAGAGGGGAATGGATGGTATTTGTAAAGATTATTGCCAGGGCTTTTTCGTTTTTTGACAAGTGAGTTCTCTGCCTTATATTTCTGTCACAAAACCACAGATCTTTGAATAATGATTTTAAGGCATATTATGTACCTACGTGGACCTTTTCTCCAGGACGTATTCATTCCCCTCCCTCATCTGGAACCAGACAGCTAAGTAAATATCTACTGACAGGTCCATAAGAGTTCCTTGGTGGAATTTAAGTGAATTTTAAATAGATAAAATAAAACAGGAAAATGAAACTTGAAAAAGCATTAATGAAATATTCCAGACATAACTTTAAATTAATTGTAACTACGTCCTCAACTAATTCACCTGCCTAGAATTTTAAAAAGAAAGTGGAGCCAATCAGACGTGAAAATGTGTTATAAAGGGACTATTATTTATGAGTAATAATATGCCATATAAGAAATGTACTTTATTCATTTTCTATTGTGAATGAATATTTCCTTATTTCATCAAGAGGCCACAATGCCTATTTCACCTAAATTATGACAAAATATGAAACAAAATATGAAAGTATCATTTGATACTTTGATGGCAACTTCAATATCTGAATGATTGCTTCTTGTCTTAATTTTTTTTTTTTTTTTGCATTTAGAATGAGAAAGGACACCAATTTTGTCAATAACTTTTTCATTCCCATCACTCTAACTGATGTAAATACATACAGGTTTAGGAAAATGTTGATAAATGGCATGGCATTTGGAAAAATAATCCAGCAAACAGGATTTCTTACTCCTCACTGACAAGCGTGTGCATTCTTCAAGCCCTCTGCTTTCCCCCTTGACCTGACGGAACTGCATTCTTGTGGTTTCTACAAACCTGACAGTTCCTAAATGGTCACCTCCGTACTTCACCTACAAGTATCTACATGGCCTTTTGCTTTATCTACCTAAACCATCTCCCCCCCTCAAAAAAAAATATCACGAGAACAGACTAAAATACTGAATTCAATATTTCTCCTCATTTCAAATTTGAACACCTCCCAATTTCTAAATAACAGCTGGCGGAATCTTTCCATTACTGAGTTCACAACCTTGATACTACTGTGACCCCCCCATCATAGTAATGGCCAATAGTTCATTCAGGCCTATGGGTATTTCCTTGGAAAGGTCTCTCGGAATTGATCTTTCTTATTCATCTCTATTACTTCCAGCTTCATTTTCTCTCTTGAATGAACTGCTTGGATAGTTTTCCTCAAGGTCCTTTTTGCTGTCTGTTTAAAGGACAATCTCTTCAAATATTTGAATTCAGTGGCCTCATGTTTCCTTCATCTTCTCTTGACTGCTTCCCACCAGCCCTCCAATCGTCTCTCCTTAGGCATAATTCCAGAAACCCAAACATTCCTGGCAGGGCACTTCTTTTTGGTTAATAACTCACTTAAAAGTTGGCTCCCTTTGTTGGGCAATGTTTTCACTCTAGGTGCACAAGGAGTACAAATCAAATTCTATAACCCTCTTAATATCCAGGTCATATAAAAAGGCCAAATGACTTAAGTGATATTCAGGGAAATGTTCTATGAGTCGTTTCCAAACCTGGTCATATATCAGAATCACCTGAGGAAGTTTTTAAAACAACAAATTCCACGGGCCCTGGTCCAGAGCTTCAGAGCCAGGGTGTGGACCCAGGAATTTTCATATTATTAGCTCCCCCAAGTGACTCTAAAGCCTCCAGGCAGATGTCTGGGAAATGTTGGTAAAGAAAGAGCTATTCATCCACTCAACTGGATGGCTGGAGTCCTCTCTTTAGAGGAAGCTAAATCACAAGAGGTCTCCATAACTTGGACCGCATTATCATACAGTCCCTCGTAAAACAGCTTTCCCTGAACTGCATTACAATGTTATAGTCTCAGCTTTTATGACAGGTCGATATAAGAAATAGCTGTATGAAGTCTGCTTCTGCCTTTACTGTAAAATGTAAGTGCGGCCACTGCCTATTACATCAGTTTGAGTTCTATAAAACTCCACATTAATTTTTTTTTCCAAAATTAAGCACCAAGAAAAATGTCATTCTTTTCTCTTACAGAAGCTCATCATGATTTATTTTGGTCAGAGAAGAAAGAAAACCCAGAACAAAACCTACGGTTTATCAGAAAAAAATCTGTCAACATAGTAAGCATGTTTATAACTTTGTTTTTTTCTTGGCCATAAGTTTCAATTTCTATTTCACTAATGTTTTACATCAAAACCTTTTGAGAAAAGCAAAACGGTATCATAATAAGAAAGAAAGCGATACAGAAATGTTAAAACCTCACAATACAAGAATTTTTAAAGTTTTTGCCTCATACTGGGAAGAAATTAAAAAGACTCAATTGTTCTAAAGTTTAGGAGGTATAATATGCCTTAAATAGCAAACCCTGGCACCTAGTAGATATATAACAAATTGTAATTATTACTTTGGTGACATCTCACTGAAGTTGAAATGTTATACTAAATTAGCATTTCTGAAAGAATGTTTCCTGGAAACATTCCATAGAAATCTCAATAAAAGGAAATAGTTTCATAGTCAAATAAGTTAGGGAAATGAGTTAAACAAGGTGAACAAGGTTTTTTTTACTGCATTACTGTTCAGAATCTGTAAAATGCTAGCATTCACTGTTGATTTCTAAAACAGATGCATACGATGTAGCATTTTCCAGAGTGTTCACTTTGGGAAACAATGAGATGACACTTAGTAATTCATAAGAAAACGCATTCTTCCAAGAATGCAATCAATACTTGGTAAATTTTCCCAAATGATACTACAAAATAGAAAATATGGCACTTAAAGTTCAGTAGGAATATTTTCAATCGACCACTATCTTAGTTTCAGCATTACCACGTTTACCTAAACATTTTCAACAGCCTTATATTTTGTTCCACTTAATTAATATACCACCCAGCTCTCAGAAGTTTCATCTTCCAAGTAAGACATCAACATAGTTTTTGACTTTTTCCCCCACTTTTCTAATCTAATTTCACAGATACACAACACACGGTCTTTATTAAGCTGCTTAATAAATATTTATATGTCTAAGCATGTAATAGGAACCTACCAAAGGGACAGATTTTGACTTAAACGAACAGTTCTTCACACAAAGCCTAGAGGGTTTTTTTTATTGTTGTTGTGTGGTTCTGTTTTTCACACAGGTAGCAAGCAATGTACTTATGTAAACTTTAAAAGAAATAACTAAAGAAACATGGTATATCCTAATGTACTTCTACGCAATTTCTAAGTTATTTGTGTGCGAATATAAATGTAATCAATGCAGTAGGCAGAATAAATCTGTCACCCTAGGGAATTACAAACTCTTAAAATGCACACTACTCATATATATTGCATATACTTATTGTAAGCAAATAAATCTTTTGGGGCCTATAGATAAATTTCAAGGAACAGTCAGATACTTTTTCTATAACCACATAAGGTATATTATCACAAATTTCCTAGTTTTTCTCTTAAAATTAAATGACATGGGAAATCAACCAAAACTTTGTGAACATTGGCAAGGAAAGAAAATGACACTATATCCATCTATTCAGATCACCCATAATTTTATTGCTATGTAACTTACAATAACTTCCTTAATTTGGAAATCTTATTTTAGGCTTTGAAAGTAACTTAAAAATTACCGATTCCTTACTAATGACAAGAATTTAAATACTGAACTTCAAAATTAAAAAGCTTTCTCCCAAAAAACAGCATTAAAATAATAATGCAAGTCATAGAGTGAAATTATTTGTACTATATCTATACATCTCATATACACTACATATATGTACATATATAGGATTTGTATCCAGAATATATAAAGAATTCTTATAAATCAATAATATAAAGAAACTTACAGTATTAACCCAGATATAAATTCCTAGGCATTTACCCAAGAGAAGTGAAATCATATGTCCACAGAAAGTCTTGTACAAGAATGTTCAGAGTAGTCTTATTCATAATAGCCTAAAACTGGAAACAAACCAAACTGATGATCATCAATAGAAGAACTAATTGAAAAAAATCATGGTATATTTATTCAATGGAATAAAGTACTGATGCATATAACAATAGCAATATGAGATGAATCCCAAAAACATTTTGTTGCACAAAGAAACCAGACACAAGAGTTCTTACTGTATGGTTTGATCTTTAGAAAGATCAAGGAGAGGTGAAAACTAATCATTAATGATAGAAATCAAAATGTAGTTTCCCCTGGGTGAGGAGAGTGTGTATGTGTGTGTAAATGATTGAAAAGGACAGAGTGAAAACTTCTAAAGTAAAAGGAATGGTTTGCATCTTATTTTGAACTGTGGTAACACAGTGTACATAATTGTCAACTATCACCAAACTGAGCACTTCAGGGTTGCACTCTTCATTGTATCTAAACTACATCTCAATTAAAAAAAATAAAAATAACAAAGAAAAAAATTACTGATTGCCCAAAGAAAGAAGACAGTTCTCATAATTTAAGGATATGCAATCTTTCATGAAAGTAGAATATCATTTAATGTGCTTTGGAAAACAAAAATTTCAATGAACTACTATGGAAGCCAAACAATTAATACATCTAAAAAGAACAATTTATTCCTTCACTCCTTGTCAGAATCAGCAGGATAAATGTAAATATAGTTTAAAGCTAAGCCACTGTTTTGTGTAGGGATATTTTACAGCAACTTAATTATTGCATTTTTATATGAGTATCATAAGTGAGCTTTTAAAGCAGAGTTCAGAAAAAGGACACACTATGGTTATATCTATTTAAAACATTATATGCTGACTATTTAAAATATAACTTTACATCTAGTAATTCACACAAAATATTGCTTGAGAATTGTACTAGCATTCATGAACAGGACAGAAAATCCTACAACTGATATTCTGAAGGACTCATTCTACATTTTACCTAGAACAGAAAATATGTATTATGCTAGATGCCTTATTAAAAAGCAAGTAACATTTATTTTCTAAGAAATCCTGAGCATTAACTTGTAGTTTCTTAGGGCAATACCAACTAATAATACATTTTCTAAAATTATTTTCATTTAATGAATGTTGACAAAGTTAAGAATCATGTAAGTCATATCTAATACTATCACTTTAAAAATTACATAAATAACACTCCGATCAAGATGGCAGAGGGAGGTGCTTCACGGCTCCATTGCCCATAGAAGCTATAGCCAAACAGCAAGAACTGGCAGGAACATCTTTCTCAAAGCTCCAGGAAATAATTAAAGGACTGTAGTAATAAGGAGAAAATAAAATCAAGAAAATGGCTATGTAAAAGCAGTAGGATCTCCTAGTGCCCTGGATGGAACCCCCCCACCTCTCACTGCCTCAGTGCAGAGCCAGCCCATACTCCTAGCACAGATTCCTCGTCTCTGTTCCAGATGAAACAAAGTAACCCTCATACATATAACTGGGAGAATGAATGTCTGGCCCAATCTGTGTGCTGGTGGCTGAGAAATGCACCATTCTAAAACTTGCCTTGCATGTAGAAGGCAGCTTATGGAACCTTTCAACAGAATGTTATGGGAGAGCAGTCAAGTCATGCTGCCTGGGGAATGCTGGCTGTAGGACACAGATGGGGGAATTCCTGGGGCTACATGCACATGTCCAAGACAAGAAGCACAAGCAAAAAGGAACAGGGAGGCCCCTATGCTTTGGCCTGGAGCTATTTTCTAAGCTTATCATATGGATAAGAACTGAAGGAGATCACAGGCACAGATCAATCTGGGAATACTGGAAAAGGTGATTTCCTTTTATCCATCTTCATTATTTTTTTTGTTGTTGGGAGTTCCTAGCAATCAAGGAGAGCCCTGTCATTAGACTTTGTTGGATAAAAGCTGACAGGACAGATGACTCAGAATCTACATTCCAGCAATAATACACTAAAATATAAAAACGTGCAGGTTTCAGGAAGTGATGGCCCAGGCACAGAAGATTAAAGCATTAATAACTATCAATGAGGAGGCTCAATCCTGAGACATACTGAAGATTTTTTTAAAATCACCATAGATAACTTCAAAGAGCTAGATAAAAACACAGACAAGGAACTAAATGAAATCAGGAAAATGACAGATGAACACAAAGAGACTATCAACAGAGATTAAAATTATGAAAAAGAACCAAACAGAACTAACAACCACAGTAACAGAAATTAAAAATGCCCTAGTGGGGGGGTTCAAGAGAAGGCTGGAGCTGACAGAAGAAAGAATCAGAAAACCTGAAGATAAAAAAAATCAAAATCATCCAGTTCAAAAAAAGTTAATGAAGAAAAGTGAACAGAGCCTAAGGAACCTGTGGGACACCATCAAATATATCAATACACACATTGTAAGAGTCCCAGAAGGAGAAGAAAGGAGCAGAGAGGATACTCAAAGACATAAGGCTGAGAACTTCCCCAATTTTAAAAAAGACATGACTATACACATCCAAGACGCACAATGAACTCTAAACAGGATAAACCCAAATAAATAGACCCATGCTGTGGCATATTATAATCAACTGTTGAATGCCAGTTAGAGAACACTGAAAGCCACATGAGAGAAGCAACATGTCATGTATAAGGGAGCCTCAGAAGGATTAAATGCTATTTCTCTCTGGAAACCATGGAGGCAAGAAGGTAGTGGGATGATGTATTTAAAGTGCTAACAGCAAAATCTTGTCAACCAAAGAATTCTATACCCAGCAAAATTGTCTTTCAAAAACTAGAGAGATTAAGACATTCCCAGATAAACAAAAGCTGAAGGAGTTTGTCATCTGTAGACCAGCCCTAAAACAGATGCTAAATAGAGTTATGCTGGTTGAAGGGAAAAAACAACAGACAATATAGTGAAGCCACATGAAGAAATGAAGATTTCTAGTAAGGGTGACACCATGGATAAACATAAATATCAGCAATATTGTATTTTTGGTTTGTAACTCCACTTTTTACCTCCTACAGATAGGAGGTAAAAGAGAAATGCAAAATATGTAATGATAAATCTGTGGATTTGTACTCATAATGTATAAATATGCAATTTGTGACAAGGATTACATGAAGGTGGGGCACAGAAGGGTAGAAGAAAACACAGTTTGTGTATACTATTGAAATTAATTTGATATCAAGGAAAATTAGATTGCTATAGATTTGGAATGTTAAATTTAAGATGCATGAAACTACAAAGAAAATCTCAGAGACCATTCAAGCACTTAGAGACAGAAATTAGAGTACAAGTTTCCACAGACAGGAGGCAGAAGAAAGGGGGAATTGAGGCATAATGGGTGTAGAGTTTCTGTTTGGAGAAATGGAAAAAGTTTTAGTAATGGAAGGTGGCGAGGATACTGCAATATCATGAATGGGGTTTATCCCATTGAATGGTCTGTTTGATAACCCATTGAGTGGCTAAGATGGGAAAGTTTATGTTGTATATACGGTCTCACAATTAACAAAAAGAAGAATATAAGAGCAACGAAAGAGACAGTGGCAATTAAACACAATACATGATCCTGGACAAGATTTAGCATAGGAAGAACAATGTCTTAAAGCAACGTTACTGGGATTCATGAAGAAAATGAATATAGACTGAAAACTTTATATTAATGTCAAATTTCTTGACATTGATAATTGCACTTAAGGTGGATACCTGTGAATATCCTGGTTCTTAGGAAATGCATACGGCAGCATGAAGTGTTCAAAGAGCATGATATATACAACCTACACTCATGTGACACAGATAAATAGATGAATGGATAGAATGATTTGGTAAATATAGCAAAATATTAAAATAGTAGATTTTAGTATCTGGGGTTATGGGGTTATTTTGGAGTTCTGTGTAGGGGGGTTGTATTATTTCTGTTAACTCACCTGTGAGTTTGAAAGCATTTCAAAATAAAACATTTTAAAAATTATGTAAGTGGAAATTACAAAACACTATATTCTATACCCCTTTTATCTACCTCTTCTATAGGTATAAATAGTTTAACTCAGAAGGCAATATTGTAGAAAATGATACTCCTACAACGTCGGTCTATTCAGTTGGGAAGAATCATGAAGATAGTCTCAGAGCTGTACTTCTTATGTCCTTATTAGAGCTGCTGCAACTCAGTGATCACAACAGAAGAGCAGGCGTGTTTACTTTGGATTTCTTCCTCATTGGAAACTCGGCCCTAAATGGTTAGACAATCCTGGAGAGGCATTTAGGATGTCACTAAATTACTTTCATGTGCCTTTATTTTAAGAAGTAAGAATGTTTTTATATTAAGGAAAAGAACAAAGTGTGAAAGAGAAAAGGACACTGTTAATAGAAGGGCAAGAAATGATGGAAAAATAATAAGAAATAAGTCAGACTGTTAAAGTATTTTCCTAGGCAGTTTTTATATCAATGGACCCACTTCTCTGTTCTTAACAAACTTCTCTTCTCATCTATGGTAGATTAAATTATTGTCTAAAATATTCACTCTCTCTCTCTCCCACCCCACCTTCCTACTTCTTTGTAATTGGTTTTAGCATGCCATTTGGCTTAGCCTCAGGGTGGCTAAAGTGTACTTTCCTGCTCTTTGATTTTGGGTTTGTACATGTAACTTGCTTTAGTCAATGAGGTTTTAGCAGATATAACAAAAGAAAGAGCTTGAATGTTCTCCTGCATTGGGGCCTGCCCTCTTAGACTACAATTACCGTGAAACAAACAACCTTGAGACACATGGAGCCAATCTAGACCCAATAAGCAACTAGATGCCAAAGCTTCACCAAGCCTAGCCTACATCACCTCCACGTAGCCAACATGAAGATGCATGAGTAAATCAAGCTAAAAATGGCAGGGACACTCCAGCCAACTCACAAACACTTGAGAAGTAATGTTTATATCCCAAGATTTTTATGGCGTATACCTCCCTCTTCTTTCCTTCAGAATCACTGCTAGGACCTGTTGGGGAATATCTATATATATACAGTTTTGAGAGAGACCTCTCTTCTCATTGTAGAGGTTGGACCTGCCACCCTCTGTCTAGCCTATACTCACAATGCCTCAGTTTCACTTGTCCAGGTATTTCCTAGTAGGCACCAACCCCAGGCCTAGTCTCTGAGGCTATAACTCACTTTCCCACATCAACTACCTGCACTCAATCGTGTATGGTTTCCCAAGATACTCATATGCCTCCTGATATTGGCTGAATCTAGTTATAATAATATTAATGAGAAGGATTAGAATCTCCATGAAACCTGGAACTTTGTTCACGTTATTCATTGCTGTACCTACGGTTCTTAGAGCACATGGATAGGTGCTCAACTTTGTTGAATGAAAGAATAAGTGGGCTGGAGAATTTTTCAACATACATAATGGCTATATTTAACAGGTGCACTTAATGGATTGACTCAAAAGACAGTTACTAGGGAATTTTGACATGGTGAAAAAGAAAAGGCAGAAAAACTCTAGGGTAACAAAACCTTTCCTGGGGTTGTTACCAGGCAAAGGCAGTGGATTCTTTTGTCAATGTGCTTAATAACCAATTCCTGGACACACAGGTTTCAAAGAGAGAAATAGTTTATTATTAGTGAGTAGTAGGAGAGCAGGTGGCCTAGTGGTCTCCTTAAACAGCAGTTCTGATAGTTTTATTAGAGAAGGAGATGGGCAGGGTTTAGGATAATGAGCACACTGGCCCCAGATGATGTAATTAGAGGTGATCTAATTACTGAGTATGCACAGATTGATTACCTGCTTAATCACAGAACCTATGTAAGAAAATGGCAGAATGAGGTATAATGACTCGTAGGTTAAAGTCTAAGCTACCGAACATGGCAAGCAGGCCCACTTTGGTTAGATCCTGTCTTAGTCATCAAAATAACTTTGGACTTGGGTGGGTTAGTTCTGGGTTGACCCAGGACCCTTCATTAATAAACATTAGGGGCTGTCTTTAGTGATTACAAGACTATAAATTTGAATAATTGGATAAATGGGTACAAAGGAAAGTTAAACAGTTTCTACAATCACAGGGTACAAGATAAAGGCTATACAATCATTATCAGAAATCAAGGCAGTTTAGAGATTTCAGGTATTTCCCTTGTCTATTCTAATGTACTTAGAAAGCAGGAGGAAATATCTATATGCTGATTTAATAATCATAATCATTTGTTAATTCCTAACTTCACAGTTACAGGGTTTCATAAATCATCCCACACAGGTCTTCCACCAACTCTGTATAACAATATGTGACACTGTTATGTTACCATTACTCAGCATAAGTCAAGGTCATGCCTGGATATGACAGAACTTCCAGGCAGTCACCCATCTGGACCTGTCTTTAGCACTCCATCTAATCCAGGAGACCTGGGTCGGGAAAGCATGACAACTGTATATGGAAGTCCAACTGCTTGAATTTCCATCTTATAGGAAGCAAGAATATTGTCTTAGAAAGTCAATATGGTAGAGCAGAAAATATATGGGGCCTCAAGACTTGGGTTCTACATTTGACTTGCCACATACTGACAGGCCACTTTTAGCTGAACCACTTTCAGGGTTTTATTATGGTCAAAACCAGTGAGCATAATAATATTTGGACCCTGCTGGGAGGGTTCTTGGCAGTACTAAATGAACTAATGTGCATAAAATGCACTGAAGACACGCAAGCATTATGAAATTGAACACTGTTTAAAAAAGTATTCATTATCACATTTTAATTATATTGGAAATAGAGGCACTACCAAAATTTGTTGAATGCAAGAAGAGAGGTTGTATAAATGTAATCATCATTACTAATATGGTTATGTGATCATTGCCAGGTGGTTCTGATAGGTTAAAAAAGGGGGAGGGGGATAAACCTTCTGCAGTAAGGAGCTACCAAGCTGAAATTTAAATAGGGTTGGAGGTAGGGAAAAAAAGGGGGAAACATGATCTTAGTGTCCATCACAGATGAGAACAGGGAACAAAGTACCAAAACAGCATTCTAACTTTCATCATGCTTATTTGGTTTAGCCTATCTTCAGCTCTTACCACAGCTGAACAACCAACAATGTATTTGGTTTCTGCATGCTGATTTTTTTTTTTTTAACATGGTCAGGCACCAGGAAATGAACCCAGGTCTCCTGCATAGCAGGCGAGAAGTTGGCCCACTGAGCCACAATGGCCCACCCTGCACTATGAATTTAAGAGAGAATTAAAATCTCAAGTTTACAGCAACTTGCAATAGGATTCCTTATTTTAAATGTTATCTTATCTTAGACTTCTGGCTTTCTTTGCAAAGGCAGTGCAATAAAATATGTAAACATGAAAATCAAACATTCACAAACAACTTGCTTCAGGCATTCTTCCTTTTGAGTTTTCTTTCTTTCTTATTTTTTAAAGAGGAAGCTTGCATTATTTCATAACTTGGTATAAAAATGCATATGACTGTAGTACTTAAAAACGAGGTGTATAAGTAGAAGTTATCTCATTAAAAAGTATATTTCGGAGGAAAGCTTAAAAGGAGGTTATCTTTTTAACAGGTCCTAAAACCTTTGGACAAATCTTAGTTCTCAAACATAGATAACACAAATTGTGGAAGGATTTCTAAAACTACCCCCAAAAAACATGCAACTGCAGGTCTTCTAAGAGGTTACTGAGTTTTTTTTTTAATGTATATTGCCTATTTATTTTTTTATTAATTAAAGGTTACTGAGTTTTTAAATTCACATTTCGACTTAATTTACTATTACCACAGCCTCATGATAACCTCAAATGTATAAGTCCCCATTGTTAGAGAGGTTAAATATTCAAAACCCAAGCCCATGATTTCTTCCTGATAGAATTATTTTCAGGGTTGCAAACTTTTGGCAAGTGTCTGGTGTTCTCCCTATCTAAAGGTCACCATTATAACTGCTTCTTTAAATTATTTTTTTAAATTGAGACAAATTTATATACAATAAAATTCACCCATTTGAAGTACCCAATTAGGTGTGCTTTAACAAGTGTATACAGGACTGTAACTATCACCACAATCAAGATACAGAAAATTTTCATCATCCAAAAAAATCCCCTCCTGCCTCCTTGTAGTCAATTTCTACCCCCCTCCCCCGCCTCCTTTCACTTTCATGCCATGGCAACCACTAATCTCCTAATTATCTCTACATTTTTCCCCCTTCCAGAATTCAAATAAATGGAATCATCCAATGTGTAGTCTTTTGGGTATGACTTTTTTCAACCAGCATAATGATTTTGAGATTCATCCATGTAACTGAATGTATCAGTAGTCGGTTGCTTTTCATTGCTGAGTATTGTTCAGTTTTATGGGTGTACCATGATTTGTTTATTCATTCAGCAGTTGATAGCAATCTGTGCTTTATTCAGTTTTGGGCTACTGTGAATAGAACTACAATGAATATTAAGTACAGATCTTTGTGAAGGTATATATTTTCATTTCTCTTGGATAAATACCTAGGAGTGGAACTGTTGAATCATATGACTAGTGTATGTTAATTTTATAAATCAATAATATAAAGAAACTTACACTATAACCCAGAGATAAATTCCTAGGTATTTAATTTAATTTTATAAGAAGCTTCTAAACCTTTCTCCAGGGTAGCTACTCTACACCATTTTACATTCCCACTAGCAGTATATAAGAGTTCTAATAGCTCCATTCTTAACTGTAAAATGGAGATCTTATAATTCGCCATTTACTATAGTATCACAAGATGACTAGACAATTCATAGCCATTTGAGTTAAGTCAGAATTAACATTCATTGAGGGTATGAGCTTGCCTACATCATTTCATTCTTCCTTTATCTCTACAAGGAGAGTAAACTTGGTATCCTCACTTTTTAGATGAGTAAACGAAAGCTTAGAAAGGTTCCCTTACCCACAAAACAAGTGGCAACTCTAGAATGCAATCCTAGGCAGTATGATTTCAAAGCTTGCTTCAGTATGTAGGGAACAATTGGTGGTTGCCTACAAAAATACATTTAATGATACATGGCAAACTGAGCATACACAGTTGTCTCTCCCTCCTTTTCTCTCCTGACCTGTGGAGAACAAAGAGGAAAGGATACTTACACGACTTAAATCTTTTCTTGTTTACTTGCTAGACCCAGACCCAGAGATCCAAGAGATGGCCTTCCTAAGGAGCTTAACTCCTAAACATTACATAGGATACTAGGAGCAAAGTTGCAAATCGTGTTCATTCTTCTAGTCCTAGTTCATGTTTACGCTGAACCAGTAATAAACTATTGCATTTAAAGGCATATAAATACACTTACCTATAAGTAAGAGCTTAGATGGATAAATTCTCATACTATAGAAATGCATTCAGCTCAGTCTGAAATGCATTTGCCTCATCTCCAGAGACAAGGCAGCCTTTCCATATGTTCAGTATACTTGGAGACCTGCTAGTTGTCCTTTGCCTCTGCCTAAATTAGTTTTTGCCCTTACTCTAGTTATAGGCTGATGAGTAAATGTAGATTCTTCATAATATACAAAAACTAAGAATATAAGGAGATATGTTTTGGTGATGTCAGCATTCCAGAATCCCCAGGGCCTTTCCCTGCTCTGAAGCCAGAAAGAGTTCCCAGGACACTTCAGCTTGCAGTGTTCTTTCCTACCTTTTTATTCAGGTCACTGCTGCCCATCTCCATTGCAGAGATACTTTTTCCTCACCTCTATCAGGAAATTGCTATGGCCCCTATTAGATCACTATAAATAATTTTTAAATGTGCACTTTGCAGTTATTATGGGTCAAGCACTTTGTATAGGGTTTCAAGAATATTATGTTACTTAATCTTCACAGTGTCCTTAGGTGACTGGTTCTCTTATTGTTTCCAAGTCCCAAAGAGAGAAACAATCTTAGAAAATATGTAACATGTCCCAAATGACATGGCTACCCATCCTGGCATTCGTTCTCCAGGGGTCATGCTGCCTACCACTCCACCATGATGTGCTGGAGAGCTCTGGATCCGATCCAGGTGTTGGTCTCAAGTATAAATTTATGCCCCAACAGTCAGGGTATTTTCTCATTCTAATTTACAACACCCTCATGCTGCTCCTTCCCTTGGAATGCTACTCTAATTGTTTACCATTTTCTTCAAGGCCAGTTATAATGTCACCTCTTCTTGAATCCTTCCATAACAGGACTGGAAGTTTCCATTTTCTTTGATTCTGTGGTCTCTAAGAGGGTTTAGTTGGTACTTACTGATTAGTAATAATTTGTTTTTAATAAAATCTCCTTTGATTTTATTAGAGATCCCTGAAAGCCAAGGCAATCGTATTTATCTTGCCATATCATTTTAAATCAGCTAAGTTATGCCACAAGACAAACAGCTTATTAATCTTAGGGGTTTTAAATAAAAATGTATTTCCTATTCACTTCATGTGCCCATTTCAGGTAGGTAGGGCTCTGCTCCAATTTGTTCTAATTCAGGGATTCCAGGTGACAGAGCATTAGGATCACAAATTAATATCACTTATTGATCATAGGCTCATACATCCTGAACTGTTGTGGTAGATAGAGATAAAGGTGGCAAATTGAACGCTGGCTCTTAAAGGCCACCACCCAGAAGTATTAAATGTCACTTCTGACAAAAGCAAATGGCATGGCCAAGCCTAACTCACGGGAGTGGGAAGCATAATCCTAGCAAGTGCCTAGAAGGACGAGAAATAGAAATATCTGTTTAACAACACTAATGATCACCTCATAATTTTGATATCCTTAGAACTTAGCAAAATATATGGGGCCAATTTGTAGAATTAATGAGCTAAATGGATATTTTTATCTTATAATGTATAATAAATACAAATTGTGACCGCATACCATTAATACTGATTTCATTTGGTGGCTTATGAAATTAATCCCATTAGTTACTGTAATATCTTAAATACATTAGTTTATCTATTTGAATATATTCACAGATAATCTGTTCACAAATTTGCAACAAGACACCACTTTTATTTAGATTAGTGTATTCGGTACTATTTAGGCTAAAATTAGTTATAAAATATAGTGACTGTCTACTAAGAAATTTAGAATGTTACACACACACAAATATACTATACATATATTTGATATATTCATGTATAACATGTATATCATATGTGTGAGTATGTGTTTAGTAAGTGGTTATTTCTGTATCAGGTCAACACATTATCGAGACTCTACTGTGTGTAATGCACTGCTCTAAAAACTATAGTTGGAAGGAAGAATAAAATTGACAAGGTCCTCATTCTCTTAGAGTGAGAGGGGATAGAAAAGAAGCATGAAACATAAATTAAAAAAGTAGTAAGTGTGGAGAGAGAGAGAGAGAGAAAAAAAAAAAACAGGTCTGTGAAAGAACGGCTCATCCATTAGGGGTTTATGTTGGCCATAGTCTGTTGGCTCCTTCAGATCCAGCATCTGCCACTGTCCACATTTCTCTGGGGCCCATCACTTTGGACTACACCAATGGGCTGCCCTTGCCTCTAGCACGGGTTGGCTTTGCCAATGGAAGGCACCCACAAGGGGTGTGGAGGGTGTAGAGAGAATACCGTCTATGGATTTATCTCCCCCCAGCACCATTCCTATCAGATCGCATCCTTTTGTCCACCTAGTGCTGTGTCCCTCTACTGAATGCCAAGCTCCTGACACCTGCCCCTTTCTCCATAGCCCATTTTCGATGTTCCTTTTCCTGGCTCCCTCAGGCCTAGGAATACAGCAGCCCATTAGCACTGGCTACCAGTTACTGCACCATTTCTTTCTGCTTTTGCTAAACACGGCCCACACTTTAAAAGTCAATTCTTCTTTAAAACTCTTCCCAAACTACACAATTTTATTGTACCATGTCTTTCCTCCTCATACTCTACTGTCACAGAAGACAATTTAGGTAGAAGTCTTGAAAAGTTACGCACGCCAGGTATTAGATTTTTCTTCTGCAGAATTCCTTCCTTATGGTAATAACTAGTCAATGTATACATAAATCGCTGGAATTCAGTGGGGCATCACTAAGAAAGAGCTATATATGTAATCTGAGGATGGGAATTCCAGGTCAGATTCTGTAGTATTTTAGTTGAATAGCTCACATGATTTCTGTGTAGATTAAGTGAGATAAAGTCCCATACAAAGGTTAAATGTGGTTTTTATTGCTGTTTTTACTAAACCTTTAGTCTGTTTTTCAGAAAAACTTCCCTGTCTTATTTCCCATTATTTTTTCTCACTGATCTCCTAATTCTGTCCCACACCAGCACGATGGCCTCCCGTCTCCTTCCCCTCTCACACCACCTCACACCAACTCCACATTTTCTAATATGACTTAGTAACACCACCTCCTTCACAACATCTTCTTCAACCTCCGTTCCCCCTTATTTCGGAAAAAAAGAGTTCTAAATACAGTTAAGCAGGTGCTAGCTTTTCCTCCACTTCCCACGCTACGCACCAGGTCAGAATCGCAGCCACCAAGAAGAAGGGATGCTTTTTCTTATTTGCACAGTTTATACTTATACATCTATTTTTCTAACATATTTTTTTCTTTTTAAAAGGAGTGCACAGCCTTTGATTATGGTCTTAGGTAAAGCACTTAAACAACAGAGAATCACACAGAGCAAAATGGGACTGTTACTTTGTGCCTTATGCCCCAATTCAAAACCATAATGCTGGACTCCTCAGAGAAGCCATGTCTGTGTACCCTTCTTGTTCATTCCCACTGTCATGCATGAATACTGTTTACATCTTGCTTGCTGTTACTGTCATAGTTGCTGATACATAAATGCAATCATACTTCACCCCCTATTGAGCAACCTCCTTTTTTTATATGTAACAATATCCTGGAAAACTAACCTGTCAACATAAACACTGGAATCCATTCCTTTTCAGAACTGCATGACATTCCAATATATAAATGCCCCCAGAATTTCTTTTATCATTGTAAGTTCCAATTCTTCACTATAATAATCAAAGCCACAGTGAATATATCTAGGTATACATCTTTCTGAACACATGAACTATTTCTGTAAGCACATTCATAGATGTAGAAATATACCCATAGAGGCAAACTTCAAAATCAAAAGAAAAAAAACAAAATTTAATTTAAACAGATACTACAGAATTGCCTTCCAAAAAGGAATTGCCTTCTAAAAGTGTATGAGAGTACCTACTCTCTCATTGTTTTATATTTCTTTGTTGGTTTGCTAATCTAACAGGTAAAAAAAAAAATTGTGTTTTCTTCGTTTGTTATCTCTTAGTTATTAAGGTTTGTGCATAAATTTAATATATATATTACTAGTTGGGAACTTCTGTGTAAATTGTTTTTTATTATTGCTGTTTTCTTATTTATTTGTAGGATCTCACAGTATGTTAATCCCTTATCTTTTTTATGTGTTTTCCAAATATTTTCAACCAGTTTGAGATGTGTATTTTAAGTTTCTTTAAAATATATTTTGTACTATGGAGTTTTAAAAGTGTCCATGTTCACATCTGTACATCTTTTCTTTTATGACTCTTGGTAAAACCTTCCACACATCTAAAGTTATACATGTGATTTCCTAAATGTTTTCTAAAGTGTTTATTGTTTGCTGCTTTAGATAGAATACTTAAATTCACATAAAATTTATTTTATATAGTGGGGACATGAGCCTTTTTTTCCAAGTAGACAGAAGATGCCTCAATGATATTTAATAAAACGTCATCTTAATCATAAACTAAATTCATGGGTAAGTGAGCATTTCTGGATGAGTTTTATCATTGGTTATTTCTACCAGAATATCCTGTTACTTTACTGACTGCATTTCTATAGTATTATTTTTATATCTGGTAGCACAAGACTCTCCCCTCTGCCACTGTTGTAGCTTTACTTCTTTTTTCTTCCAAAAAGTTCTCTTGTATTTCTACCTACCTCATTTCCACAGAAACTTTACAACTAGTTTATCAAGTTTCAATGATGTTATCTACTTTATATAAGAATTATTTACATTTATGACATTAGCCCTTACGTAAGAATAATTTTGAAGGCAGGATTAATTTTTCTCCCCCACATTCTTCGACATCGAAGCATGTGCTTAACCAGCACCTGATAAATGCCGAACAGTATTACTAATATTTTTGCTCATTTGTATTAAATATGTACTACGTCCTATATGCTGCAGCCTTTCCAAGAAAGGGATTTCCAAATCTCATCCCTAAAGATCAAGTCTAGAGTGGATTACAGAGGAGTTAATTAATGTTTTAAATAATGTCAGAAATCATCAGAAATACAAACTGTCATTGCATTGCACTGCATTGCAATTATCTTTCCTATAGCTATTTCCTATCAACATAACCTATTTTAAATGCTAAATGTCCCAGTAAAATATTAGTAATGAAGCATATTGTAAATATGAAAATAATCCCTAATATCTCTCAAAATTCATATCAAATATAATACAATTTTACCAAGCAATATAAATAATGTTTAAAGGGTCTCCTGCCGTGCTGGAGACCCAGGTTCATTTCCTAGTGCCTGGGATTTTATGTGTTGCATTTTATTTAGGCGTAATGTGTTCCATGAAAATTTTTAAAAAGGTTAATTAAAAATACACTACAAGTAGAGTTCAACATTCCAACTAGTACCTAATCTATTTTCATGCACTGAATAACACAAAATATGTTAAGTCTATCAGTATGCAATTTGCTATCAGTTAATAGGCTTAAGCCATGTAGGACTTTTGGTTGGCAATTTTCTATTTCCAGGGTTGCAACTCAAAGAACAGATTACAACTTTGGTATTCAAATATTCCATCAGAAAGCTGATATATACTCAAACAGTTTGGGAGAAAAGTAACTATGATAGCTACAACTGTGACATTTATAATAATTAACTGCTGTTTTTGAGAAGGAAAAATTGCTTATTGTCTATATTACATGGTAAAAGCTGAACAAAGTTTAACTACCCTTAAATAACTAGCTTGTATCATGCTGCATCTACATTAACAGCAAGTCCTTTGATATGTACAGAGGTACTGCATGACTTAAAATTATGATTATTAAAGCAGTGCTAATTTTGAGCAAAGGTAAAATTCAACAAATTAAAGATATGTCCTTTTCAGAGAATAGCTGGTTCCTAATCTTATGAAACTTTTTTTTTCACAAAACTTGCAACATCTACTCTTCCACTAGAGCTGAATCTGTGGACCAAAAAAAAAAAAATCTGGTGTGAGCTGGTGGGAAATATATAAAATAATCTCTATTGTATGGCCTTAAAAGTAATACAAGGGCAGGCAATGGTGGCTCAGTGGCAAAGTTCTTGCCTGTTGTGCTGGAGACCCAGGTTCATTTCCCAGTGCCTGCTCATGCAAAAATAATAATAATAATACAAATCAAAAATATTGTTCTTAAAGAAATCTTGTCTTACAATGGTCACTCATGTCACAGGTTTCAAAAAGCTAAGCATAGTCAGAAAATGTCATAAACAAATTTATAAATTTATAATTAAGACTTAAGGGTAAAATTTTACCTCCAAATAGCTCAAGCTACACATGAAAATTAATTATTTACAATTCAGTGGTAAGTAAAGATTTTTCTTTTAATAAAGATATGCCAATACTGTTTTAGCAGAGTATGTTAGAACATGTACAAGTAACCTAGAGAACATCTTTTAAGTACTGACACTAATCTGTTTATTTTTACATTTTTCTTTAACTTTTTATCTTGAAATACTTTTAAACTTGCAGGACAGTTGCAAAAAATAACACAAAATCTTTACAGAGAACTCCAACATACTCCTGCATACTCCCTAGATACCAGATACCCAGATCCACCAATTTTAACATTTTGCCACATTTGCTGTATCATTCTATCTATCCATATATAAATTCATGTATCCATCTTTCTACCTTACTATATTTTTCAATTTTCTAAATATTTGGGATAGGTACATTATGCTCCTTGAACACATAATACTTCCATGCACATTTCCTAAGAACAAGGATAGTCACCTTAAAAGTACAGTTACCAAGTTCAAGAACTTAAACATTTCTATAATACTTACATTCATTATTCCAATTTTTCATACGTCCCAATAATGTCCTTTTGGGTCTTTTCTCCTCTGTTATTAGCTCCACCCAAGATTATGCATTACATTTAACTGTCATTGCCTATTTGGTTGCTCTTTTTTATTTTGTGAGGAAACATATATGCAACATAAACTTTCCCATCTCAACCACCCAAGCATAACATTTAGTGGGATTAATCACATTTACAATACATGCTACTCTCACTACCATCCATTACCAGAACTTTCCCATCACCTAAAACAGAAATTCTACACCCATTACGCATTAACTCCCTACTACCCCGCCTTCCTTCACCCCTGGTGACCTATACTCTACTTTCTGTCTCTATGCATTTAAATATTCTAGAGATTTCATATAAGTGGAACGATACAATATATGTGCCTTTGTGTCTAACTTATTTAACTCAACATGATGTCTTCGAGGTTCACCTATGTAGTGGCATGTATTAGAATTCCTTTAATGTTTGAATTAAGATTTGGACCTACATCTGATCTTAATGCACACGTGTTTCCTTTTTAATACCCATTCCTCCCCCGCAATACTCATGTTTTTAATTATCTATGGTTAGTTTTAATATTTATAAACATTATATTTAATATTTGCACACATTTGACATTTGAAAGCAGTGCGCTAAATTAGTACAAGCATGTTAGATAAATTATCCATGAATAACTAATAACATTTATACAGATTCAGAAAAAATACAAGTTGTAAGCCTCTAATTTTTATATTCTGGTATTCAGTTTTATCTTTGATTCCAAGCTGGATTTGCTTTTGTCAGTTTTGATGTCTTCTTCCAAAACACCAAGTATTTCTGATGACATAGCCACTGGTCATACATTTAAAATCTCCAAGGTTCTAAAAAAGCCACCTATACCTCTTTGTTGCTTGATAAATGGTACAATTAAATGTAGCAAAGAATCCTAACTACAAAATATATAACACAAACCTAAAATATTTTACCCAAACAAGTTTGACCACTCTGATGGTCAATTAAAACTATTTCAGTGGCCAAAGTATATGTATAATGTATATAAATTTACATTTGTTAAAAACGAAACTTAATACACATTTAGAGTGAACAATTTTAAGTGTCACTGATAGCCTTAAATCTTGTGGAGTCTAGACAAGAAAAGATTTAAAGTTTATTTTTAATCCTCATCTTCGTAACAAAGCAAAATCAGCTGTCTATCTGACACGGCTTGAGCAGACAGGGTGGCACTCAGAAGGGTGTCCTTACACACACACACAACAAACGAATGCCATGTCCTGAGACTAGGATCTGACAACAAACACCACAAAGACCTGCATAATAGAAGAAAGTGCTCACAAGCTGACACCACGGTGGTGTATTCTGTTGCTCCTCAGCAATCTAAAGGACCATCCCAGAAAGCCCTTGAGGAAAAGAAGGAATGATAACCTGACAAATAAGTACCCACGCATAAATCTCCCAAGGATTTGTTTTTCAAAGGAAAGGTGCCAACTGGAAGAAAATGGTTCTACAGAACTGGAGTCCATGTAGAAGAAGAGTGATGGGAAGTTACTGTGAATTTCCTTTATATTCCTAGGACTCCTGCTCAAGATCAGGAGGTCTGAACTTGCTTGTATTGGGGAAGTACTAGGTCAAAAGCTGTAAAACACTAGATCTGAAGCAATATAATGTCTCCCAAAGGCCAAGTAGACTGTTCAACCTAAATTTTAATCAGAAGAGGCTAAACAGAGAAGGAGCTACCAGGTGTGTGGTAAATAGATTTAAAGCAGACATAATAAGGCAGAGTCAAAAAGATCAGAACTATGGGCAGGAGACGTGAAGGCAAGAAGTCAAAGGGCTCACTTAGGTCAAGGAAGAAAGGGAAGGAAGGAAGAGGGAGTTTCAAAGAGGACAGAAGAAGAAAAAAATAAAAATATAAACTCCTCAGATAAGACCCCCCCCCCAAAAAAAAGAAAAGAAAGAAAGAGAAATCAGCAAAGCAGACTTTGGTCCCAATCTGAAGATGAAACCTTTAATTTTGTGGTCCATGAAATCTACAGTATCTAAAAAGGCTCTGTCATGAAACCATTAGACAGGACTTTGAAATGTCTCCATGCAAAAAATCTGGTTCACAATATTCTCTCTGTACAGATACATAATAACTGTAGTAGGCAGTTATTGAAAATTCACTACGCACCAGACTCATGGTCCCATTTAATGAGTAAAGTGCTACGCATAACGAAAAAGACAGGGAAGAACTGGGGGGAAATGCATACTTCTCAAACACACAAATTTAAGTAAAATAACTTACTAAAAATGTTAAACCTTTTTAACAGGATAAATGATTATTAAATCACTAGGTATTGACTGAATGTTCCTATCTACAATGTAAGTTACTACATTAATCATCAGAAATAAGGCACAAGTAAAGAAATGTGAATAAATCATATAATGTACAATAATAATGAAACAGTCACAATTGCACTGTTATGCAAAAAATGGATGTTACAATATGCTTGTGATTTTTGTAAAACAATGTGTATAACTAGAAAAAGGTGGGGGAGCTACATTTGACAAAATGTAAGCAATAGTTATCCCTGAGTACTGAATTAGTTGTATTTTCTCTCTTTTGATTTAGATGTAATCTTCTTCCGCAATAACTATCCGTAACATTTGTTTAATTACAAAAAGACAAATTATTCATTAAAATCCATTCAGTCAGGAAAGTATTAGAGTATTAGAGTATATGTACTCCGAAGACAAAAATACTTTGATACATCATGATAGAAGGAAGAATTAGATTTGTCAGAATCACAGACTATACTTAATTCATGGGCAAGTTTACCTTCCTTTACAAAGGGCTCTATCTGTCCCTTTGTTCCACTCCATGAGGTTGGTTGGTTTAGCTGACTTGGATGTTGCCAAATCACCCCTCTCCTCCATTCTTCCATCCATGCAGCCAGCTGGACCTATTATGGGTTTAGACTTTGGCCATGTGGAAGAAATAAAGAGATTCTGCATGTCTTTGTGTGGTCTTTACCACAACAAGGGACTGAAAATGCTCCCAGTTGGTAGTAAAGTGATAATTCAGTGCATCCTTAGATGGATGCTCCATTAGAAATTCTTGCAATGTCTTGCAAGACCACAGAGAACAAAAATAT
Organism: Tamandua tetradactyla; assembly: GCF_023851605.1. Classification (NCBI taxonomy): domain Eukaryota; kingdom Metazoa; phylum Chordata; class Mammalia; order Pilosa; family Myrmecophagidae; genus Tamandua; species Tamandua tetradactyla. The sequence goes on along the minus strand of NC_135331.1, from coordinate 127,812,299 downwards.
GGAGGTGACTGGGGAGGAGAATTCTGCATCTCTGTTATAATGCCAGTCAGTGGCCCCAAATACCACCATAACCCCTAACTATTGATAGCTATAACTTGTGCGCTTATTCAAGGTTACTGTGCTTCACATAAATTGCCTCATTTAATGCTCACAGCCACCCAGCAAGCGGAACATTGTGCCTTTTTCATCATTCAGATGAGAAAACTGAAAATCAGAGTTTATTAATTGGCCAAGTTCACACAGGTACTTTAGTATCAGAGGAGGTATTGAAACACAGGCCCAGTAGCCCACTAGTATAATAATTTCCTATTATATGGTTATTTCAAACTGAATTATCTGTTTTAGGAGGCCAAAATATAGTTAGTATTATTAGCCAGACTTTATTAGTCTGGCTTGGGAAATTGCCTGCCATTATTAAGTGGGCACAGGTAAGCTGGGATAGAAAGCGAAGCACCATGCTGGCTGGCAGGAAACCTACCACCATCAGGTGGGGAGAACAAAGAGGTGGGCTAGAGAATGAGACCTCTGTTCAGGCTTCCCCACATTCCTGGGGGAGAACTCAATAACAGAACTGGGTAGTGCCACAAAGCAAACACTTCAGTCTACCCTGACTGTAAGTCACAGGATTAGACCATTTTTTAGCCGAGAGTTAAGAAAAATGGAAGAAGGTTGAGGGAATGAATTTTAATCTGCTGTACACACAATGTTTCCTCTTCCCAAAGATGGGATCCAGGGAGATTCTTATTTTGAATGAGCCTTGCGAAGCTGACAAAGCACTCACAAGATAAGAGAGTAGTCACCAGGAGGCATTTCCCCAAAGCCAAGGCTACTACTTCAGAAATTTTCTAATCTGTCAGACAATTCTCTAAATTCAGCTGTTCATGAGTTTAATTCCAATTACAGAATCTATAGTGGAAGGTCTAACTCCCTTCTCGAGAGAATTTGGCTCATCGTTCCAACTTACTATTTCCAAAGGAAAGAATTGAATTCAATATCCACTTTATGTGGGCACTTTATTGCCTTCCTTCTGATTGATTTCGCTTTAGGTGGTATAGGTAGGCAACTGGTTAACTAATTCTCAAGCACAGAACTCTTCCATCCTGCTTTGTAGTTATCACCACCTTATAACTATCCCTCACAATTTCTTTTCCTTCACGTTGGGAATGTTCTCCATCAGAGATCAAAAGATGCAGCCACTCTGGGATTTCTCAGAAGTTCCTTTCTATGATGTGAACTGGAGAACTTACTGTCAGACTCCAACATGGGCAGCCATGATTTATTTTTCAAAATTGATCCTTGAGGTTCACCATGAAGAATTCCTTGAAGAAAAGTTCTGTATCTATGATAGTTAAGAGTGAGAGGCAAAAAGCAATGAGAATGAGATTCCAAAACTGTGTTCATGGTCAGAATCACCTATCTTTTAGGATCACGGCTTTGACAGGACAGTACAAAGTCCAGTCAGTTCTGTAGCCCCAGGGCACAACTTGAACTTGCTCATGTTGTCAAGGGCACAATCTGGCTGGTTCTCAGTCCAGACAAAAGGACATAGCAATAAACTGGGAGAAAGCAAAAAGCAAATGGGCCTGGTTAGAAATATGCTTGCTGCTGACCGGCTCTTCCCAGTGAGACCAAGCTGTTCTGCTCCTTAAGTTTACTTTTCTACCCTGTCTAGATCAAAACACACATCATTCACAGAACCCTTTGACTTTTAAGACAATTTTTCCCAGAGGTTAATTAGGTGATTACACATTTTTCTTGATTTTTTTCTCATCAAAATGAAGGCAGCACACATGTGCAAAAATATGGTATTAGAAAAACAATTCACAGCCGTTACATCAGTGAAGATGGCACTGTGGCACATTTTTAATTGGTACAAAAATTCTCTCTTCTGGTTTCCAGAACACAATGTGGAGCTGGTGAAAGGAAATCCATTTGACAAACAAATCTTTGTCTACTTTGATAAAATAGTCATTCCTCTGTTTAAATTCAAGTTTTCAGTTTAATATTGTTTTAGTTTTCTGGCTGCTAAAACAAGCACCATGCAAGGGGTTGGCTTCAACATTGAGGATTTATCAGCTCATGATTTTGAGTACAGAAGTCCAAAATCTAGGTGTCAGCATGATGATGCTTTTTCTCAGAAGATTATGACATTCTGGGGCTGGCTGCAATCCTTGGTCCTTGGCTTTTCTGTCACTTGGCAATGTCCATAGCAGCCTCTCCTGGCTTCTTGGTTCAAGTGACTTCCAGCCTTTGACCGCTCCCTGTAGCATTCTCTCTGTGGCCTTTTCTGTAAGGCTTTAGTAAGAGGATCAAAACCTACCCTGACTGAGTTGGGCCACACCTTACCTGAATGGGCCACACCTTCACTGAAGAAACCTCATCAAAAGGTAACCTATTTACAATTGGTTCACAACCCCAGGAATGGACTAAGTTTAAGTACATATTTTTGGGGGGGGGAACAAAGGGACAAGCCACCACAAACACCAACTGAATATTTATCTGAGAGGCAAAGGGACCAGGGTTAAATTCTTTAGGTTATTCTCTTGTCTCACCCAGAACAGTAATGAAACGTCCACGGGAAACTATCCATCTGGCTATCTTCTGCTTCTTTCTCTCTGTATACTCATTCCCCTATCCCTACCCTTCTTCCCCCATTCTAACTGCATTTACTTTACTTTGTCCTTTTATTCAACACGTTCACCTTAACACTGCTTTGAGTGGTAACACTAGTTTAATTTTACAGAGCTAGAATTCCGAATTCCATCTCATTCCTTTTGTTAGTGGTGAATGCATACACACTCACACACATACACAAACACAAAGAAATTCATTTTGGAGGGAAAGGTGGTCTTTCTGCAAATGCGATGCAGGGACATTGCAGACATGAAGTTATGGCTGACCATTTCCATGCTCCAATAATGGGACAGTTGTGCTAGTAAAACAACACTGTGCTTGGGACATGTAATATCAAACAGCAGGAATCTGGTGTGATTTGGCAGCTATCCCTAGAATTCAGAGCCCAGGATGAAAGTCTGAAATTTTTCTCTCTTCAATTAGTCAGCATTAATATAATCCAACCAATGAGGACTCTCCCACCTCTCCACAGTGACTGATCTATAAATCTCAGAAATGCTATTAATGGCCACCCACAATTAGTGTGATTGTGAATTGCTCTATTTCTCTCAAGAGACAACATATGTAATTAAAAGATAACTTTCAGGTAAAAAATACTGAAGGGTGCTAACATTAGAACCTGAAAACAGACCTATAAAATGACTAGAACTTTTTTAAGTGACAAGCAGGGTAAACCCGCCAAGGAAGGTGACTGAGTACTGTAAGGTATTTTTAGGTAGATAATTGTAATACTTGAAGGCTGACAAACTGATTTATCACAACCTATATTCAGCATTAACATGCTCCACTTCCATCTCTGGCTTTTATGTTAGGCATCAGTAGTTTCCAAACCACTCTGATTATAAGCCTGAATTCAAAGACAATAGTTATGAACAGATACGTGTTTTAAATGATTTGTGGAAGCAACTACCAGAGGAAACACTATGCACAGCTCCTCGAGGGAACCCTTGCAATGTAATTTTAACTGTGTGAACTACAGCACAACCTGATGCTCACCCTTTTCCTCCCCCATCCTGGATCGTCTGCACAGCTGTGTGATAACTTAAATACAGTTACTTGTCCTGGAAACCTGAAGAGGTAAGAGAGTTCTTCAAGTCCTAATTCAAGAGCCTCTTAGCTTACAGCACAGTCAATGGTAGGGATTTCCCTTCAACGGCCACAGAGGCCCATAAAGACAGCAGTTTGAGCTGTTGGGTTTTATTTTGCAGATTATGTTTTTATAATTATTATGTGATTAAAAGACATATTAAAGCATACTTAAGATTTCAAATTATTTCCAATAGATAGTAATTTGATGGTAGCAGCTCTGGATTACTATATTGGAGTGGAAATCTGATTGGAACAGAAATCTATAGGGCTGTTTTGAAGCCAAATTTATGCAATAAGCACCGTTTTTATTTCTCATGTGATTATTTGTGATTGTTTAAAGAAAAGCTGATGGAGATTATTGGAGGAAAGGAAGGTGGGCAGTAAAATCCTCCTCCCCAAGGGACACTTACTCACTGCCACTGTTATTTGTTCTTAAAAAAATCCAAAGGGAAAGATATTTTCAATATCAATTATTAACCAAAAAATCCACTTAGGATTCCAGTGTAATGCACGCAGTCAAAAACAGAGATACACGTTTCTCTACAACAGCAAACACTTTGTGAGATAACTGCTCGTAATCTTCATTGAACAAATGGATTATGGAGCACCCCCTATGTGCCAGGTCCCATGGTTTCTTGTGGGATACAAAGATCAATGACTCAAAGCAGCTGAAAGGCAAGGGGTGAGAAAACATAATGAGATGATCAGTGCAGAGGTGAGGACAAAAAAGCCTCAAAGAGAAGTGGAGTTGGAGAAGTCCCTGCAAAAGTGATAGTCCCAGAAGTTAGTCTACCTTCCTTCTGTAATTTTTTGCCCTTTCTGGCTCTCTGTTCTACCCTCTTTCTCTCTGTTCTTTACGCTCCTCCCCCTTATCCCATTCTTTGTAAGTTTTATAAGGTTTTTCTTTCATAATTGTTATTCCAGTGACTTTCCAGCTTAAAAGCTGGAGGCAAGTTTTCCTTGAGAGGATATGAAGTACCAATATTTTCAAATGTTGATAAGCTGTTATATCATAAGTGCCACTAATTCACAATTTAATATCATGCACACTACATACATTTCCAGTCTTTCACAACATATAATGAAGTTATTTGGAAAACTATGTTAAAGAGAGCACACAGTTCTGACAGGGAGAACCACGATGCGGGAATGGTTTTAAGAAACAATTCTACTAAAAAACATGGGAAGAGAAGAAATTTAAAATGTTTAACACATATTAAGTGCATGACTCTGACATTATTTAGGGTATGTTACATTGTAGGGTATAAAAATTAACACCCTCCAGCCTATGAAATGTTAAGGTGGCATCCAAGACAAAGAGTCCCGTAATTCAAAACCCCAATATTTTCTGGTTGTACCACAAATAAACAACTGACAAATGATTCCCTCTCTTAAAAAAGAGAAAAAAAGGATTTACATTTAAAAAATGGCTGAGGTGGGATTTATTTCAATCTCCTTCTTAAAAATGTTTCTTCTAGAGCTACTAAAAACTTGCAAATTTACAAAATAGTGCATAAAAATATTCCTCTGGATTATACAAGAAGGGAGAAACAGGGACTACTGAAAAGATTTGGTATATGATATTAATCAGACTTGGCTTCTTTCTCACCTGCTTCTTCAGAGCTGGACTCTCCTCGTTTTCAGTTTCTCCATTTTCTGCAGGTTAGTTTCTAGGTTAGCCACTTCAGCTTGTTTCACCTTTTTTTCCCCTCTTGCACAGGAGCAGGTTTAGCCAACAGCCTCGCTGACCTCCTCTTAGGTTCCTCCTTCTTGGTCCCTTCGGCCAGGCTGACCTTCCTCTTGGGCATCTTGGCGGCGGAGCGAATGCTTGAGAACCTTCGCGAAGCTGCATTGCTGGCCGCTGCCCCGTCTCCCCTCTTTGTAAGTTTTTGAAGGCAATAATGATATGCCTTTGGCAGGAGGAAGCGTAAGTCACTAGAATATAAATTCCTTAAGGGCAGAGATATTTTTTTAATTTGATAATAGTTATATCCTCCAGTTATATTATCTAATTTGATAATAGTTATAGAAAAGTGCCTGACACAAGGTTGTGCTCAATAAATGTTGGCCAAGAAGGACTAATTAAGAGCTCAATAAAAAATTTTTAACTTGTTTTCTTCCTCTATTCTTTCCACAATTTTTAAAACATTTACCTTCTACAGAGTATCTCCCCCCAAATTAACATACTTTCCAATCCCACTCAATAAAAATTTTATTCTGGTGATCTTCCTACCTACAAATGATAAAAAAATAATCCATGGTATTTTGTAGAATATTTAAATGTCAAGATATGTATCTTAGAATGACAGCCACTAGACATCACCAGAGATTAATTCATTATTAGTAGTAAGTGACAGATTATCTAATTTGCCCATGAACGATTATCCTTAATTCTTTTATACATGGTAGAGACATTAGAAAAATCAATCTGGAAACAATGAATTTCATAGCATCTGTCAATGCAAAATGAGGCTGCATTTATTGGGGTCAACTCCAAAGATATCCCTGACAGACTTTCTGTTTTTTCTTTTACATTTCATAAGCACATGTAAATGAGATTTTTAAAATAAATGCCCTGTATTTAAATACATGACATAAGCATTTTTCCTGAGGTCTTACATGATCCTTTAAAATGTAAGCATAGTAACCTTTTAAAGAAATTACTCAAAGCTTCCTATTTCTAAACTGGAGAGAATTAATTTACATAGTATCTACCTGAGTCTGTTGTTTTGAATGGGAGTTAATTATTGATACATAAAACTATGATTACAAAACTTTACTCTGAGGGCAAATAATATTAGTGACAACAATAAGTAATTTAATTATATCAGGATTTATATAAAATTTTAGTGTCCTCATAATAAAAAGCATCAATGTGTAGCCAATACTTGCTTCATATCTTTAGTGAATGCTGGTCTTTGTGTTGACAGTGGTTCTTCTTTTAATCCATTCTGACTTTTCCAATACTGACCTTTGCCTTAATATAATCTAAATACACCAGTTATCTTCAGATTTGTGTTGCACTGACATCATCTCCATTTTTATATCTTCAGGCAATCTTTAGAGAGGAGGAAGATGATAATTTTGGATTTTCAAGAAGAAAAATGAATTCTGAGTTTAAGAAAAGGGAGTTTGTAGAGGCCCGATCTCATAATTCTCTAATTTGGGTATGTTTTTCATCTATAAAACAGGATGCTAGACTGACTGACCTCTCTGGTTTTTCAACCAGCAGTATATTTCTGATTCTGTGAAATGATGAGAGCTCTTAAAATCTGGGAGACTATCATGTGGAAAAGGACATCAAGTTTCACTGGGTTTCAGCTTTTATTACAAAAATCTCATTTGTTAGTCATAGATTAATGTTATCTGAATTTGAAAAATACTCAAAGTTAAGATGGATGATATAATATTTAAAGAGCATTGAAATATATTTCTAAATGGTAATTAGAATTTTCTTAATGCTCTCACTTGATATTATTAAAATGCTACTCCTCTATCCTCTTCTCAGTAGGTACAGTGTAAGAAATAGTATTATTAGAAATGCAAATAATATAAAATAATTAACTACATATATTTCAATAGTCCACCTAGTTTGTTTATTTAAAGACAATTATACTTTTAGCAAACCAAGGCTGCTGCTTAATTCTGTTTTAAAGTCAACACTTGAAACCACAAAAGCTGAATCCTTCAGTCTATGAGAGAAGATATTCTTAGTTAGGCCTGTAGAGAACATAGATAATGAAAACATATAAATAAACTGATAACACAAGGACAATGAAGATGTTCATAATAAAAATAAACTGGAGAATAATAATTTAACTGTGCAAAAGTGATCTTGTTTTTTGGGGGAAAGGTTGTGGTAAAATTAGAAAAATAAGTTCATTTCACCAATACATTTCTTACGATGACAAATTTAAAACTGCTTTAGGAGTATGATTTATTGAAGATAAAGATGATTTTTAATATGACAAAATAAAAAATATCCTTCCTTTTTACATGTCTGTATCTTCATTTACTTACACCTTTATTCCCATAATCTTGAGAATTTTCTATTTCTGAATTTATGCAGTAATGAAATCGACCTATCTTAATCTGAAAATCTGTTGTTTGCATGTCTTTGATCATAAAAATATTATTTCCTAAAATACACAAATAAAATTTGCATAAGTAGGGTATAATATTTCATTCTTTTTCAATAGTGGCATTAGATAATTCATACCAAAGTGTAATAGAGTCCTAGCACACATTAGAAGCATATTTATTATGTTCCGCTCTATGTCAATTCTATTAATTTTGATATCAGTCATTAAACATGATTAACTTTCATATCTTTAGCTATCTCATTCAAATTTGGGGAATATTTTCTTATATTCTCCTTCCAGGTCTCACTCCTCCGATGCTGAACTGACCTATGTGGATTCTTTCAGATGCTGTCTTAACTCCATTTCAAATCTTATATTTTTTAATTAACATGGGCTTTCAGGGAACCAAGTTTCCTTTGAAAGTATCTCTAGCTTATATGTAAGACAGGTTTTTTTTAGGAAAGTATATAATAGTTTTCTGCCTTTCTGAGGAATATTCTTACTATATTGTTAAATAAAATGTTTTATCTTCCTAATAATCTTTTATAATTATAATTTCTCACACTTTCCCCCCTTTGTACATGATGCAAAATCACCTTCCCTCAAAACCTTTTTTCTATATAAAAATTCCTTCTTTAAATGAAATATATTCAAATATTCCTCCAAATAAAATGCACCTTGTTCTCAATCTGGCATACAAGAGTCTGAAAAGAGAGGAAAGAAAAAGCAAACTTCTCTCATCATTGTTACCTCTATATTTGGATTACTTTTTCATCCTTCTTTGTAGTAACAAAGTGCCAGTCACTCATTTATAGGTCCAATATGGACCAAGTGGCATCTGTGTCAGCACCACTCTTGACCCCTGGGAACAGCCATGAGCTCAGTCGGAAGCCCTGCTCTCAGGAGGAATGTTCTCCATTGGAGGAGAGAAAGATGAACTGAAGAGTGATGCAATGGAATAGAAAATATAAAATGCAACTTAGACAAGTACTATGAAGGCGAGGTGCCAAGAGTAATTATAACAGGCAATAGGACCATTCCTGCACACAGCAAGAGGCAAAAATTCTTCCCTTTACTTCTACTGACCAAATTAAGCCTGAAAATAGAGACTTTCAGTCTCTCGCAAAAAAAAAAAAAAAAAAAAAAATTAGCAATATGTGGGCACACTTCCCACATTTTAAAAATTCTTGATTACAGATGATTTATTGGAATTTCTCCTGCATCCCCTCTATTTCTCTCTGGGAAACATTTCATTCAAAACAGGCTATTCTTTCTGAGTCAGTGGTTTGCAATATTGGCTGCACACTGGAGTAAATTGGAGGGCCTCGCACAGCCTGGGTCTCATCCCTAGAGTCTATTTTAATTGGTACAGCTCAGGAATCAAGATTTTAAAAATCTAATGTGCAGCCAATATTGAGAAACATTACTTTATAGGTGTTTTCTAGAAATTTGAGGACTTGATGAAGGAAAAAAATGTATATTCACTTCTGTGTGTGTCTGTTCGGTTTTTTGGTTTGTTTGTTTGTTTTTTGGCGTGGGCAGGCTCTGGGAATTGAACCCGAGTCTCTGGCATGGCAGGCAAGAACTCTGCCACTGAGCCACCATTGCACTGCCCTGTATTCACTTTTTTAAGTAATGCAGGATAGGTAAAGAAAGAATACATAGATATAAATGTTATTAATGGATGAATTTTCAGCCTATACTTATTCTTCCTTCTGATTTCCCGAAACTCAGCAGTTGATATTAACTTTAAAATATCCTCCATAAGATGATCAAAAGTTGAAGGAAGTAATTCTAATGTAATCACTTTAGGGGTTATGCATAAAAGGAAGTTCTTTGTGCATTATCTCAAAAAATGAAAAGGAGAAAGTATCAATGAGGAATTAGCTAGATAAGCATGCTATATGCATATAGTAGGATAGTATAAAAAACAATAAGGAATTCTATATATTCAGAATGAAAAGACATCCAGTATATATTCTTACCAGAAAAAACAAATCAAATTTTAGAGCAGTTGAATGAAGTTATTCCACTGTTATAGTTATATGTATATACATAAGCATGTATATAAAAACATACACAAAAAAAAACACATATAGGGGACTTCCAGGAAAATGGACAAATAGAGTAGCTCAAGATTAGCCCTACTCCACAGAAAATTTAGAGAAGAGACAGGAAGGCTATGGAGGCAGTGATTCAGGAGTGCAGCTAACCTGGGAGAGCCTCTGTACCACATGTGGCAGTCCTGGTTGCAGAGGCCAAGGAACTGAGAGACAGAGGGCTGAAGCCTGGCGTGGAGGTGCAGAGCTGGCCGGAGTGCATAGACGGGAGCCGTGGACAAGGAAGTAAGCCAGGCCACGTTCCTTGGGTGGGCTACCCTCATTAGCGCAGCCCTGTGACCAGCAACTCACCCCACACCCCATGCACCTGAACGCCATCACCCACTCCCATTCCCTGCACTCCAGGCACCCCCATCCCACCAGCCCCCAGAGCACATACCTGCCCCCCACCCTCCACCCCACGTGTAGCCCAACCCACCTCTCCTTCACCCCTCCCAAGCACTACCTCACTCCCCCTCCCCGTTCCCTGCAGGCCGTTGCCAGTGCATAAAGGCGGCAGGCACTAACTTCCATACCTAGGCTACCCCCACCCCCTTGCCCCCGTGTCGCACAGCCTCACCTCCCCCCAACCCCTAAGCTTTGCACATCAGTTTACAGCACTCCTAGACCCACATATGCACATGGGCCCCTAATCACATCATTCAGCTCTGGAAACCGCACTTTACAGCAGTCCTAGAACCGTGCATGCGCACAGCCCTCAGGTTCACTTCCCAGCTCTGAGAAAGCACCAACCTGCATAACCAGGTCACATCTGTCCCAGTCCATGAAGGCATAATGCCAACCTGCTGTCACAGCTCTCTACATGCACACAAAGGGCCCTGTGCCTTATACCACCGCATACCAGGGTTTACACCCCCAAGACCGGTGCACCTGCAGAGCTATGTCCTCCCTGGCCACTGGGTGCCCATGTTCACAAGCATCAGTGTAACATTCCAACCTGCACCTATACCTTCCCTGAAACAAGTCACCACACCGAGTGCCCACCCCATACCCTGTCCCTGCTATACAATTGTTTCACAAACACCAGGCTTTAGACTACTGAAAGAAATCAATTCCCAAAGTAAATCAATCAAGGCATTTACATTCCACAAAGACAGCAGAAGATCATTAAGCATATAATAATGCAGAAAGATATAGCCCTGCCTAATGACCAAATTAAAACACCAGAGGAGACACAGACGTTGGAACAACTAATCAGAGACGTTCATGCAACTCTACTTAATAAAATGAGTGGGATAGCAAATGGCATAATAGAGAAGAGCATAAAGAGGAATTTGAAAGAATAAATAGAAAAATAGCACAGAGATTAAAGACTTTAGACCAAATAAAAAGCATACTAGAGGCACACAACACCAGATTTGAAGAGACAGAACAAAGAATAAGTGATACAGAAGACAGGATAACTGACTTCAAAGACTCAAAACAGCAAATAGCAAAGAAGATGAAAAAAATTGAATTGGATCTCAGGAAAATGACAGACAAAATGAAGTGTGCAAATATAAGAATCACTGGTATCCCAGGAAGAGAAGAGAGGAGTAAAGGGCTAGGAAGAGTAGTTGAGGATATGTTGGGGAATACTTCCCAACTCTCATAATGGACATAAATATACAAGTCAAAGAAGCCCAACAAACTCCAAACAGAATAAATCCAAATAGGCCTTCCCCAAGGCACATACTTAACAGTCTGTCAAATGTTGAAGAGAAGCATAAAATCCTGAAAGCAGCAAGAGAAAAACAATCTGCTACATATAAGGGAAATCAAGTAAGACTGAGTTCAGACCACTTAGCTAGCACCCTGGAGGCAAGAACACAGTGGTATGATATATTCAAGGTCCTAAAAGAGAAAGACTTTCAGCCAAGAATTCTGTACCCAGCCAAATTGTCCTTCAAAACTGAGAGAGAGATTAAAGTTTTCACAGACAAAAAGTCCTGAAAGAATTTGTCAACAAGAAACTGGCCCTACAAGAAGTACCAAAAGGAGTTTTGCTGGCTGAAAAAAAAAGACAGGAAAAGGAGGTCTGGAGGAGGGTACAGAATTGAAGAGTACCACTAAGGATAATTGAAAGAATACAAAGAGAAAGAGGGAAAATAATATATAGATCTGGCAAATAAAATAGAAAAGATATGATGATGGGATTAAGAAATGCCTTTTCAGTAATAGCTTTAAATGTTAACAGACTAAATTTACCAATTGAAAGATACAGATTGGCAGAATGGATTAAGAAATATAATACAGCTATATGCTGCTTATGAGAGATTCATCTTAGACACAAGGATACAAATAGATTGAAAGTAAAAGGATGGAAAAAGATTTTCCATGCAAGTTAAAGCAAAAGAAAGCAAGAGTAGCTATATTAATTGTTGCTCCCTAGGGGACCAGAGCTCAAAGGATATTAAGGAGTGATGAGAAAGAGAAGGATGGAATCAGGGAGTCTGAAGATCAACCATAACAAACAACAGACAACTTTATTCTTACCCAGATCCTGCTTATATACTGCAGGATGACAAAAGGCTTGCATGCATTTCCTGAGGGAACAGAGTGCTTATCTTTCAGTGCTCTTCCTTCATACTTAAGATAATCATTTGGGGTAAACAAACATTCTCTTCCTCCCAGACTGTTCTACATAAATCAGATAACATAAAGCAGATTGTAATCTCCACAGTTTACAGCCGACACCACCCTAATGCCATCTACTCCCAACTAATTCCTCAGGTCTTATTTTAATCCTATCTTCTACAACCAATCAGACAAAACACACTTTAAATGTAAAGACATTATAAGAGACAAAGAAGGACACTGTATACTAATTAAAGGGTTAATTCACCAAGAAGATATAACAATCATAAATGTTTATGCTCCCATTCAAGGAACTCCAAAGTACATGATACAGACTTGGCAAAACTGAAGGGAGTGATAGATGCTACAATAATAGTAGGAGACTTCAATACACCACTCTCCTCTATAGAGAGAATAATAAGACAAAAGATTAACAAGGAAATAGAAAAGTTAAATAACTTGAAAATGAATTAGACCTAACAGACACATATAGGTCATTATACCACAAAGCAGAAGGATATACAATCTTCTGTAGTGCTCATGGAACATTCTCCAGGATAGATCATATGCTAGGGCAGAAACGGGTCTCGATAAATTTAAAAATACTGAAATTATTCAAAGGACTTTCTCTGGTCACAATGGGATGAAGCTGGATCTCAAAAACCAGCAAATAACAAGAACATTCACAAATATTTGGAGATTAAATAACACAGTCTTAATCAGTGGGTCAAAAAAGAAATTGCTAGAGAAATCAGTAGCTATCTGGAGATGAATGAAACTGAGAATGGTGCAGCCACTATGGAAGACTGTTTGGCAGTTCCTTAGAAAACTAAATATCAAGTTGCCCTATAACCCAGCAATAGCACTACTTGGTATATACTCAGAAGAGCTAAAGCAACAATACAAACAGTCATTTGCACACCAATGTTAATAGTAGCAGTATCCACAATCACCAAAAGATGGAAACAAACCAAATGCCCATCAACAGAAGAGTGGATAACAAAATGTGGTATATACATACAATGGAATATTATGCAGTAGTAAGACAAAATGGACATTCTGAAGCATATGACAAGATGGATGAGCCTTGAGGACAATGCTGAGTGAAATTAGCCAGACACAAAAGGATAGATACTGTATGATTCCACTTTTATGACCAACATAAAGGTATAATCAGAGGCTTATAATACAGAATATAGGGGATTTAGAGACACATAGATGCTAGAGATGGGTGAACCGTTAGCTAATGAGGTTAAACTCCAATGTAAGGGAATAGATAGCAGTGAAGGTGGATCTCTAGTGGGTCTATAAATAATATTACCATATTGAAGATGAACAAGGGGTTGTATAAACCAATGTGTCCTACTGATTAACATTAGAAATAGGAATTCTAATAGTTCTCGCAAGAATTACTTCAAAGATATGATTCTTGTACAAAGAGTGTTTAAGTCCAAGGTACAGGAGGAAAACTGCTATTGCATGCTATGAGCTATGTTCAAAAGGAAACCATCAGCACAACCACAGCAACAGCAGAGGTAAATAATGGGAGGAGGGACAAAGGTTAAGAGGAGGTTTAGATTTCCTATCTGGCGAGGGTGTGTTTACTGGTTTTCTTTCTCTTGGGAATAATGAAATTATCTAAAATTGAGAATGTTTATGGACTGTAGACGATGGGTCCTCTACATGATGCCCAATGAGCGCAGGTGGCTGAAAGATGCGCTGACGGAGAAGTAGATTGGTGAACGATGGTGTATACTTATGAACGAAAGCTGTTACAAAAAGGAACAAAGTTGTGAGGCATGCAACAATGTGAACGAACATGTGGGACATTTGGTGAAACAAAATAAGCCAGAAACATAAGAACAAGAATGGTATAGTCACCTCTAGAAAATGCTTATAAGGAAGCAGGGCTTAGACTGTAAGCTCTTAGAGCAGACACATTAAGTCCGGAGTGGTGATTATTATTTCTGATTTTGAGAGACTGTTTTATATATATAACCTGATATTTAGAGATGAGAACAAAATCGAACAGGTTGGGGTTAAAGTAATTCAGAACCCTAGGGGTAAGGAAGACAGTGTCTACATTTTAGATCCACACATACTCTTTGAGACCAATGGAAGAAAGTTTTATTTGGTCTGGAACTGAAATTTTCTGTAGTGCATGATCTAATTCAGCCTATCTGTATAGCTCATTTGAACAACTGAAACACAGGGAGCACAGAATAAGAAAGAGGTCCTTATTTATTGCAAAATAAGATTGCAAGGTATCTTATTGAAATGCCTGGATACATCCTAGAGTATATTAAGCAGATAATCAAAAAGTATTGGCAAAGTCCGCTGAGGGCTGGGAGAAAGAATTTGGAACTAATGGACCTTACCATCAGGGAATTCCCTGATACTGTGTCACACTTTAGGGGCACCCAAATCAATAGGCCATGCCCTCGATCACGAGGTTAACTCTTGTGAAGCTTATGTAGGTAGTGGAGAATCTTAGACTACCTATAGGCATGCCAAAGAGTTGCTTCTGGAGGATCTCTTTTGTTGTCCAGATGTGGCCTCAGTCTCTCTAAGCCCAACTCTGCAAGTGAAATCACTGCCCTCCCCCCTACGTGGGACATGACATCCAGGGGCGAAAGTCTCCCTAGTGAAGCAGGAGAGGTCTCCCAGGGATAAATCCAGACCTGGCATCATAGGATCAACAATTCCATCCTGACAAAAAGGGGGAAAAGAAGTGTAATTAATAAAATATCAGTGGCAGAGAGAGTTCTAAGAGTTGAGAGGCTATTCTGGAGGTTGCTCTTACACAAACTTCAGGTAGACCTTGCTACCTATCATAACCTGCCAAACCCCAACCAGGACCATTCCAGCCAATCTTAAAGAATACCTAGGGTGATATATAAGATTCCACAAGGGTTCCAGGCACTAGAGTAACTTTCCAGAAACCTACAACCTCCAGATGGGTCCTTGGCCCAGAGAAGTCCTGAAACCTAGTCCAGCTTCTCCAGAACATCAAATAGTTCCATCTCCCTACTCCATATTAGTGACAGACACTTCCAATATCAAAAATTTGGAATTGCCATAGCCCAAACACCCCTAAAGAGAGGGATGGAAATATCAAAGGTGATGGTGGAGTTATACAGAGAAGATAGGATTTAATAAATGAATATGAATGCTGAATCATTAAATTGATATCTCTTTTAGTCTTCAGTATTTCAGAGCAGCTAGAAGTAAAAACCTGAAACTGTAACCCATGTCAAACCCTGAAATACGTTCTACAACTAATTGTGCTGCTGTGCTTTGGAACTTATAGCTTTTTTGTACATATGCTATTTTGAAAGAAAAAAGTTGATTGTGATGATAAAAAAATATGTAAGCCCTCCAGCCTCCTATATTCTGGAGCAGCTAGAAGGAAAAGTAGGAGCGGATCATACGGTAACCCATGACAAACTCTGGGATCTGTCTTGTAACTACTTGTTGAAGAGTGTTCGAAAACTATTGCTTTATTTCTTTGCTTTGTATATATGTTATACTATACAATAAAAAAGTTAAAAATTAAAAAAATTAAAAATATATATATATATACATATAAAAATATATGTGTTTACATACAGAAAGAAAAGAATAACAATTGGAATTGTCACCAACATTTCCATAGTATGTGGCTGGGGTAGGGGGAAGAGTTTCACTTTTTATTCATATACTCCCAAAACATTCAACGTTTTAAAAGAATGAATATGCATCATCTTATTTGAAAATTTCAGGATTCTGATTTTGCAATTACTGCAGAGCTCACTAACTTTGTAGCTTATAAGGAAAAATAAGAATCTTCCATGATTTCATCTATAAAATAACTACAGAACATTATATAAGAATGTGTAGTTTCAGAAAGAAAATTGCTTAAGTGGCTATTTACAAATATATTTTGCCTGACTGACAAATTAATCTATTAATTTTCAAAATTATGAATTGGTCTCTAATTTTTATTTTACTATATGTGGTTTTGTGATAGCGATGCCAAGAGGGCCCTTCACTATTCAAAAAAGTGAGAGCTAATCATTATGTCGTCTATGGCTAGAAATTAAGGAATGTAGACTTCTCTGAAAATTAAACAATGTCCTACACATTATCTTTCAGTAATACATTTCTATACTATGCAAACAAAGAAGAAACCTACCAGATATTCACACACTCATGTTCACAGTCACATACTACAAACTGTATACCCATAAGAATTTCACTGAATTTGTCTAATCAGTCAATTAATAACACCTGCTTTTAGTCAGCCCAAACCAACCTCTCAATTCTAATTCACTGTGACTCTTTATTCATCACAGGATGTACTAACACATCTTCAACATTGTTTGAGTTTATTGCTATTCAGTTAGCTGTAATAATTTTACAAGCCATTGCACAAAACTGTGGAGTAACAAGTAAGAAAATTGTGAATCAGTCAGGTCTAAACACTTCAAATAGCTTTATCCTTCTTAGTAACTCTGCTAGATTTATATATAAGTAGCCATGCTCTGTCAGCCTAAAAGAAAAGGTTGCTAAAGCTAAGTGAAGGGCAGTATATAGATGATTGAGGGATATTCCTGTTTCTCCCCATTTCCCCATTTCCCCATTTCGGAGTGAAAATATATGGGGTAAGATATTATTAATTACCATTCATTCATTTTCAAATGTCTTCTGCTTCCTTTTTCCACCTCTAAGCAGTTCAGATAAAGTCCAGCTTGGAATAGAAGGAGGCAATCCGCAGAGTAAAAAGAACACTGGCTTTTGGAGCTAAAAAGATGTAGGATATACATATCTTGGTTTTGCCATTTACTGGGTGTATGAGCTTTGCTCAGTTTTCTAGTACACGAAATTAATTTGAAAATACCTTCCTCATCAAAGCATTGAATAATACACCAGTACAATGTCTATGATTTAGGTGGTTTAGATGGTAGTTAGTCAATATTTAGAATCTTACCTTTGCAAAGTTGTGCCATGAAATGTATCTATGGAGTTAAAGTTCACATCATGACTAACACAGAAGTTATCAGACTGATGTTAACATAAGTAGAAGAGTTTGGGCTGCTCTTATATCTTAAATTCTGTAAAAGAGTTTCCTCGTTAACTTAGTTAAAGAATATGAACCATATCCAAGAAGTGCTAGCAATATGTGGTCTTTGATTTTGCTAATGAAATGAGAAAATGATTCAGGATTGTTTGTCCAATGCTGAGCAAAAATTTATATGGACATCTAGAGACTGCATTAGTTTTATGTATGTTACTTTACAGTTGTGTTTCTAATGTGTGTTATAGCCTTTCAAACTTGATAATATTGGATCTTTAAATCTGTGTCCACATTATTAATGTGAAACTGAGATGGAAGGCATTTGCATAATGGAAAAGTTCCTTAGAGGAGAAATATATTTTGATTTGAACAATCCAAAGTTCATGTCTAAACTGGGTGAAATAATTGGCCACATTATAAATTCTCCACAAGCATATAATGGCATCTGTGGTTGCTATAAAAACGCAACAAAAATATCAGTTTTAAAACCAACAGAGATAATATCTGTAAATAAAGTAGGTGAGACAACAATATGGTTGACCAAAATCATAACCACTCAGGCTAAGGCTAATTTATCCTTAGTTTTTAGGGTTTTTAAAAATGTTTATTTTTATTTGGTGCCTAAATCTTTCTCTATTTTCCAAATTAGATTACATAGAAATCCAATCATTCTTTTAAGCAGCTGGACCATATTGTACCTTTGCATCACTCAAAAAATTCTGTTCTAGGATGGCGTAATTTATCACTAAGCCTGTTGTTAAATATTTGGACCAAATTGACATTTTTCACACCACATAAAACAAATACATCAACTTAATAGAACTTCAGTTGTTAAATAAATCATTTTCTCAGTTTATACTTCCTACTCTGCAGCCTCTTGACAACTATCAAGAACTCTTCTTCTCGCCACAACTCCCAATCCAAACAAAAGGAAGGGAAACATTTAATTTATCCTATGCCTGACCCTCTCCTTATTTCTTTTCTCATAAAAACTCTCTAAAGTTTTATTATCTCCATCTTACAGATAATGAATGGAACTCTGGCACAGACATTGTCACCATGATTTCACTATATTCCAGCCAGGAAGGCATGGAGAGGGTTGGATAAACTCACACAAAGGGACATTTAATTGTCCAAATTGATAAATCTAATTGTCAAAAGGCATTATAATCTCAAAATACAAGTTTACAAAAAAAAAACTCAGAAGTGAAATTAGTAATTCCAATTAGTATTGTGAAAATGTTATGCATATAATATATATAAATTCAAATATCTTATAAGCAGTTTTTCATCTATTGATGCATGCATTAATGAGAGCATCCAAAAAGCACCGACTAGGTACCAGCCAATTCACAAGCCAAAGGAGCACAGCACAGTTCCTGCCATTGAAAGGCTCAGACCCTGTTTCAAATCATTCTTAAAAAGGAGGAAATTTTACATCTTATAATAAGAGGTAATGTACTATCGGAAAAGGCCGTACCTTCAAAGAGACATCTAACAACATTTCCTTGAGTATGAAACACATAAAGGAAGAGGGAGATTGATTTGCGATAAATGATCAGTTCACAATCCTTAAATTCCTAAATCCCTTTACAGGAACTAATCAAAGAATAAATCCCTGCCAATGATATTAGCAACCCAGTTACTGGGTCAGCAAGTCCTATTTTCCCTAGAGGCATAGATAGAAAGAAACTTGGCTTTCTTTATGATGAATGTTCTTTGAGCCCACGTTTACAAAATGTTTTTAGAGACCTTGGTACACCATAAACATTTTGTTATTCTTCATCATATTACAAGCTCTAACCTAGTTTCCAACTACCAAACTAGTCAGATGGAACAATTTCTCCAAGAGTAAAACAAAATTGTTTTAGATATGAAACGTGCAGGCACTTAAGAGGGCAAAACTCAATCCACAGAGCAGTTTTGCAGAAAGTGGGGGAGGTGGGGAAGGGAGATAAAGTGCAGGAACTGCAATTTAGGAAGGTGTTTCAAGGATAATTTAAATAGATGTTTAGATGGGCAATTACCAAAACTGGAATTTCAGCAGGAGAGTTGAACTAGTCTCCCTTTTCTAGTCGGGAAAAAATAAAATAAAAATATTTCCAGGTAGTGTGATTCCTAAAATCCCATTTTACGAAGTCACAGGACTCAGAAGCATGCATATAGTGTCATATCATGAAACTTCCTCTTTGCCCATAACTCATAGGGCTGTCGTTACCACACGATGAAAAAAACATGCACACACACCCCTCCGCAAGCCATGTGGCCTCAGGAAACTGAGAAAGACTGAATCCCCACCTCACCACCTTGTATGTTTCCTGAGGAAAACCACCGCACTAGACAACTATGGGAGCTGAAATTCTAACATTAGAATTCTAACTTCTACAAATTAAACACAAATAAGACTATCATATCCTACACCATGGCATGAATTTGTTGATCGCACACTAGCCCGGCAAAGGTGAATAGGAGTTGAATCCTGCTGTCAGGATGGGAAAGAGGCCCTTAGAGCTGGGCAAGAATAGTCCTAACCACCAATTTCACTTCTCCTGCCATTTATTCCAGGGGATGCTCTCATTTGCCAGCAAAGGGACACCAGGATTTTTTCAAACTCTCATTTTTATGGAGCACTTACTGTATCTCAGGCGTATTTCCATATTTTATTGAGTTTAATTCTCTGTAGGGTTGGGGTCACTGCTCCTATGGCGTCAAGAAGAAATTAAGGCTAACAACATTAAGACAATTTGCCAAGGGTCACAGAGCTGACAGGTTTCCAGATCCAGAACTGGGATCCAGAACTGGGATCCAAGTCTCTTGGCGATGAGTCCTTTTCTGTTTCCAACACCTCTAATTATTTCCTCCCATGGCGATGACATAGCCTAGCTTCCTTTATTCTATTTAGTTTTTAAAACCCTGCCTTATTTTAAAAAGGATTTGAGAAAGGAGAAAGCAATGCATATAGTAGCACAAAAAAATGAATAGCTGTGAAAACTGCAACTAAGTAAAAATAAGAGTAAGAAAATAGGGTGTAATCCAGGTGCTCTGTTTGGGTCACATAGTGTGACTAAAAGTAAGAGGCAAATTTTGTTCTGATTTTCCTAACAGCCAAGATAACAATTTACAATATCCATAAAAATAACGACCAAAACAACTGTTTGGGAAAGTGGGGGTTAGGGGAGGCAGAAATGTCACCAGAAATTATTACAAAGGAAATATCATGTAATGTGGTGCCCAGTTTCCTCAACGCAGCTGCATAATAAAGATCAAGACAGGTTTCTTTTTAGCTGCTGCTTTCTACTGAATGACTGTTTTTAGTATTTGTGGTTGCCATTAGAGGTTATGCAATATAGAGGCAAATTTTAGATTTTGAATGATTCAATACCTGGATAGGCAGACATCCTACAATAATTTCCGTCTCCTGTATCTTTTTCATAATCAATTTTGGCTTCTTTGCTCACTAATGCAGTAGTCACACTTCTTTGACTGCCAAAGCGCAATTCAGTAAATGTAATTCTACAAGAGGCCAAAATCATAGAGTCTGTGTGAATCACTATACTCACTACAAGTCATATCAGTAAGTACTGTAAAAATGGTTAAAATAATCTGGATATTTTAATACATTTTATGAGAAATTCGGGCTTTGAATTTTTGACTACCCTTTGGCTGAAAATGGAATATGTCAAAAACCAGACTTTTGACTGACAGTCTCACTAGTTTCAGTTGTGGACTAGACAGAGGCACTCATGCCACAGCTGCTTGGATGTCATTTCACCCAAGACTACCAGGGGATGCTTTGCTTTTCTGTTAATGTGAATTATCTATCCAAGCATCACACACTGAGCTGAAATATGTCTCAGGAAGAGCAAATACATACATCTTAATATATATGTATATATATTTTGTTATAACATCTTATTTATTTAGTTATAAACAACAAGCAACTATCTCTTTCACTCTGTAAGTTTTTAGTAAGAAAAATACATGAATTAAGTAACTTTTATGAACAAAGACCAAATATAAATGCAAAAGTGCAGTTGATTTCATTGTGCAAACAAGGTTCACCTGGTGCTGGCTATTTAAGTTACAAATCTACAAGTCAACTGAGGAAAGCGTGATTTGAAGGAGATTTTATTTAGTATTTCTATTTAATCTGAAAAAGTAATAACTCATTCATATAAAAACACCTGTGGAATGAGTTCTCATAAACAAAAGTTCTGTTGGCTAAAATTTATCTACATAAGCTCTAAGAGATTATTCATTTAAGTTTTTGGGTTGAGTACATTTTGACATCACATAGATCAGTGATTATTATTTTCAGTGAACTTTTATTTTGGAATAATTTAGATTTCTAGAAAAGTTGAAAAGATACTATAGAGTTTCCATATATTCTTTACCCAGTCTGCCCTAATGCTTATGTCTTACATAATCATGGACCATTTGTCAAAACTAAGAAACTAAGATTGGTGCATGACGATTAGCTCACCTACAGATTTCATTGAGATTTCACTAATTATTTTACTGTCCTTTCACATTCCAGGATGTGATCTAAGATTCCACATTGCATTTATTGTCACTGATTTTTAAACCAAGTATTTTTAACGTGAATTAATCTTTTCTTAATGGCTCAGGTTTCAATATTATGAATATCAATTCTATTATGTCATAATTTACTGATTCCTTCAGGGTTTGTTGAGATGCATTATACTCCTTGAATCTTATACTAACAGTCCCCAAACAGCTATAAATTTGAGCACATTCTAATGGTTATGGCGTTTTTACCGTCTGTTTCCTCCCCAGTTGGTAAATTATTATGTAGTACTGGTCATAGTCTGAGTTGAAGTTGTGGTGGTAGTTGTGATTCTAGTTGATGTGTTGTTATTGTTCATCAGCTGTGATTTCTCAGTTGCAGAATCAAAGAGCATCTCTGACTAGTCTGCAGACCAGTTTAATTCTAGATGAGACTACCAGATTTGAAAAGGGGAAGACTATTCAACCATACATAAATTGTGCTTGTGTAAGAAAAATCTCATTAATTAGGCCTTAATAAACTTCAAATTATGATGAACTGAAAAAAAATCGAACAGCATATTTTCAATTCTGGTTGTTAACCTTTTCGGACTTTTGATATTATTAAACAGCCCTTTCATTCTTCTTTAAGATATTTTTTTCTCTTGGACTCAGTGCCATTACAGTGTCCTGGGCTTGCTATCTGGCTGGTTCTCACTACCCCTAATCTGCCTCAATCTCTGGCTACTCCTCCTTATTCTGTCCCCACAATATAAATGTGCCACAAGTACCTATCATTGCTATTCCATACTCCGATCTTTACAGCCACCCTTTCCTTGGCATTGTTACCCAGTCTCATGACTTTCACCATCAACAATACACTGATGACTCCCAAGTGCCAGTCTTGAATTTCAGATTGGCTGCTGGGAATGCAAAGTGGCATCTTAAACTCAATAGGCCAAAATTGAATTGATAATCTTCCCACACACACTTGGTCCCTTTCTTCTTGTGTCTGCTATTTGTATTTATGCTATCATGATCCTTTAGTTCAGCAAAGTTCAGAACCTTGCTGTTATCTTGATTTCCCTCAATGCCACTTTTGATCGGTTGTCAATATTTATTGACTGAATCACTGTTACATTTCATTAATCTGACTCCAACTGTCCCTTCCCAAAGCCATCATCATTATTAGCACCAACCATGGTGGTGCTTTTAAATTGAGAAACAAATATAAGCTATTCCTGTCTGGGTTATTCTAATAACCCTAATTTGTCCCTTTTACCCAAGACTCTTCTTCCTCCATCCATCTGGCATGATGCCACATAATTTCTCTTCCTGAAGTGTGCATCTGATCATATCATTCCTTTGCTCAAAAAGCTTTTTGCACTCAGACTTACATCATTCCTTACTGCCTACAGAAAGAAAGACCTTTGTTTGGCATTAGATTCCTTCTCTCTTGCCCCAATCAAGCTTTCCAACCCTCTTTTTTTTCCATTCTATTCATGCACCCTGAGATCCAAAATGAACTACTTGTTGCTCCCTGTAATTTCTTACCATAAGTCTTGGCTTACGCTCTACTCTGTGCCTGAAATCCCATCGTTCCCAGATCTGTATTCAAATCCTATTCAGGCTTTAAAGTTCACCTGAAGAACATTTCTTCCAAAAAACTTCCCCTGGATCTCCTTACTAACCCCCCTTTAAATGTAAAAGGTCTATAAAAAAGTCAAAGTGTATGCCATAAGTCTATAAACTCACAACCTCCTTTCACTTACTGGAAAACAACCCCCCAGTCACTGAAAATTTTTGCAATGGCTTATTGTCTTTGTCCCCGCCAATACACCTGTCACCAGTCTTAGTAGTTTGATTACTGCACATGGAGACGATTCATCCAACCACCACCATCTCAGATCAACCTCTCTTTCCAGTGATCTGGCCTTCTGTACAACTTAGCCAGCCACTGCCAACATTTCATCCCAGAATTTGTTGTTACTGATTCTTTATCATTCTCAAAATCTGGATTTTATTAAAAGTTCCACTCTCTCTCAACATGACTTTCTCTTTTTCTGCTCACTCACTTGAGAACTCTTTACAATTCTTCAACCTAGAAGTACCTACAATTCATTGACTTTGTCTCCCTTTCCACTTAGATTTCATGTACCATCTTTTACTATAATCACAGTGTGACTTCAGTGCGTTTGTGCCGTTTTTGGTGTTTGGACCACTTGGCAAAACACCAATCCTGATTAATACAGCTCTTTCTTTACCCAATGCCAGCAACCAAAACATCAGACCTACCTGGAAAAAAAAATCATACAATCATGCTAACGGAATTCAAGTTTATCACCTCAAACCTCAAACGAGCTTTCAATATTGCTGGCATCTCCATTCTTCTGGTGAATTCACTACTCACCCACTCTTTGAGGTTACTGTTTCACATTCTTCTCTTTTTCTTCTCCAACACCCCTTACCTTGCGCATTACTCCTATCTAATTGTATTCCTGAGAAGAGGAAAAGCAATCAAACAAGAAATTTCACATCTTCCCATAACTTCCACATCTACCACCTTCTGCATCTGCACCAGCTTAACCTACCTCTTCATTATGACAGAAAAAATATCCTTGCTCCAATTCCGGGCCTCCCCATCCTCCTATCTGTCCAGGTTCCTCCTTTCTTGCCTATTCAAGAACTTTGCTCCTATAATTATCCCAACTCTTCTCTATATCATTAAAGCTTTTCTTTAAAACTTCTTATTAGGGACTTTGGTAATCACTGTACCATTATATTCCTTGAACTGTAGGCGTTCAATAAATTAGTACTGAATGGACGAATAAATGAATATATCTGATGCTGGTTGACTCTCATTCCCTAACTGGAAATAAATAAATAAATACATAAATACATACATACATAAATAAATAAAATCATGGTATAAACAAGTCAGAATAAACGGGCTCAGTTTGAGACCTTGAAGGATCTGCCTATAAATAATGCACTTAAGATAAAATTTGATAACTGAGTAACATTTTTTTTGGCTTCTCACACATTTTAAAATTTTTTT
Organism: Tamandua tetradactyla; assembly: GCF_023851605.1. NCBI lineage: Eukaryota > Metazoa > Chordata > Mammalia > Pilosa > Myrmecophagidae > Tamandua > Tamandua tetradactyla. The sequence continues at coordinate 127,787,198 of NC_135331.1, read as the reverse complement.
TCCTGCTTTATTACACTAGAAGTGAATGATTTCCAGACTAGCAACTTGATAATACACTACAGCAATATTAAATGTAAAAGGGCGATTTTTAAGTCAGCTTAGAATTACTCAAAGACAGAGTGAATTATTGGAGTTATAAATGCCAATTGGCTTAATTAGGTGACTTATTAAGCATTGGAAAAAGAACAAGAAGTGAATTTTTAGAAGGAATATTAAAAAATAAAATTTCATTACTGTTCAGTAGGACAATAGGTTCAGCTACAGAGTCTGTTAGAAAACACTCTATATCCTTGGAAACAGCTTATAAGCTTTATCTCAAATACGCTAATCCATGAAATGATCCTTTGAATGCTAGTTACTCTAGTTGGCTTTTGCTGGAAATGCCTTGGCTAACAGGTGGAGAAACACTCATTGCAGCTCATCCCAGTTTCTCTAAGCACTAACCCACAGAATTCTGAAACCATCTTTGCAATAAAAAAATTTTTATTCCGATTCCCAAATATCACCATATTGCTAACCACGAATTCTCCTCCACCCATTTTTAACAATCTATTTTAGAGTGCCTGCCCATGCGCTAGGCACCGTTTTCAGTGCTTTCCACATATTAACTCATTTTATCCTCCACACAATACTCTGAAACGGAGAAACTGAGTTACAGAGAGATTAAGAATCCTGTCCATGGTCTGCTGCCTCTGTCATTCCTCAATGGTGGCACTGTCTTCATAAATGAAGGAGGAAAAACAAAGTCTTTGGAGCAAAGGATATTGAATGAGAGAGGAAAAGGGAAAGGCATTTGAAAAGAAGGCATGTGGACATAGGGAAAATAGCTTGGACCCCCTCATAGAGAAAATTTATTCCTTGATGCTGGGCCTTTATATAGAGAACTGCTATTCAAAGAAAGACAGATTACATCATTTTTCTTAGATTGGTTTCTTCTGGAGCAGTCTGACCATAGTTGGAGACAAAGTGGAGGCAAAGATGAAAAGCATATGTGGCAAAATTGGAGAAAGATAAAGAATAAGACCTGCATTGGTGCACACGTGGTTCAGTAATAGAACGCTCACCTTCCACGCAGGAGACCCGGGTTTGATTCCCAGACCATGTACCCCCACTCCCCACCCTCAAAAAAAGAATAAGACCTACAAAAAGGAAAAAATTATGTGTAAATACATTTCATTACTCAGACTACCTTGTAAATGGAAATAGGGACAGTATATAAGTGGACAGGGGTTCAAAGTAAGAGAAAAAGACTAAATAATTCACCCTTATATAAAAATAAGAGGCACTGGATTTGTGTGCACAACGTTGTGATATTTTTGCCTAGTGAAAACTGGTGTCATCATGATAAAAATCAAGCTCCTAAAACTGGATTAAATCAATGTTGTATATGTGCCCATATACTTAAGCTCACTTGGACAGTAAATATTTACTGATTGCTTATTTAAGGCACCCTGTAAGGCTGCAGGAAGCATAAAGGTTATCAGCTTAAAATCCTGGCTGTGTACAACCTAAATATAGCAAAAGAGGCCTTAATTTGTAACATTTTCAATATTTCCAAGAATTCGCTTTGTTTGGTCTTCTGAAACCAGCAGAGGCCATTTCTCCCTAAAAAGTTAGTGGTGGCTTAGAGCTATGTGCCCTAGAAAAACATGTTCTTTTTGTTTTTAATATTTTTATTGATACAAACATTCTTAACATGTAAACATTCTATACATGGTACACAGTCAATGGCTCACAGCATCATCACATAGTTGTATATTCATCACCATGATCATTTTTTTAGAACATATGCATCACTCCAGAAAAAGAAAGAAAAAAGAAACTCATACATACCATACCCCTCACCCCTCCCTCTTACTGACCACTAGTATTTCCATCTCCCCAATTTATTTTAAGCTTTGTTTCCCCTATTATTTATTTTTATCCATATTTTTACTCATCTGTCCATACCCTAGCTAAAAGGAGCACCAGACACAGGTTTTCACAATCACACAGTCACCTTGTAAAAGCTATGTCATTTTACAACCATCTTCAAGAATCAAGGCTACTGGAACACAGCTCTATAGTTTCAGGTACAACCCTCCAGCCATTCTAATACACCATAAACTAAAAAGGGGATATCTACATAATGTGTAAGAATAACCTCCAATATAACCTCTCGACTCTATTCAGAAAACCATGTTCTTAATCCATTCCTTTAAGTGTGTACTCATTATAAATAGGACTTTTTGATGAGATTCCTTCAGTTGTGTGGCCCAACTGAACCAAGATAAGTCTCTTTCCTATTACTGGAGTCCTTTCTAAGCAGAATGGAATTCAGCCACAGAGAGGGAAAGCTGGAAGTCAACAAATCCACACAAACCAGAAGAGGCTACTTATATGCGCTGCAGGATAACAGAAAAGCCATGGACCAGGGATCACCAGCTGCGAGCCCCACAACCACAGTCTTTTGGGAAAAAGCATTACCTCTATGTGCCCCGATTTGAGACTTCTCACACCCTCAAAACCTTGAGCCAATAAATTCCCACTGTTTAAGTCAACCCATTACATGGTATTTGTATTAGCAGCCAGGAAACTAAAACAAAGTTATAGGCAAAGAGTGATGCCTCAGACAGATCTCAAAGATGTTTGACAAAATGAGACGGAAACTTACAATTTCTCATTTGATTTTGGTAGCTTTATAAAATAAGAAATCTGTATTTTATAATCAATAAACAAGTAGTAGCTACCACTGGTTTATAAATGTTATCTATTTAGCTCTTACTCTAAATACAAACAATCAAGAATAATTAGACACTTTTATTATTAAATTTTTATATTTAATCTCACCTTAATTTTAACTTCAGTTTTGAGAACAAATTCACTGCAAAATTTTTCACTCAGGGTTAAAACTTTCCCACTGTGTTCTTTGTTTAAAAAGCTCTGGCCAGATTTTGATTAAAAAAAAAAGTTCTTATAGCCACTCTTAAATTTCCCGTGGGCAGAGATCTCTAAGTTCCTATTTACCAAAGGAAATGCCTGGTTTTGGCATTCAAAATCCCTTCTTCTAAGCTCCTGAATAACTGCAACTGGCAAAAAATGAAAAACAATGTCTACAGTTGAAACGTAATCCACCTCATCTATAGCAAGTCCTGGGATTTGCATTTCCCTTCTCACAAAGCCATATAAAAATCAGTCTCATAGATGAAGAGAAAAATAGACATTGCACATTCATCCTGCACCAGGAAAATGAGAAGGATGTGCAGAGCTCCATGAACTAGGGCTCCACATTGCCTAAAACATGCTTGTAGAACAGAGCTCAGTCACCTGGATATGGATCAACTCTAGCTGTCCAAGCTGACTTTCAATCACACCTAGGTTACAGAGAAAGGAAATGTCTTTCTCACCCCAAACTCAGCTATGAAAACCTGTTTCCTGTGATAGTCCTCAGGAGTACAGAACAGTAATATTCTGGGTGAAGGTTTAGGGCTCAGTGAAAGCTCAAAGATCGGGAGAGGATTCTCAAAGTCTAAATACCAGAAACCAAATGATACAAACCCATAAAGAAGTTCTTCCTATAAATGTTCTCTCTCCTTAGTTTTTTCTGCTTTACTTTTTAAAGTGCGATCATGTGTCATTTCTAAGCTCCTATGAATGGTCCCTTAGCAACCATTTTAAATAGGATTAGATGCAACTGTTTTCTTTCTAAAGGCATTACATTACAAAAATACCAGTAGAGACAAAGACAGAGGGGGAAGAGGGAAAGACAATGAAATCTTCAAGCTTATTTAAGTTAGATTACGAAGTTTATGAAAAGATGAACTGTCTTCCCCAAAACAACTTTACAGTCTACAATAAAAAGCATTTAATGTTCGTCAAACTGTATTTGGTGGTTTATCAACCAACCACTCTTCCAAACCACCTTCCTGAGTGGCTAGGTCAAATGGCCCATTACTTTATGGACTGATGATTTAAGCCTAACTATTTCCCAGGAATATTTTATTATAATACCTGTGTTTACAAATATTTTTCAATATAAAATTATATCATTAAATGTTGAACAAAAAAAGTGGGTCTGAGTTGTTTCCTTTAAAAAGTTCTAACTAAATTTCATTGTAGTCACTTGTTTTCAGGACAAAGGATGGTGTGTGAAATTCAAGCAGCTTGCATGAAGTCCATTTTCACATTTATTTTTGGGTTTTTTTGGGGGGGTGGAGAGGTGCATGGTTCAGGAATTGAACCCAGGTCTCCTGCATGGAAGGCGAGCATTCTACTATTAAGCCACCCGTGTACCCCCATTTTCACATTTATTTTTAACTAGGAATTTGAGTAAAAGTATTTGCCTTTTTTTTTGCAAACTGATACTAAAACATCAGATCCTTTTTTGCCAGGCCACCAGAATCACAGAAGATAGCAAATACTTTTCTCCTTTCAAATCATATTTATTTTACTAATAGATTTTCTTGTTGGGCAATATGATTCTGTACCTACACATAATACTTGCTCAATAAATATTTGTTCAATTAAATTGAATGTTTAAGCTTGTGTTCATTTCTAAGGTCTAATATTTACCAAATGTTTCATCAAGACCTCTTGGGCACCCTCTTCACCATTAAAGAGGTTCATTGCAGCAAGTCATTGTTTTGATAAGATTATGGGACCAGACATGGGAAAAGTCCAATGACATTTTAAGTAAATATGCTAGTATACAAAAGACGAGTCATTAAAGCATGAAGGCTTTTAAAATAAACCAAAATACTGATTACAATTTAATAGGAATTATGGTAAATAACAGCAATAAAAAGATAGATGATTTCAATTCTATTCCAATATTTTATATACCAGGGTTTTCTTTATTGAGGGGCAAGGGTACAAGAAATAAAGAACCTTGGGGACAGTGTGACGGTGGCTCATGGCAGAATTCTCACCTGCCATACCGCCAGAGACCGGGTTCAATTTCCAGTGCCTGCCCATGCATGCCAAAAAAAAAAGAATAAAAAGAGCCTTGGAAAGAGAGGAATAAAGATGAGGGACAAATTAATCTAGGTATTAAAGATCTTGTTTTCAAATGTTTCAATGACCAACAAAAGCTTAGAAATGAACACAAGCTTAAACATATGAACTAACTAAAAATGGGAGGACAACTATTCTTGCCTCTTTGAAAAACTTTCTGATATTTCCTTCTGATATAACTGCATAGACTACAGAAAAGGCAAAGTTGAGTCCCAGTTTTTAACCCTACTTCTTCATCTTCAGAATTCTTTGACACCTAATTATAAATTCTTTTCTTGACTTGAGTGGCACTGATTTTAGGATATGTAAATAAAAATATTATATCAATGAGAACAACAAAAAATTGACAATATAAGGCTACCCTTTTGAAATCAAATAAAGGAGGTGTGTCACCAATAAGAGATTTCCTCCTTTCAATAGAAGCATCACTGGTAGGAGGAGTTTGGCTGCAGTTGTCGTAAATGGAGGTACATTGGGGAGGTACAATGAAATGAAACTTAAGAGACATAAAATGTAAGACATAGTAAGGCCAAATTCAAATGGAAGCTCTGTAAGGGCCTGCAACACCAGCCTTGTTAAATAAGGACTCACCAGGGCTAAATAAGGACTCACGGATTTTTTCATAAATAAGTGTTCTTCAAGCCTTCTCCTTTAGACTGATATGCATTAAGGTAGCGTCATTTTCATAAATGTTGCATGTTTCAAAACTATAGTGAATGAGATTTTGTGAGTGCACATCTAGCCTATTTCTGCATAGTTTGTCTAGAAGAGAGATCTCTTTACCAGCAGATGTTGTCTAATTCCAAGAACCAGAGCGTGGGGATCTAGGGGAAGCTTCTTTCCTTTGCTATTGCAGGCTGACCACAAGACAGTGCATGTACATCATATAAGCATTTCACGTATGGGAATTTAACTATGTATGCATGTCAAAGAGAGGGAAATAAAATGATGTAAATAATAGGCAGGAGTCCACGCATCATTCTAATTTTCTCCGTTAAGTATTCTCATCTGAGCATGCAGATGAGAATCTTCACCCTTAGCCAATCTCAGTTCATGTGTGATTGTTCCCCACAGAGACCTCTTTAAGTTGAGTGAGACTGTGGTATTCCATGAATTCAGAGACACATATTTTTCATCCATCATGGCCCTTAATACATAAGCTAACTACATAATCTGGTGCTTGACTGAAAAAAAAAATAGCCGTCGTCCAATTCTGGAGAGTTAACTGCCCGTGTGGGGGCATAACTGTGAGAGAAATGATGTGTCTGCCTTCAAAGTAGCTCCTTCCAAAGAGGTTTTGAAAGGTAATCTTATCTATACCCAAATTTCACCTTACCTATTTTTTTGCCTTTAGAACTTAATGCCCAAATTAGACTTGACTCCACTATAATCTTCACTCTCGCAGAGATTTAGTGGACAATTATTATCTCCATCCTGGAGCCAGAGTGATAAATGTCACCTCATCTTCTGGAAGTGCTAGCTGTCCCTAAGTTCTCTGCAGTTTACTAAAACTGCAGAGATAGTAAAAAATTAGTAAAAAATGATAGTAAAAAGTTAGCCTTTGGCTGTGGGTAAACTCTCAGAGGATACCTCCCCTGAAATAATCCAAATTCACTTTCAAATAACCACAACTAACTTTCTTTGTTTGCTGTATGCACTCTACCTAAGGCACAAAGTATATATGCAAAAGAACTCCCAGAATAACATTGTGTGGGCCACACATCAGCAAAACAACATACACTAAGTACCTCTCACAAAAAATATGGAGTGGAGGCTAGGGAGGGTAGGTGTCTTGGTAAGACCAAGAAAGTGACTGGCTATTACGAGTAAATTCATGTTGAACATTTTGAGCAATACGTCATCAGGGAAGTAGCAGACATTCAGCTGAATTTTGCCAACATAGCCCTAATCAGTAGAAATCCTTCACTTTGCAACCTTAGAATATGTTTTTAAAAAGGGAAAATTCCAAAATTCCATAGTATTGATCATTTCAGATTATCTACATGTAATATGAAATGTCGAGGTTCAGTATAAACCTACAATATTTCAACAGTCTGGTTAGCATCACGTGGCCCACTGTCTATTCACAGTGGACGTGGTACACCAACTATGCCACTGACTGTGCCAGACTCTGCTGCCAGCTGAGGAAGCCAGAGCCAGCACACCGGATAAAATATGTCTAGTCCAAGAAGGCATAATATTCCCTGTTTTCAGAGCATCCACAAACACACACACTGAAACCTTTGTATTACTTTTTTTTGTTTCCTTCAAATATAATGTACTTTCAAAGAGTGGAATATTCCGATTTCCCCTTAAGCCTTAGACTATCTCATAGACAGTCTTATCTGATAGACAATCTGTCCAATGGGCAACTGCTTTGAACGTTCTCCTAACTAGGGGAAAATGTGTCCACAAAAGCACCTCTCTCTCTCTGATTTTCACAGATTTCCAAATAGCTTTACTACTATAAAATTCTTTTCATGACTAAATTCATTCCCCTGCTGCAGTTCAGATTTCTAAACAGAGACCTAAAGAGTCATGATGAAATCATCTGACCATCCAGCTTAGTGCAAATGATCGGTGTTTACAAAGAGGCAGGTTGACCCCTCATCCAGGCCGCTTTCATGTTTTCTAAGAGGAGGGCAGAGTATAGTTTCTACAATGTGGGGAGTACCAGGAAGGACACTTTAGAGATCACATTGCATTTAATCAAAGGCTCAGTCTATACTAATTTTTTTCTGACCCAGATAGTATAAATTTGATTATCAGCATTACCAATAATTACAAACCACTTCAAATAAATTTAAAAACTGCCTCTGACACGTACCTAAAAAACAGAGCTTCCTGAAAATTTAATAAGCCCAACAATAACTTACAAACTGATATAACTGTTGTTAATTTCAGTATTTCAGAATTACAGTAGTGCACCACTGTAATTCCTGATGCAAGCCAGAGCCAAAACATTATTTTAATTAAGCGATTAATTAATTAAAATGAATGAAACATTCTTGAAAACTCAGAGACCCTAGAGGGTTAGATATAGAAAGGAGAATCAGCACTAAAATCCAGAAATTCCTCAGCTACCTGGTGATTTGGATGTCAACTAGCCCCACAGCTTTCACATGCTGGGTCCTCTCTTCTCGTATGTCAGAATGCAAGACCTGAAAAATAGGTCACTAAACCCACTCAGTGGTTGTGCGTCACTTAATGTTAATAGAAAGACAATTACACATATTCAAAGAATGTAAGTATGGAATAATCTGCAAAGACAGTAGGACTGAAATACTGACATATGGGGAAACCAAGGAAGTGGAGAGTAAATGATTATTAACTTTCTCATTGTACCCTCTAATCATCTCTTATGGGTTTAAATACATACTTGTTTTCAGAACAAACATTTTATTCATTACTTTGGCTCTGGGTCTTAATTTTCTAAACAAAAATATATGGTGGTAGAAGAAACACTGTAAAAATGTTAATTACCAGATGAAAAGGTTCATTTAGGCTTGAACAAAACATATTATAACATCATGCTGAAGGGAAAATAATAGGGGGTGCTCAAACTTTACCAATGACTGTGGCAGCCAACGCAGCATCCTCTTCCTTTCTAAAAGCGCTGTTGTGCCTCATCCACAGTTTCTGTTTTGTCTGTAACTCCTCAGAGCCTACAAGCAAATTAAATACCCCATATGCAGCCACCCATATAAAGGGAGAAATGCTGATTTCAACCTAAGAAGCTGACTCTCAGAAGGGGAGGTCACCGAGAGGAAGCGCATAGGAGATGGCGCCCACCTCCTATTTGTACAGTTCCTCTTCTCCAGAAGGTCTCCCGTGCAACAGCCCTAGGGGGAGGTGGCACAAAAGTTGGATTTACCCAGCAGGGAAGAGACCAAAGGCCAAACAAGAAAATCACTCTTCTCTGGAAATGACTGGCATTAAAGAGGAATGGATGCCTCATTTATCTCTTCTGGGAAAATTCCCCACAGGGACTCTCATATTTCTGTTTCCTGTAACGAGGAGGAGTGGAGAGCAAAGAAGGGAAGAAAGATGATGAAGTGCCTAAACTTCTGTCCAAATTACCCACAATTCATTCCCTAAAGAAATAAAAACAGAAACTAAAAGCCAAAGAGTGCCCTCTTTGGGTGGGAAAGGAACACCAGTCCCAATTGAACCAAGAGCCCAAAAGGTCAATGGAAACATATCCCCCACCTTTCATATCACCAAGCCCTATTCCCAATCATGTAGTATGATACATGTAGCAATTTCTGCTCTGACAAAGGCAAATATGGTGCTCTCAAATTCAAATTTGGGGGAAGAAGGTAAGAACTAATTCTCATGGTTATATTGCTTCACATTGCTAACCTAAGTATAAAGAAAATTTTGGAAGGAATTTTATCTTTTAGAAAACTTGCATTAAATGCTCTAGAAAATATGTACAAATAACCAGTTTTGTCGATAAAACAGAGACATTTATTATGTGCATTTGATTTTCTCATGAATTACAAGCAGGCATTTGACATATGTCTACTTCTGTGGAGGTACTCATACAGTGAGCTAGTACTAGATAATGATGGCAAGTTTTATACCTTTGATCATCTCTTTGGTGTTTTCATTATACCTTTGATCTCAGCAAAGGTACAGAGCTGTGACATATATGTCTTTTAAAAATATTGGAAAAGTATCTGCATCATTCCCAATTTTGTATGAAAATATGAGCATTATGTCATCTGTTCATCTAGCATAAGTTCACATTAGGCTTATATTTAAACAATCATTTTGAAGAGGAATTTTGTACATTTTTTTCAACATTTAATATGAATATTTGATTCAGGAATGCTAAATGGATTCAAAACAAGACTTCGCTATTTTTTTTTTTAATAAGGCAATACTGCACAAAAAGCCTGAATATTCCCAGTTGGAGGTATTCCTCCATGCTACAAACTTAAGGTAAGGCATTCTCTTCTATTGAATAGAGGCCATATGAATTATGTATGCAAATCTCTATGCATTCATTTGAGATTATAAACTAAAGTGGTGAGCCAAAATACTTCTTTGGTAGAACAACAAATATGAAGAATTAAATCAGTAAGCCTAATGCAGGGTAAATCTATTCCAAAGTGCTGCTAAAATAAGGAATATCACAGTAGTTCAACAAAAAGCACCCAACTTCTTCTGTGTGTTCCCCAGGCTCAGGTAACTGCATTATGCTGAAACCACTAGAATGAATAAGAGTATTCTGGCTTAGCACAATGTAAGAACTAAAGCTCCAATTGTGATTCAAAATTCCTTTATATAGTGTCAACACAGCAAGTACTGTACTTTTAAGCTGGAACAGTGCTCACACAGCGTAGATGCACCTGTCTTTATGTTCACAGAGATGTGAATATTGGGTGCAAAGTACCATTTGAATTCATACTATTATAAAATAATAATAATTATTATAGCCAAACTTTATTAATGCTGCCTGTGCATGAAAAGCTGTGCCAAATGCACTGTGTGATTATTGTTTTGTTTGCTTCCTCCCCCCCATCCCTGCTTCACAGATGAGAAAAATGGGGGTGGGGGTGGGGTAAAGGACTTAAGATCACATGGACTTAAAATCACACAGTAATTGAGGAGTCCTGGATGCCAACCCAGGCCTCTGATTCCAAAATGCACGGACTCAGGCACCCTCCTCCCTGAATCCCATAATAGTTGCTACTTCTACTAGTGCCAAGAGTTTATCTTAAAGGAACTATTATTCATTTCCTATATTTCAGTGTCCTACATAAATAAATAACAATTACATTTATTTCCCAGCTCCACAGAACATTTACTACCTGTTTTGTGTGACCTTGACATAAATAATGTGTTCCTCTATTTTCTCCTCTATAAAACAGGGACAGCAGCAGAAACTGACTTACTGTATAGAGTCAGAGTGAGGATAAAAAAGCAGGCGTGCATAGGTGCAAACGTTAGTTGCTCATGATAATGCTTTAATAACGTTTTCAGTTAATATTGTTAAGGTTAATATAAAGGAAACATAAAATGTTCTCTGAGCAATTTAATTGGATTTGCTAGCTAATTAAATGTTATAAATGAGAAAGAAGGGAAGTCTAAACAATGCCCATATGTTGGAGATTTGTGTTGTTTCTGCAAGATAGAAACCATCTCAATGGGAAGTGTAGATTCTCCCCAGGTAATCATTTCTATGCCAGGGTTTGCTAGATGTCTTCAGAATGTTCTCAGTTAACTATCTTACTGTCACTTCAGGCAGGACTGGGAGTTAGGGAAGCTGGTTCTAGATCTTATTCTGATGCTGGGGAAATTACTGAAGCTCTGTGGGACACAGTAGAGTGTAAATTCTAGGAAGATTTGGTCTCTGTCCCTACATCCCTAAGTCAAGGCCTGCTACACAGGTACTCAAAAATATTTGTCAACTGGATGGAAATGTGTTGCCTTAGCTATAAAGATGGTTTTGGAATAAACAAATAGTTTTCAGATATTTCCTTTTGTCGAAGAACATATTTTTAAAAAAATAAGGTTCCTAAATCTCAAAATATAAAACAGATAGACCTGCCCACAATGAAACAGCAGCATACAGCCTCAGTGCCTAGAACCTTCTACCAGGCCTGCCTTTGTCAGTCAATCTTCCACCCAACACCCTCGGACGACTCCACCAGGCACAGAGCGACAACCACTGGTCTAGATGCTAAAGCCTCTTCAGACTCAGGTTCCATGAGTCTAAACATAAATTTCTTGTATTTAATAAGTTGGTTTTTCCTATATAAAGAAAGCAGACTATCTCCTTTTTGGAAATAGGTGGTTTAATTAGTAAAATACTTACTTTTAAATTATTCTAACTTAGATTTCTGAAATTAGGGCTCACCAGATATTCCGAGTATTCTCATATATTTCCCATCCTCTCCTGTCTAGTCATGGCTAATGACCCATGAGCAATAGCGAAGTACAGCATTTCTACCCCCTCCATCCCTCTCTTCCTCAGCTCTGACTATGGGTTCCAGAGATCATTCCTTTAAAAGGCAATAGGGCCACTCAGCCCATATCAAATTTGTGTGAGAAATAAAGCTTTATTATGTTAATCAACTAAGATTTGGAAGTTACTTGTGTTAATTTTCCTGAAAGATACATACTTTTAATTTAATGGAGATATTTAGGGAGGATTGCTGAATAGCTCTTCTACAATGCATAGTTCTATTTTCTTATATAATAACGAATCCCCAGAGTTTAGTGCTAATGGAAGGCACACACGCCAAAGGAAGAGTTAAGGACTGTGTGGGGAACAATGGGGTAGGGGATTTTCCCAAAGACCATTACCACAGTTACCCCAAAATATGTGTCATTAAATTAAATTTCCATTATTGTATATCTTCATTAGTGCTTGAAGTTCCAGGTAGAACGTCTTATTTATAAAAAAAATTAGTGGGGAGAAACCTTTTACTGCTAAAGATTTCATGGAAACAAACCTTTCAAATCAAATATTAAAAAAAACAGACAAGTCGAATTGTAAGTGAAGTCACTACCCAATGAATTTTTTATTCATTGCTTCCCAGGTATTTGCAAGTGTTCTATAGATAGATTCATCACTTAAAATGTGGATGATATTATCAATCCCTAAAAGAGATCTAAACTCTAGATGCTCTTAGACATGGACTTAACTGTTCAGTTTTATTAACAAATCTGAGCTTTATGCTCACCCTGTTAGTTGACTTCATATTTAATCTACAATTCCTTTAATCTTTACACAGCTGAGAAATATTTAGCTTTCCCAAATTTATTCTAATTTTCAGCTAAAATCATGTACTAGAGGCTGTGTGAAGCCACCCAGGCTACTCTTTCAGGACAGGAGGACCTATACTTCCAGCTCCTTGGGATGCTCTTAGCTGAGAACACTCTGTGGAAATTGCACATGGCTGAACAGGGCCACTCCTCCTCAGGTCAGGGCCCATCCCTGGGGATGCCTGAATCTAGTGACCAGTCAATGCAAAGAGACGATGACCAGTTTCAGAGTTTCCAAGGGACAAACAGGGGACTCATTCCAGTCTAGCTGCTGGTTCCATTGCTTCAAGAAAATGTTTTTTCTCAAGTCACAAATAATCTCCATGCTACCAAATCCAATAGCTTTTCCTCAGTTCTCATGATATTTGACGTTTCAACCAAATTCTTTGTTAAATTCAACTATAACTTACATACAGTGAAATGTGTGTAAATTATACATACAATTATATTGGAACTACAGTGCAGCCCAACTCCTCTCTCTTTCCAACCTGTTTGCTTCTCTTCTCACAACAAGTGATGATCCTGAAAACTCTACACAATAATCTCCACTTCAGTGTCTGCTTCCAGGGAACTTGATTGCAACAAGAGGATGGGAAACAAGTCAATCTCGTGTGATCAGAGCTTCTCCTACCACTGTAGGACTAGACTGCATCTTACGGTAAATGATCTGAAGCAAATCATGTCAACTTTATTCTGTATCCCCAACGGCTTTCAGGCTAAAAATGAATGACGCCATCTTTGAAAAGGGCAAGAAACATGAACTGATTGGATAAAAGAGGTACGTAAAATAGGGGACGCACATTTTACCTTGATAGCAGAGAACTTATTTTTGGAGATTTTATATATCTTTGTGAATGTATACATACATATACATATAAATACACACATATATAAGAATGTGTTAATTAATTATTGAATTAGAAATATATTTCCTCTATGAATATGGACTCAACATGTAGACTTAGTCTAATTCTTTTGTGTAGAGAAAGAACTCCTGCCAAGTCCCACCAAGAGCTCTTCTGATAGGAAGAAATAGAAGCCTGCTCAAACTTGCTCAGATCAAGATTTTAAAGGAAACTTCAGCCAGGCCTCACAGTGACTCAGCCTGGCATGTCAGAACAGACCTCTTTGGTGTCTGTTTTACTTCCCTGGCTGCTAAAACAAATACTAAACAATGGGTTGGCTTAAACAAAGGGAATTTATTAGCTCACAGTTTTGAGCCTAGAAGAAGTCTAAAATCGAGGCATCAGCAAGGTGATGCTTTGTCCCCAAAGACTGCAGTGTTCTGGAGCTGGCTGCCAGGGATCCTTGGGTCCTTGGCTTTCCCTTCACATGGCAGTGCATATAGCAGTGTTGTCACCTTTCTGCTCTGGGTTCTTCTGACTTCCCACTTTCTCCCATGGCTTTTCTCTCTCTCTCAGTCTGAATTTCACCCTGCTTATAAAGGACTCCAGCAACCTGGATTAAGTCCAGCCAGATTCAGTTGGGCCATACCTGAACCAAAGTAAATCTTCAAGAGATCCTATTTACAATGGGTCCACACCTACGAGAATGCAGACTAAGACCAAAAACATGTCCAAATTGGGTACATCATTCAGTCTACCACAGTGTCTCATGAGCCAAAAGGCCTCTCTTACCTGCCTGTCTTTGCCAGTCTCTCTCTCTGTTGACTCATCTTGCACATGGCTCAACATGACTTCCTGCATTGATCAGTAGTCATCTGTTCCTCTAATAAGCCCATCCTTTTGTGTTCCTCCTTGACCATTTCAAACATTCTTCCTCAGCCTCATTTCTACAACTCCCCTCATTCTCAAAGGATGACCACAGACAAAATAGCTACCAGCAGTCAGAAATTCCATCATCTTTCCAGTCACTAACATATCCTTTCTCTTTTAGTCAAACAATCTTTTTTATAATATTCTTTCCATTGACCTTAAAATTATATTATTCCATCTAATTTCCATTTAAAAAACCTACATGGACCTCTCATTTTCTTCCAGTTACTCCCTTATGTCTCTCTTCCCCTTATTAAACAATATTTTTGAAAGTCTTGCCCATACTATTTGCATTTATTCACCTTCTTCACTCTTATAACTCATTCCAATCTAGTTTCTGGTTCCATCACTTCCCAGAAGACATTTTTCTGAAGTCATACAGAATCCCCATGTTACTATAATCCAATAGCTATTTCTCAGCTCTCATTGTAGTTGATGTCTCAACAAAATTCTTTTTTAATTCAGCTATAATTTACATGCAGTAAAATATAAAGATCTTAAGTGTACAGTCTGATCAATTTTGACAAATGTTTACATGTACAGAACATCTCCCTATTAACACATTTAAATTCCTCCAGAAATACTCCCCAAAACCAATGGCTCAAGCCAGAAGTCAACTCATATTGAATCCAAT
This sequence comes from Tamandua tetradactyla, assembly GCF_023851605.1. Lineage (NCBI taxonomy): Eukaryota > Metazoa > Chordata > Mammalia > Pilosa > Myrmecophagidae > Tamandua > Tamandua tetradactyla. The sequence goes on along the minus strand of NC_135331.1, from coordinate 127,772,018 downwards.
AAAAAAATGTGGAGTTTTTGCTTCCCAAATCCCTCTCAAATCTTAACATTCTGCCACCACCACCAAAGTCCATGTTTCTGACATCTCTCGCCCAGAGGCTATTCTCCAAAAGCGACCTAACTGTCCTACAAGCATATCCCCTGGCCCTTCGTTCAATCTGTTCTTGATTCTGCACCCAGAATAATCTTTCTGAAACGCTAATAGCATTACATCATATCTTTCTTTAGAAAAAGATAAAGCTCTACGGCATGACCAAGAAGGCCTCCCATTGTCTGTCTCTTCCAATCTTTCCAAATTCCTGTCAAAATTCACCTCTCCTGGCTTTCTCCTGACTTTTTCTTCTTCCTCAGTACTAGCTTTCTTTCAGTTCTTCAGGTTCACTATTCCCTCTCCCACCAGAGATTCTCTGTTCTTCTACCTAGCAGGTACTTCCATTCTTATTTGCCTAGCTGATCTCTACTCATGCCCAGATCTTAGCTCAACCTTCACTGTCACATCCAGAGAGAATAGTTCTTGCCCAGCCTGATCTGACCCACATTACCAGACTGGAAATATCATATCAAAATGTCTTATCAAAATATCATATATGCTCATGTATTATATTTATCATCAATTTAACTTTACATGGGTGTTTATTTAAATAGCAATTAAATTTTATTCGTTACTTAAATAAAATATACCTACTCCTACAGAGGGCAGAGGCCATATCTGGTTCAACTGACCACCATATCTTTAGTTCTATCACAGTGTCTGGCATATCATAAGTACTCAATCCATTTTTGTTCCAAGAACAAATGAGTCGGGATCATTCGTTTATTTAGACCCCTGTTTATTATTTCACATTTGGAAGATAATCTTTTTTATATATGGCAAGTCAGTGAATTACCTGGCCTTAGATCAAGTGCCCATCATTAGTCCAACCAGCCAAGGCTAGGGTGGGATATATGGATGCATAGCTGCTTCTTCCAGGATGGCAAAGGGGAAAAGTCTCTAGAAAGGAGCATGGGGAAGGTAATGTGAGGCAGATCCAGACCATGCAACTTCTATAAATGAAATAAAATCAACCTCAAGAAAGACTTTATAGGTGGAATGTTTTAAGTCTTTATATAAGGTATATGGGTATAAGAGATTATATATGCAGGTGCACAACTGAGCTAAGTGGACAAGTGCGGACGTAAATATAAGTTCACAGATGAATGTATATAATTTCAAGTTGTTTCAACAGTGAGTAGCCATTCCCTTCCCACCCACTAATTTTTCCTTGGATCATTGATCAACAGCCAAACTTCCAAATGAAGAACCAAGGGAGGCTCTTTTCCCTATAGAGAACCAACTGAATTTCGTAAGTGAAAACAAACAAACATTAATAATAAATTTATTAACTCAAATAAATTTTTGAATTAATATATAATTCAAAAGCACAGTAGGAAAAGCTAATTGGAATCATAAATAAATTATATATATTGCAAACATGTATGTTCAGAGAAGTATTAAAAATAAAAATGAACTTATCACAATTAATAAAAATGGGTGCACCTTAAATATCATTGCCACAAATATCATTGCAAAGGGAATCTTTAGATAAAATATTTCTTAATCCCTGCAGTGATTCACTTATTTTGCATAATACTCAATATAACCAAATTTAAAATCAACAATATAATTAGAAGTTTCCTTGGAGTTTTCTATAACAGGATGTAATCTTATAGAGCAGGCAAATCAAACCAGAATTTTTAAAATAATTGTTTCAATCGGTTGGAAGTTAAAATAGAACCATGTGGAAAAAATGTGATGACGGAAAAAACACCCAGCTAGCAGATAGAAGATTGGAGTCTCATACCCACCTCTCTTCCCTAATTAATTATGAAAACCTGAGTCTTTGGACCTCAGATTTTCTCTTCTTAAATTTAGAGTTGGAATAAATCTGTGGTGGCTGAATGTTTCATCTTGATTGCCAGAGCTTAAGAGATATTGGCCTGGAGTACTACACTGAGAAAGTTTCTGAGTCATCTCCATTTATTAGTGATGCTGTTCTAGGTACAGGAGGTTGCCAGTGTGCTGAGCATTTGCCATCCTTGGACTAGATGTTCTCTTAGCTCCCATCAGTATCTCAACTCAATCCAACTGTGAGATGAAAAGACCAGTGCTTTTGTGTTCTGAGCACACAGAATTCAGTTCAGTAAGCACTTATTGAGGAACTAATCATGCATCAGCCATAGACTGGGAAATGGAGCTATAAAGATGATCAATTCAGATACTTCAGATACCTGCCTTCAGAGCGTTCAAGTCAAGAGGATGACTTGGCTTAGGTTTTTTTTTTAATATTAAAAATATAATCAATACAATGTGATTGCTTTATGGCTATATGCAATTGATCTAATTCTAAATACCATTCGGAAAACATATATTAACTGGTTTCAGAAGTTGGTGATGTTTCAATTCAAAAGAAATGTTGCCATTAAGTATGTCTTTCCAGAGGATTGCTTTCTAAAATGTTTTATTTATATTCTCCCACACTGGCATTCAAACACCTTAACAATGCCGTCATTCAAAAAGCCATGATGATAAATCAAGAACACAACAAACCACCAGAAAATGATATTTCAATTTCGCCTTGTAATGTCCAACATGCAATATATTCTCCTTGTATGTTCTGGTCAACCTAGTTCTCTCAATAGCCAAGAATATTCAGCTCATTCCTTGCTGTCATGTCTACGCTGACAGAATTCCTATGGTTAGATTAATCATCATCCACCCACTCAAACCCTATTAATCCATCGAAGGCCTCAGACGACTCCTCCAGTCCACATCTTCTGAATCTACTCATTCATTCATATACAGAGTTAAACTTGTGTGTTCATTATGTGTTAGGCACTGCACTTTTATGAGAGATACACAGAAGAAAATAAGAATGCTCCTGTTCTTAGGTGCTTATGTTATACTGAGGCAAGACTGGAAAAAGGTTATGAAGAAGATGGCGCAGAGAACAAGTATTAAAATCGATCTGGGAAGTCTGGGAAGATGTACCAGATGAGGTGTCACATGAGCTAATTTTAAAGACTAGGTAAGTATTAATTAGATTAAAAAGGAAATTCTTGGCAGGGGAAAAAGCAGGATTGGAGTCACCAAACTGTGAAGCAACAATGGCACCTTCAAAACTAGTTCAGTTGGGGTGCAAAGGTAGTTGAGTGGTAAACTTAAAACAAATGAGCCAGCTCATTTCGATATCTTTTTATTTCAGATACCAGGATGTAAAACACATCCATTTGTCCCCAGAAAAAAAAAGGGATAGGAAAGAAGACTTAAGCTCCAATATATTACAATACAGTGATAGATGAAGAAGATAAATCTCCTAAGCTATGTGAAATATAAAAGGAAAAGTCATTTGGTTACGTTACTCTTGTTTTCAATTTTTTCTACACATACACTAAGTAATCTTTCTGACCTGAATAGAATTTCTAAATTTGGATATACAAGGCCGTATATTTAAAGAAAGCTGATACATTTATTTATACATTCCTTAGATATTTCATACACCACCTGCCTATTTTTTCCAAAAGGTAAACCACACAAATTGAAGAGAAAGCAGCCAGCCACCCTAATAAATAGTTTATCATTGTATTTGTTAACAATGCTTTGAGTGTAGAAATGTAAGTTGAAACCATAAAGCCTAGCAAACACAGCTAGTAACTTCATCAATAACTACTACAATACTAGTTTCCACCTGTGAACACATACATTATGCAGGAGAATCCATTAAAAGAAACTAAGACATTTGTATGGTGTACAAATACCTTAAGAGCTTTACAATTCACATACAGTCACTATGTAAATATGATAGCATCTTTCTGACAATAACTACCCGTTATAATGACAGGGAACACAAAAAATATATTAAATAACATTAAATAGTAAGGTATTATCTTCCATATTAAATAAAGATTCTATTGGGTTCACTGTATTTTTAAAAAAATAGCTAGTATTCCAATGAAGTGCATTAATTACTTACAGATTGCATGAAATCACCTTCCATAAAATTAATTTACTTTACTATATAAACTTTAGAGGGCTTATCAAAAGTTATATTATAAAATCTTTTAAAATGTATTTTCATATTAAAGGTGTCTCCTCTAAACTGCAGGTTGCTCATTCCCAAGGCCCAAAGGAGGTTTTTTCAGAGTCCTGTATATTGCAGCTGTGATTCACACATACTATTACTTGAGAAATTTAAAATTTTAACTTTTCCATAGGAGATTGTCTTCCATCAAACTCCAAAAAAGATAACAGTTCAGTCTAGTAAAATCACTTACATTTACCAAATAATGATATTCGAGATTCTATGTCTACAACTAGCTTGTAATATTTATCGAAAGGACATGCTTCATGATTGTTAATTGTTTGGTTTTATGAAGTTTTAAACGAAAAATCTGAGGTAGGGGAAACAAGACTAATAAAGGTGAAGACTATATTATTTCTTGTCCATACTGAAATGTAAAATTGAGAAAAAGGAGTACGATCCATAATTATAGTAAGAAAATTAGCATAAACAGGTACTGTCCTGGCAAACCATTTTCATTTCAAATAACTCCCTTTTGCATTTAAGTAGAGATTCATGTGGATGGGAAGTTTTCTCAGGATAGCAACAGAGGTAGGAAAATCTAACCTCAATTCTGTAGTATGCCTCCCTCTTGCCATCCACAGAACACTGGCCTGGATGAAATCAAGTGTACATAGACTGATGTAAGAATGTCAGAATATACGTGGAGAAAACCTACATCATTAAGCACAGAATCTTTAAAAAGTCTTAAACACATAAACCTACTATATCACTCAAAGTAAACTGACATGAAAGAGAAATAACTACTTGACCCCTTATTAGCTAACTTTGAAAACAAATCATTTACTAAATCTAGTGACACTAAAAATCATCAGCCTGTGTCTCCAATTTTTTTCTATTAAACAATGAGGAAATCAACTTGAAGTTAATTTCACTCCTACTTTTTAAACAGGTTAACTTTCACCTAGTTCAAATTTCATTTTTCCTACTTCGCTTTTTGTGCTAATATCAATTGTAGGCTATTTAATGAGAAAGCAGGAAGAAATAAAGAATGTAAATATAACCTTAGACCCCCAAACCCTAGACTCTTATTTTTCCTTAAACCTCTTGCCAAGGAAAGGCAAATTTTCACACAGGTAGTTACATTCCTAGCCACAGGGCGTTGTTAGACAGGATGATGGGTCCTTTACAAACTCTCATCTTGAAAGGACACCTAGTAGCTGTGATAGTCATAGAAAAAGTGATCTTGAGATTCTTGCAGTGTTTTAAAAAGTAAAGTTAATAATGCCATCTTCTTTTGGTACATCAATTTCCTGCTTAAAGATGCCTCCACTTTCTTGCTAAAACCTCACAGGATAAAAAGGCAGGCGTTATGAATTCAACTTTGCACATGAAGAAAGGGAGACTTGGATGAGTTAACAAATCTTGCTTATGTTCACATCCATAGAAAGAGATAATGTTAAAAGACCAGATCACCACCCCTCTTTGTCCCAAGACAGTTTTCAACTCGTAGGAACAAAGACAAAATCAGGCTGTAAGCAGGGAACACTCCCTTTATTCTCTCTGAACAGCCCAATGTTTGACCCAATTTTAACACATGAAACAACGATCATGTTGTTTAATTTAATACCTTACGACACTTTGTTAGAAATATGCTACCTAATGAATAAAATTTCAGAATAATATTACAGAGAGGAGATAATCTGGTGGTAGAAGATAAAGGTGGGAAAATGCCAATACATTAGGGAACAGTGAGAACAGGTGAATAAAAGGGCAAATAGATCAGAAAAGTTCCAGGCGCACCCAGGGTGAGTGAGTTACATGTGGTCAGACCAGAGAACAAAAATAGCAATACTTGGAAAAGGGTAAAATAATGCCACTAACCAGTCAAAGCTCTTTTCTCGTTCCTTGTAAATTTTGTTCTCTGAAAACCACGATCAAAGATCATGAGCAAAGCATCAGGAAAGTGCCTACCTAGTTCTGGTAATTTCACTAATACTAGAAAAATAATAGAAAATGGACAGGATTGACTTTTCCTCAAGAAGAGAACATGGAACAGAGTAAAATATACAAAATACCCAGTCCAATGCCTCATGAACAGTAGGCGCTCAATAAACATCAGTCTCCTCCAATAGATGAGGGAAACAAACCGCGATATCCGAAGCTGATGGACTTTTTAAAAGACTTAAGAGGATAGCGACTTCAAAGATTTAAAGTCAACAAGTTAAGCAAATACCACCCCCAAGGTATTGTATTTTTATTATCCAAGTCAGCTATAGCGCATATATCCCACACTTCTATCTATAAGCTACTTCTAACTTACTACTCTTCTGATTTAAATGATGCCTCCCTCACTTCAGGTTAAGAAGGAAGACACATAAGTTAAAAGAAAGTCAAACACGTGCTTGAAAAAAATGTGAATAATAGTTTTGGCTCATATCCTCCTGATAACTCATGACATCTTTCATTTTTTAGGCTTGCCTTTTCCACATTTCCTCTTTAAGTACCTGGGAACTCAGTTCTGGGTATGTTCATTAACTAAGAAAGGTTGTTGTTGAAAGTGGAAAATTCCAGTAGAGTCCAGGGTTTGTTTTGCCTTAGTTTGACCCTATCCATTAACGCTGCTAAGAATACTAAACCCTGAATGAAAAAGGTTTTCTCCTGCAGTCTTTTCTACTTTTTATATGGCATCTTGGAATAGGTAGCACCTGTTCATGTTTATCACCTCTTCACCTCTCTTCACTACCTAATTTTTCCTTTCCCTTCTCACCCATTCCTGACTCAGAAAAATGAGAGAATGTTTTTGGACATAGACTTGCAAATCTCTGTGAACTCCAATGAAAATATGATACCTGTACACGTGGGAACTCTATGCTCATCCCTTCCCAGATTTCCCAATCTATTTTACCTTCTCTTCTCAGTTGCTAAATGGGATCTCTCATATTGAGCCTTATGGATACATTTTGGCCATAATACCATTCTTGGTTGGCAGAGGAAACACTGAAGTTCTAAGAGTTCATCCACTCGTCTTACTTTTTGTCTCCTCTCTCATGTGAAAAGTGGCTATAACAAATGATTGAAAAGTGAGTGTTACATTTACTGTTAGGACGAGAGTGAAAAGTCCAAAATCAATACTCTTACAAACCAACTGACACCATGGGTTGCAGGATTCAGAGGAAAAATGCAATCTTACAATCCCAATCAAATTTTCTTGCCCATGTTTACACAGATAGTACCTTGCAAAACTAGAACTAGAACCCAGAAAGGCCTGACTCCAAAGTTATCTTTCTGCGATACCACGAAGCTTTATATTATCTTTGAATTGGAGACAATTCCCTTTCCTTCAATCCACAGAATGCTGCATGAAAATGCTGCAAAAAAAAACGCTGCATGTCTGTGAAGCCCTGGATTCTTCTCTAGTTAGCAGCTGATTCTATGAATCAGCCTAACCTCTTGCGAGACCATTTCTCTGAAAATGAGGTAAGTCCACAAATTCACTTATGGAAAATATAGGTGAAATGGAAGCTTCATTTTGGTAGAAAGACAGTGTAGTATGTGGGAAGATACCTTGACCTACAATAAAAGGTCTGGGTTTGAATTCTGGTTGAGTCACATCATGTGTATCTGTTTAGGAGATTACTGAACTCTCCAAGTGTAAGATGAAATTTCAAGAATTAGAGTACCTGACTTACCTATTGTGAAAACCAAATGAGATATTATATATATACTTACATAAATGTGCGTGTGTGTGTGTGTGTGTGTAAAATCTGAGCATAATTCAACTCTTTAACAATAAATTAAATAATCTTTTAGAATAACGGTTGGCATGAAGTAAATGCTCAAGAAACATTTAATATTCCAATATGGTTCTCAGCTTCCATCCTCAAACCAACCTTTCAACTCTCTATTATGTTTTCTCTTCTCTTACTATGTGGTAGCTCCTTTTTCTATGAAACATTAATAAGAAAAAGGGATAAGATTTCATATTTAATGAAATCTACTCTTGAATTAGGTCCCAGATAATGAAGTTTTCAACCCATGTAATATACTGGTTCATGGTGTCTGGTGGACTGTTATATTAAGGAGTATTCATTGAGGAAGTTAGGTTTAGAAAAGTCGCCAGAATACACACACACACACACAAACACACCAAAAACCCTACCGAGATTAAGAAAACACCTCTTATTGGCAGACAATTAAATCAATCATTAAATAATTTGAAGAAGTCAAATATTCTACTTAGATGGCAATGATATTTAAGATTGGTGTACCTTGCCAATAAAATGTATTTTTTTATGACAAAGTGTTTTGTTATTTTCAAGAAAAATTTCTAAAATCCTGAGACAAAATTGGCCTGTTGATTTTTTCCCACTGACATTTATTTAGAGACATTATCCAAATATTATTTAAGCAATAATTTATAATCAAGGCTGATGAAACTATACAGATATATTTTAACTGATGTTTTGTAATAATGCTTTGGCATTTTTACCCACCAGTTTTCCATCTCTATTAACATCTGTTTTCATATATTGTAAAGAGACACCATGCACAGTGATTAGTCCAAAGTGATGGTTCTGCAGTGATTAAAAAGTGAATTTAAAATCTAATGTTCTGTCACCAGGACTTCTGTTTCGTAACGTATCTTATGAAACCAATGTTTCAAATATGTGATATGATGGAGAAAACAGTACCATGAAATGTCTACACAATTTATCAAATATTTTAAAGCCCAGTGAAAAGCATGTGTGTTCCAACCTATTTTTTTTAATACAAAATTTAGAAAAGTCCACCAACTATGACTATGTGCCATTAAGTCCCCATATATATGTGTCATTTGAATAGCCCTCAAGATCCCAGATTTTAGGACATAAAGTGCCCTCTGACAAAAAATATAGCATTGCTCCACTAACTGTGGGCGATATCACATGTCTACATGGCAGCAAACTGGGATTCTAAAACACTCACCAGTCTGCCAATATGGTTCTCAGCTCCCATCCTCAAACCATCCTTTCAACTCTCTACTTCTATTTTTTTTCTCTTCTTTTACTATGCTGTAGCTGTTTTCTCTGTGAAGCTCAAAAGGCCAAGATATTAGCAAAGAAGACTTGATTAAAGTTGATGCAGAGGCTGGGATTATAGAGGGCTATTGTATAACAGCATCACATACCACAATATTTTATGAATCCCTGCAATAAAGGAACAATATTTATAAGCAAGTGGAAAGCAGTCACAGGAACAGCAGTGGAAAAGATGTTTTAGACATGACCAGTTAGATGGTGCTCCTAATTTTTTTTTATTTGTATACATAAGTAAGCCCTTACCATCTTAAAATTGTTGTCAAGTCATTTAGCAGATTGGAGATTTTAACCTAAAACTCACTCTATCCCACTTAAAATCAGTCACTCTCCACCATCCCTGAAACAGCCAATGAAGAGTCGTGATGGCCACTGTTTGCGCTGTGCCTTCCCCTTCCTATCCGGACACTGCCAAGCAGCAGCTGATATTTTCCAGTGGCTGCTGGAGGCCTCCATCCACCTGCTGTCTGCAGCAAACACCAAAAGGAACAACAGCAAACCTATAAATCCTGACCAGCAGAAAAGCGTCTAGGACAGGTGGTAAGAACTACAACCAGTGAGGACAGACAGACTGACAACCAGACAGACAAACAGCAGCACCATCAGACACCATCCATTACTTCCAGTCTCAGAAGAGGGGAAGCCTGCAGCACCAGGGACGTCATTGTTCCTCTAGGGACAGGCAGCAGATTATCAAAGGTTCTGCCTCCCTCAAGCCAGAAGGCTTAAAGTATTTGTTTTTGGATGAGGAGGAGCAGGGAATTCAGAAACCTGCTGCTCTTAATTGAACCAGACCACCTCTGGCCTTCCGAACTAATGGCCCCTTTCTGAGTCTATAATGTAAGGGCAGGAATGACTGGATTTCCACTATTTTTCTGTGACTTGCCACCCCCATCTCTTCCTCAATATCCTCCACCCACATCGGGGTGGCAGTTACACCGGTCAAGGACCCATCGGTCTGCAAATACAGCCTCCCTCAATTCCTTTCCTGTGAGGCACTGCTGCACTGAGTGGAAGCAGAAGAAACCTTCACTTCAGGAGGTAATCTTACAGGTGAGGGAGAGGCCCTCCTGGGTGTGGTCTGTACATAGGTGTCACTCCCGTCCCTTCCCTGTCCCTTCTTTGCTGTCAGCTAACTCCAGATGCAACAGGTTCCTTTTGGCTCTTTATACCAATCCCCTGTCGCCAGGTACACCTTCTGGCTTAAGATCAGGACACCAAAGAATTAGTCCCAGGCAGGGTCTCCAAATTCCCCATGAGTCCAGATTTGAAAACTTTCCTGAATATATGAAATACATTCCTCCCAAGGGGAAGCAAGGTTGAGATCCCCTTCAGCTCCACTCTACAGCTGAAGGCAAAGAGCAAGAAAAGCTACTCTCTAAGCCAGTATCTTGTAAGCAGTTTTGTCTGAGGCAAAGGCAAGCAGCAGCACCGACAGTGTCACACACTCTTGCACCACCAGCAGTGAGCTCCATCCCCTCCCCAAACCCAGGAAAAAGGGGTACAAGACAGAGATCCTTAGGACTGACAGGCTCTAAATAAGAGAAGGCTACAAATATTCAACCCCTATTGCACTACTTTCACTGGGAATGAGCAGGCCTCAGAGGTCTCTGGGAAGAGACCTATTTTATTCAGGCCAGTTCTCATCAGCTTCTCCCGCTATTACAAACTTTGCATTGCCAATGGCATTCTATATGGGTAAGAAAATTTGTCTTGGCACTGATAGTCTGTGTAGAAGACTGCAAATAGAAGGTTGAAGAAAAGCTGGGGAGGCAGGTTACCAAAGATGGCAACTGCCCCCAAAAGATCCAACCTTGATCTGAGAGATGAATGAGTACAAAATGAACACTAAAAATAGGCATTTTTATTATATAAATGTTGGCATCCTTGACTGGGGTAATCCCAACCTGCTAAACAACTCCAACGAGAGAAGAGGAGCTGTACTAAGCATCTGTTCATCCCATCTCCCCTCTCTTCTCCTCATCCTCTGCCCCCTAACCTCAGCCCAGGGTCCTTCCACTTGGGTGGGAACAGCTCCTCTCTCTCAGCGTCTGCACATCCCGCCACCAGGGTGGCCCCTGTCCACATCCTCTGCACCCAATTTCAAGCCATTCTCTCCCAGCTCTATGGCATCCCCTCCTTCCTCAGGTCCCCCTATCCTCCTCCTGCTCAAGCCCAGCACCCCTGGCCCCAAGACGGGCGCCTCCGCCCGCACCCAGCACCCTCCCCCGCCCCTCCCCCACACTCCCCGAGAGGACTGGGTGAGCGAGTGGTGAATGGACGGATGGAGGCACGGAGGCACGGATGGCGTGGCTGGGGGTGGCTTACTTGAGCATGGCTTCTTCTTTTTCCTCCTCTTCCTTTTGCCGGTCCATCACTGCCATGATAATGTTCCTCTCCTCCTCGGTCAGGTGGCTCAGGTCCGGCAGCTCTTGCATGGGGGGAGGCACCGTGGGTGGGCGAGGACCGCGGGGCCCCACGGCCGAGGACATCTTCGTGGCCTGCCCGCCCCCTCCTCTTGCTGTCTCCCTCTCACCTTTCGGATTCACGCCCAGCAGCTGCGCCCCTGCTTCCCCCTCACAGCGGAGCCCTCCGGGCGGCGGCAGGAGGAGGAGGAGGAGGAGCAGCGGCGGCGGCGGCAGCGGCAGACCCGGAGAGAGAGAGGACCCAGGCTTTCATGGTTGTTTGCGTCCACCCAGCCCCGGATGCTGCCTTTGTTGTGGTGGCCCTGGCGAGGCTCCGGGCGGCCCGGCCGCCTCCCGCAGCTCAGCCTCGGCCGGCGGGGGCGGGCAGGCGGGGGCGCGGCGGGCGCGGCGAGGGGGCGAGGGCTCGCGCCTGGCTCCGGCGATCCGGGCGTCGCGGGCTGGGCGCGCGGGGCGGGGGCGGGGCTGGGGCTGGGGCTGGCGCGGCCGCCGGCGGCGCCGCTGCTGCTGCTCCCCGGCAAGGGCTGCCTTCAGTTTGGGGCTGCGGGAGGGAGAGGGAGAGTTTGGGTGTCAGTTAGGCGGAGTCTCCGATGTTTCGCTCCCGGGTGATGCTGCTGCTCTCGCAGACAGAGCTGCCAGCCACCCAGTCCCGGAGCCGCTCCGCCCACGGGCACGCACCCGCCCGCTCCCCAGGTCCGCGCCACGCGTGCCCCAGCCGCTCCCTCCACGCTTGCCAACGTGCACACTACATCGCTCTATCCCCAGGTACCCCTCATCCGTGAGTCATCCTCACTCTCCAGGTCCCTCGTCTATGTCATCCTCCCCAGCCCTGTTTTTCCATGGGTTGCCTTAATCATCCTCATCCTCGCTACCATCTTCATCATCGAGCGTTAATACTATCTGGGAACCCACGATGTTCTGAACAGCAGGATGGAACACCCTCTGGATGCAATTTTTCACCCTGCCATCGTATATTTCTCAGGTCCTACTCCAGTGTTCACAGCTACAATATTGTCATTTTTTTTAGATAATTTTGATACACACGTACACACGCACCTCCAACAGCCTAAATTTTCTGGAGACATTTTGCTCTTTGATCCACTGCCTTTCTTAGCCCGCCCCCACAAGGGGACTGTTCTGCAATGTATCCTCATTTCCTCCAAGAGACCCCCAGCACAGTAACTCTTTAATTTGTCATAATGGGCTCTGGGTAGCCCCGTCACAATACAGAACCACACCTCTCTGCTGCTTACAAATGAATTTTCTACTCTGAATCCTCTAATGGTGCCCACTGTCATCATGTACTCACTTCTTAGCCTCTGGTTCATACTTCTCAAGAAACATTGATTCGAGATAAGAAAAACACCTGACCATATCCTACTATATTTAAGAAGCTTTGGATCACTGCCAGGCCCTTAACCGGCATTAAGACTTACCTCCTTTTGCTGATAAAGGCAAAAAATAAATAGACAATCCTTTCCAAATTGGTAAAGTTGAGACTGAATTTTGATAACATAATTATAAAAAAATCAATACTGAGAAGGATTCAAGTTGAACAATAATTTCCTAGTGAGTATCTGTGCTGGTTTGAAACCATTATGTACTCCAGAAAAGCCATGTTTTAATACTGTCCAATTTTGTGGGGCTGACCTATTGTTTACGGTGGGAAACTTTGACTGGATTGTTTCCATGGAGATGTGTCACACCCAATTGTGGGTGTGACCCTAGATTACTTCCAAGCAGTACAATGGTGGCTCAGTGGCAGACTTCTCACCTGCCATGTTGGAGACCCAGGTTCAATTCCTGGAGCCTGCCCATGCCAAAAAGAGAAAAATTAGATTACTTCCATGGAGATGTTTCACACCTAACTGTGGGTGTGGTCTTCTGATCAGATGAAGATGACCCATTCAAGGTGGGTCTTGATTAGTTTACTAGAGTCCTTTCAAAGGGGAAACATTTTGAAGAAACTTCAGGTGCAGACACTTGGAGAACAGTTGCTTCAGAGCTGACAGAGACACAGATGTTTGGAGATGCTGGGAGTGCTGACAGAGAGAGTAGATGCCTAGACATGGTTGGAGCTCAGCAGACATTGACATGTGCCTTCCCATGAGATGCAAAGCAAGCCAGAACCCGGAGCTGAATTATGTCCCAGAGGAGCTAAGTGAAGACCCACAGACACTTAGAGAGAAACCACTGGCATCAGAAGCTGGAAGCGACATGAGGGGATCAAAGACCAGTGATGACAGCCACATGCCTTTCCAGACTGGCCTTCTTTGAGCCAAGGTATCTTTTCTGGATGCCTTAAATGATACATATTTATGGCCTTGGAAATGTAAACTTGTAATTAATAAATTTCCTTTATAAAGGCCATTCCATTTCTGGTATATTGCTATTCAGGCAGCTTTAACAAACCAATACACTATCTCTCTTAGCAATGGTCAGAAGTGAATTGATAGTTTCTTTCCTGAGGTAGTCTTCCTACCCAGTTGTTCCAACCAGTAATTATGTAGCATGACTTAAAGTCTGGTCATTAAACTCAGCTGAGTTTTCCATGAGCCTTCCTGAACAGTAGTATCAAGAACATGAGTAAAACATCTAGAACAGTGCCTGACACTTACTAAATGCTCAGTAAGTGCTTTGAAATCATCATTTTATTTGCACAAATCATGACTGGTCTAAAATTTTTGGTAGCCATGTTATTTATGAAGATGCTGAAATAAGTTCATAGTCCACTAAAATTTACAGTGCTTTTTCATAAGTGCTTCTTGCTAGCCAGATTACCTATTTATTCTAATTACACAATTGGTGAAAACACTAAAATCAGCATCTTTTCTTCATTCTTGTTAAATTCTATCCCCCACCCCCTCAGTCCAACATATATTCATTCAGGGTGAAGTAAGCTGAGTTTGAATTCCAACTCTACCAGTGATTGTGTGATCCTGGCCAAATCAATTAACCTCTCTGAACTTCCGTTTCTTCATCTGTAAAAAGGGACTAAAGATATTTCCCTCAAAGTTGAAGAGATGTATTGAATGAGAAGGCATATTTAAAGCATATATCTAAGTATTAATATTTAGTAGCTCCATTTCTCTTTCTTCTTTCTTGCTCTCTCCAAGAGCTGTATCAGGCCATCTTTCAATTATTCACACAGAGAGTAGAAATGTAGGTGATATATTCATTTACAAGATTCACTAGGCTATCCAATGTAGAAATGCAATGTTGCAACAGTGCCACAGAGAAGGGCCTTGTCTTTAAGTTTACAGTAAAGTTGGTTCTCAAGAAATTCTTATAAAATGCAAATATAGGAATTATAAAGCCTTAGTAGGCATTACTACAAGTTGAGTAAAGCTCTCCAGGGTAGGAACATAATGAAAAATAAACAATGATTTCCATTTATTAGAATTACTTTGGGAAATGGTGACTGAAGTATATTACCTAGGAGCCTTAACAAAACAAGTCTGTCTCAACAATCTTTATGTTCTACTGCTCTGGGGTCCATAAGCGCATGTGGAATCAGTGAATGAATAAATAAATAAATGAGATGACTAATAAATTGGTGGGTCACATGGTGCAGCCTCTCTGTTTCTCCCCTTCTGTCAGGAATCTCATCCATTATGGAAGGGTTCAAAACAATTTCTAAAACTCAAGAAAACTAGACTTATACAGATTCACCTCCACGAAAGTTAATTTTATCTGCACTTAAATAAGCAAGATAACACCCAAGGGAAGTGTACAAAGGTTGTGGCATGGTAGATTAGTTCCTGGATATACTCTATAAAAAAGATGTCCCATAAATTTGGAAAATGTACACAACACCTACCTAGAAGTTAACAAGGAAACTTAGCAAATAAAAAGTACTATTAAGCAACTATTTACTACAGTAAAGACATCTGCTTTTCTGGATTTGACATGGCATTTCTCAAATAGAACTGTACTGTATTTCCCCTAAAGGGGAGAAAACATGCTCAGACATACTTTGGAAAAATCTCTGACTTAAATCCTGGTACCTAAAGATGCTAGCAGGAGAGACAATGAAGCTGGTAATGTGGTTCTCTTTGCTCAACAAATAACATCTATAGAAAAATGGTTTAAATTCTATTAAATGCATTTACGGTCAACACTAACATATTGAAGATACCAGTCAGAAACTGTGGCATAGAAAAGCTCCTCTAAGATCCTTAGCTGTCCTCTCCATCGATACTCTCAAGTCATCATTTATGGGTAAGAATGAAAGGTTATAAATATGTGCCTAATGACTGGCACATAGAAGGGACTCAACTCATTTTTTCTGTATGATTTATATTTTTTAAAAGATTACTCTGCATATCAGTGGCAGGAAAATATGTGGCAACAAAGCAAGTGTAAAAAAAGGAAGCCTGGTTAAGAGAAAGTAAAGTGACTTGTACTGCTGTGGCGTGGTGTGAGTGGATAAAAATGAAGACATACAAGTTATGCTCTGTGAGTAGAACCTAGAGATCCACTGATGGATAAGATATGAGGAATGTGGCAAGAGAAGGATTTATGATGATGCCTGTTTTCAGCTGATGGTGGTTCCATATACTGAGATCTGCAGTTTGCAGGGGAGGGTGGGGAGGCAGGTGGTGTGGCAAGAGTATAAAGATCCTTTCATCAGCATTGCAATTGTCATCAAAGTCATCATCATAATCACCATCGTTTAGCTTCTCAGGAAGGTAAATGTATCTTAATTTAATTTGCTAACCGATCCCTATGACCAAAATGTTGGTTTTTTTTTTTTTTTTTTTTTTTGTAACTAGAGGTTAAAAAAAGTTGATGTTTCTTTGAGGATTGCTTCTATCAATGATTGACATGAGAGCTGAAGGAGTTTTTGTTGCTCTCTCCATAATGAGAAAAGAGAATAATCCACTAATACATAATCAACAGAAGTTTGTGTACACATGCACATTTATCTAAGAGCTCAGATAATTTGCACTCCAAGAATAAGCAAGTAGCAAATTTGTGTCTGCTTAGACACTTAAAATTGTTTAAGTGATCTTAATATCCAAAAATATAAAAATAAGTTAGTTTGAAATATCTTCAATATCTACTGAGATGCAACCTCAGCTAACCAGCAGATTCTAAGCCTACAGTTTTGATTTTAATTACCATCACATGCATCTATATATGTTACAACAAGATTTCGATGAACACCACTATAATCTATTGCACAAGAATTTTTTATTTATAAATGCTCAAATGTCCCAGTTTGTCCAATACCATCTGAGTTTTTGCCTGGTGTACTGGCATCCATCACCAACAGTATCTCCCTTCACTCTTAAAATTTGGATGGCAAATTATATGGTCACCCTATTTATACACACTTATAGTAATTTGCAAAAATATAGTCTTGCTGGCAACAAAGAACACTTGGCTCTCAAGAGATTTCACTGAAAGTATTTGGCTGAAATTGGATATCATATCTGGCTCAAATTCAGCTAAATACCTATTTTAATCTGATTTTTTGGTAAGGTTCCACAACTGTCATTTATTTCATGTGGAATTCAATGTGTGGAACTGTCTTCGTACTTAGACCAAGGAGACATGTCAACCTGATTCTTTTGGTAGGTTACACCAAGTAATTAGTATTCTTACTTATTCTTTCTTTGAGTGGTTTCCCTCCAATACTTGTCTCTTGATTAAGAAATCATCAGAGTTCATGGCCTCTCCTGCATTCTTCTGAGACTGATCACCTTACATATTAGTCAAACTCAGAATGCTTAATTGGCAATGACTGAGCATAGTTTTACCACATTTTGTTCTCTTCCAATTTTTTCTTTGCATTGATTAATTTCTTGAGAACTCTTTACTTTGATTCTGTGTGAAAAGAAGAGTCTCCATCTTAGGTGCCTTAAATATTTAACTTTATTCTTGTGAGAGTGTCTAGAGTTTGTACTTGGTAGACTGAAGTGTCAATGTCTTAATGCCATTTTCCCTAGTCCAGCTGTACAAATGAGTTCTTTCTCTATTTATGATAGATCTTTGCCTTAAAGAGTATGACAAATTGAATTGTGTAAAATTGAAACTATAATGGCATGTTAGAAACACAAGATATGTCCTTACCTAACAATAATTTTCTTAAATTTATTGATCAAATTTTATTAATATGTGGGTACCTTTTGAATAATATAGATATACAAAGGACATAAGCGTTAGTTTTATTTATCTACAAAGCTAAAAATATTGTAAAAGGAAAATTGATTTAGCTAATGTTAATTATTATATAAGTATTAAAATTTTTTAAATGTTGGAAAGCACCTTTACTATACTTTAGTATTTATTACTTATATTTTGTTAAAATATTTTATTAAACCAGAGACCTGAACAACTGGGTTTAAATAAGCACTCTTTCATAGAATGCTCTGATTTGAACCTCTGTGACTGCTTTCTGCCAGATCCTCTTGCCCATTTTCCCTTTTTCTTGTCCCAAATTATGTGACCCAACTTCACATAACCCCGACCCTAAGCTTCTGTTCATAGTTCCACAGCCATTGCAGGAAGGTTGGAAAACTATACAAGAATACGAGAATTTGACTCCTCACTCTGGCATTAATCAGCCCTAAAACTTGAGCAAGCCATTTAATCTCTCTGAGCTTGAGTTTCCTTATCTGTAAAATGGAGACAATCACATCTCCTTTAAGTTGCCAGGCATTTTAATAATAGCAAAAATATTTACTGAGCAATTTATACGTTCCTAGCCTATACTAAATGCTTTACATACAATATCAGATTTTTCTCCCCAAAATGGGAGGTATTATTAGAATCCTTTAGGGATCATTTAGCATAATGGGTATAGATGCTTGTTCTCCTTATTCCCTATTTTCCTTAGGGTCAGGAGATAGAGCCAATATTTTCCTTGATCCAGATCCAGCTCCCAGATTATTATTCTCCTTCCTGCTTATAGTATTCCTTCTATTCTTTATCTTAAACCATTTGTCATAATCATCTCTCTCCTTCCTCTAACACTGTTCTACCAATGTCCTGATCACTTACTTTCAATTACTAAAGACTAGTTCACAGTCTTCTTCTCCAGTCCAAGATCTGTTAACCTGGAAAAATATCTTTAACAATCTTATGGATGATCCATCCCGTACCTTGGCCTTTCCATGTTTCAGTCTTCTCAAATCCACTCTATTCAGCATCTATTTTCATGACCATTCCTAGCACTTTGAATATCCACAAACTGTGCCATCCCCCAAAGTAATTAATCCACATCTCCACTCACTAATGACAATTACCCATATTCCAACAACTATTGACAATGTAGAAAACTATACATTGTTTTCTCTGACCCCTTATTTTTTCTCTGCTTTCACCCCAATTTTAGTCCATGATTCCTTCTTAAGTAATGTAAGAGTCATATTTCTCTCCACCATATGGGTTTTCTCCCTCTAGTATTTTTGGAAAGGAAAGCAGAAAGAACATGCTGTCTCATGCCTTCTTTCTATGTGACCAACTGCCTACTTCTCCTCCCCTGAGCATCTTTATCTCCTTTCTTCCATGGCCAACTGAACACTTTCCTTAAGGTCAATTGGTGCTCACAGATTAAAGACCCCTCAGCATCATGGTTTACAATGTTTGGGAACCATTAAAGTGAAGAGTTAGCAAAGGCAGAGCAGTTTTCACATGACCCTGCCTATCACTTCTCTCTACTATCTCTACAGATAGTTAGACTGTGTTCTGGTTTGGTAAAGCTGCCGGAATACAATGTACCAGAAATGGACTGACTTTTAACCATGGGATTTGTTGGCTTACAGGTTACATTCTAAGGCCGTGAATACGTCCTGAAGAAATGCTGCTGGCCATCTAGAATCCTCTGTCACATGGCCAGGCACATGGTGATGTCTGCTGGTCCTTTCCTACCAGTTGCTTCCAGCTTCTGGCTTCAGTGGCCTCCTCCCAACTTCTCTGGGGCTTTTTCTGTGCACTTCTCTTAATTTTATCTGTCAGCTTCTGTATGTGTTTTGTCTTCTCACAAGGGACTCCGGCAAGAAGATCAAGATCCACCCTGAATAAGGTGGGTTTCAATTGAAATAACCTAATCAAAACGCCCCACCCACAACAGGTCTGCACCCAAATAAATGGATTAAAAGAACATGGCCTTTTCTGGGTACATGACAACTTTAAACTACCACAGATGGCTATAACAGACTCTATTTTGAAAAGATGAGAGGAATCAAAGGAAATCGTAAGACATACGGGAAGGAATTTAAACTTAATGCTATATATGACTTTATTTTAGTTCAAGGGAAAAGGCGTCAGGAGTGAAATTCTTCCTAGCTTGCTCCCTCAAAGGAGTATCCATCTCTAAAGGAATTTTCTTTTCCTTGGACCCACTTCTGATACTTCTCTCCTTCAAACCTTCAAAGCTCTACTCAATTTTCTACCAACTGAATTGTTTCTACGTTTATTCATCTCTGGCTGCACCACCCTCACCCCCTCAACATGTTCCCAGGAATCCAGTTAGCTAGATATTTTTAAGCTTTATAAATTAAAAAATAATACCTTATTATCTCTTAGTTAAGGATACTAGAAGGTCAGGTGCCAGAGAAAGTAGTAAACCAAAAAACATTCATTATTGAAATACAGAATTTAACTGGACTATAAATTAAGCATGAGCCTAAAAATAGGCATCTGGCCAGACACAGGTTTAAAAAATGAAGCCAGAGGATATGTCGTAATTTCAGTCTATTAATAAACATAATTTGAGTACTTGCTTTCTTTTGGGAAATGTGTTAGATGCAGAAGGAGATCAAGAGAAATACACACACACACACACACACACACACACACACACACACACTCACAGATGTCCAGTTTAGCTGAATGGACCAGACATCAAGGCCTTATGGTATCAGAAACACAGGGTGCCAGAACAATAAACTGGTGGTCTGGATTCTGGATCCACATCTGCCCCTGACTAATGGTGTTATTTTGAACAAATTATTTAATATGTTCCTACTCAGGAAATGTTCCAGATTCCTACTCAGGAAAATTAAAATTCCACCTGTATTCTTACAAGTTCTAGCCACTAATGGTATAAAGTAAAAAAAGGTGATAAACAATATATGGCAGAGAGTTTAAAATACCATTTTAAGGAATGGTATTAGAACATTATGCTGTGAAATAAGATTATCATGATAATGAAAACAACTATGCTGGAATATCAGAAACGTTGACCTAGGTAATTTGCTTGAATCAAAACATACGATTTCTCAACATCATTAACCATTAGGGAAATGCAGATTAAAACCACAATGGGATATCACTGCACCCCTATTAGAAGAGCTAAAATAAAAATAATGATACTACCAAATGATGGTAAGGATACAGAGAAGATGAAGTGCTTATAGATTGCTGATGGGAATTAAAACTGCTGTAGTTGCCCTGGAAAAGCGTTCATCAGTTTCTTATAAAACTAAACGTGCACTTATCATATGACCTAGCAATCAATCATACTCTAGAACATCATTCCCAGAAAAAAACGAAAACTTATGTTCACATAAAAACTGTTAGTCAAATGTTTATAGACGCTTTATTAGTAATAGCAAACATTTTGAAACAATCCAAATGTCCTTCGTATGGGTGAATAGTCAAACAATCTCTAAAATATCCATACACTGGAATACCATTCATTAATAAAGAGGGATGAACTATTGCTACATCCAACAGTTTGGATGGATCTTGAGGGAATTTATTAGAAAAGAGCTAACCCCAAAAGGTCACATACTATATGATTCCATTTATATAGATAGCATCTTCAAACTATCAAAACAATAGAAACGGAGAACAGATGAGTGGTCGCCAGGAGACAGGGATGAGAGAGTAGGGTAGATGTTACTATAAAGATGCTTCATGAGGAGGTTCCTTTGTGGTGATGTAATAGTTCTGGATCTTGATTTTGGTGGTGGCTACACGAAATAAAAATTGCATAGAACTATCGGCACACCCACATGAATGCATTCAAACATGGTGATAATGGAATATGGTGTAGTTAACAGTTTTATATTAATGCCAATTTTTTTGTTTTCATAGTTTTCCTATAGTTAGATAAGATGTTGGCATTGAGGGAAGCTGGGTGATAGTGCATAGGACTATCTCTTATTGTTCTTGTAATTTTCTGAGTCTATGAATAGTTCAAGATAAAATATAAAAAGCTGGTGATACTATTTATCTTATTCCTTGTTTACTTCAAATGGTGCTCTCACCCACATTCATTGCACCCTCACAAATGGTGGCGTTGGAGACTGACCCCAGGTTCAGGGATAGGATGTGGTTGCCTAAGCCATTCAGTAAAAATCCTCTCACCTTATCAAACTGATAGCATCACTTTGGTCACAGGGACTGATTCAGGAATTGGCATGTGGTCCCTGATAAATAGTTAAATTTGATGGGGTCTGTATTAAGAATAATACATCACTATATTCTACATTGGAATGTACTTTAGCCACACTATGTTTCAGTGACTTTTTTTTATCTCTTCTCTAATACAGTAGTACAACATATGAAAAGAGTATAGCCTAGATAGAGAATCATGCCATTAGAGAGTCATAAAGTCAGTGGTCTTACTAAGTCCAATATCTATGATGACATCACCCTCATTTAAATTTCTTCATCCTCACCTTCATTTAAGTTTCTTAATTTTCCTCATCTTCACCACCATTTAAGTTTCTTCAGTTTCTTCTTAAGTTTCTTTGTCTTTTCATCAATTCCTAACCTAATCTTACATTTTTCAATAGACTTTATTTAATAGATCTTGAATGTAGCACTCCCTGTTGTTGCCAATGGAATCTATACTGTAGTGAATGCTGACATGTGCCACTGAGAGCCCATTCTGAACTGAGGTACTTGCTCTTCCTGCAGCCAGGAGTTCGGCTGCTCACAGTTCACCCCTCTGTCCTTGGCCTAAAAAAGTACCTCACCTTCTACCCGCTCCCTAGAGGAAGCGTCCACTTGATGACTGGTCAACAGTACAGTAGTACAAATATCTAGATTCCTTTCTTCAATTTGGGATAACTCTGAAGGGCTACTCCAATGTCAGCGCTCCATGTGTAATTGGTGATGTTCGCTGTTGCAGCTGTATGGTAGTTCAAATTTTCTCCTTGCCCAATCCATCTTTCCTTGTTCCTTCACAGGTGTTCTCAAAACTATACCACAATAAACTTCATGCACGCTAATCAGAGTTTGAAAATCCATTTCTCTGGAAACCAAAGTTGCAACAGTTGCAACAGTTGCTACCAGGACTGGTCCAAGGAAGCAGATTTACAATGGGATTTAGGAGCTGAATCACCTTCTGGCTAGCTGGCAGCAAAAACCCATCACTGATGTAGGCAGAAGGTATATAGCTCCTATCACTCAGAAACAATGCCATTTGTTAAAATTTTTATTGCAGTGACCTGGAACAGAATACCAGTGGATGGAACTGCACTGATGAGTGCAATATCTCCAGTATTTGAGGGATATGGGAGAGGTAAAATTATAAAGATTATGGAATTGAATGGCTGTTACTGGGTGGAACTGATGCATTTAGAGAAAGTCAGTGAAGGACTGAGAGTGATTAATTACCAAGTAAAGTCTAGATATAAAAGCCAAAGGGGAGGGCGAGCCATGGTGGAGACCCGGGTTTGATTCTCAGTGCCTGCCCATGCAAAAAAAATAATAAGTCAAAGGGGAGCCATATTTCCCAGCTCTGAGAAAGTGCTGACCTGTGCAGCCGAGTCACATCTGCCCCAATCCATGAAGACATAACACCAACCTGCTGCCACAGCTCTACACGTGCACACAAAGAGCCCTGTGCACACCAGGGTTACACGTCCCAGAACAGTGCACCCACACAGCTACATCCTCCCTGGCTACTGGGCGCCCATGTTACAAGCATCAGGGTAACATCCCCAGCTCACACCTGTACCTGCCCTGAAGCAAATCACCGCATTGAGTGCCCCACCCCATGCCCCGTCCCTAATGTACAACCGTCCTACAAACACAAGGCCTTAGACTACTGAAAGAAATCAACTCCTAAAGTAAATCAATCAACTTATTTTCATGCCACAAAGACCACAGAAGATCACTAAGCATATCACAATGTGGACAGATATAACCCTGCCTAATGACCTTATTAAAACACTAGAGGAGACAAGAGACGTTGGAACAACTAACCAAAGATGTTCATACAACTCCATTAATAAAATAAGTGGCATACCAAATGACATAAATGAGATCAAGAAGACAATAGAAGATTTGAAAGAATAAATAGAAAAATAGCAGATTTCACAGAGATTAAAGACTCTGTTGACCAAATAAAAAACATACTAGAGGCACACAAAAAGAGATTTGAAGAGACAGAAGAAAGAATAAGTGATACAGAGGACAGATTGACTTCAAAGACTCAAAACAGCAAATGGCAGAAAAGATGGAAAAAAATTGAACGGGAGCTCAGGGAAATGATAGACGAAGCGAAGTACACAAATATAAGAATCACTGGTGTCCCAGAAGGAGAGAGGAGTTAAGGGCTAGAAAGAGTAGTTGAGGATATAATGGGGGAAAACTTCCCAACTCTCATAAAGGACGTAAATACACAAGTCAAAGTAACCCAAAGAACTCCAAACAGAATAAATTCAAATAGTCTTTCCCCAAGACACATACTAATCAGTCTGTCAAATGTTGAAGAGAGGCAGAAAATCCTGAAAGCAGCAGGAGAAAAACAATCTGCTACATACAAGGGAAATCAAATAAGACTGAATTCAGACTACTCAACAAGCATCCTGGAGGTGAGAAGGCAATGGTAGGATACACTCAAGATCCTGAAAGAAAAAGATTTCCAGCCAAGAATTCTGCACCCAGCCAAACTGTCCTTCAAAATTGAGGGAGAGATTAAAGTTTTCACAGAGAAAGAAGTTCTGGAAGAATTTGTCAACAAGAGAAAGGCCCTGCAAGAAATACTAAGAGGAGTTCTGCCAGCTGAAAAAAAAAAAAAAGACAGGAGAGGGAGGTCTGGAGGAGGGCATAGAATTGAAGAGTACCACTAAAGGTAATTTAAAGAATACAAAAAGAAAGAGGGAAAAGAATATATAGATCTGACAAATAAGATAAAAAAGATAAGATGGTGGAATCAAGAAATGCCTTTTCAATAATAACTTTGAATGCTAATGGACTAAACTTACCAATTAAAAGATACAGATTGACAGAATGGATTAAGAAAACAATCCAGCTATATGCTGCTTACAAGAGACTCATTTTAGACACAAAGATTCAAATATATTGAAAGTGAAAGGATGGAAAAAGATGTTCCACACAAGTTGTAACCAAAAGAAAGCAGGAATAGCTATACTAATATCGGACAAAATAGACTTTAAATATAAAGACATCACAAGAGACAAAGAAAGACACTATATAGTAATTAAAGGGTCAATTCACCAAGAAGATATAACAATCATAAATGTTTATGCACCCAATCACGGAGCTCCAAAGTACATGAGACAGACACTGGCAAAACTGAAGGCAGTGATAGATGTTTCAACAATAATAGTAGGAAACTTCAGAACACCACTCTCCTCTATAGATAGAACAACCAGACAGGAGATCAACAAGGAAATAGAGAAGCTAAATAACTTAATAAATGAATTAGACCAAACAGACATATATAGGTTATTGCATCCCAAAGCCCAAGGTTATACAGTCTTCTCTAGTGCTCATGGACCATTCTCCAGGATAGATCAAACAGGTCTTTATAAATTTAAAAGTATTGAAATTATTCAAAGCACCTCCTCTGATCACAATGGGATGAACTGAATCTCAATAACTACCAAAGAATGAGAACATTCACAAATACATGGAGATTAAATAACACTCTTAAGGAACCAATGGGTCAAAGAAGAAATTGCTAGAGAAATCAGTAGCTATCTGGCAATGAATAAAAATGAAAATCAATTATCAGAACTTATGGGATGCAGCAAAGGCTGTGCTGAGAGGGAAATTTATTGCTCTAAATGCCTATATTAAAAAGCAAGAAAGAGCCAAAATTGAGAATTTAGCGCACCTGGAGGAACTTGAGAAAGAACACTAAACTAACCCCAAAGAAAATAGAAGAAGAGAAATAACAAAGACTAAAGCAGGGAATAAATGAATGGGAAAACAAAAGAATAGGAAGAACCAATAAAACCAAATGTTGGTTCTTTGAGAAAATCAATAAAATTGATGGGCCACTAGCAAGACTGACAAAGAAAAAGAGAGAGAGGATGCAAATAAACAAAATCAGAAATGAGAAGGGGTGTGTTAAAACAGACCTTGAAGAAATAAAAGAAATCATAAGAGGATACGCTGAACAACTATTCCCCAACAAACTAGACAACTTAAATGAAATGGACAAATTCCTGGAAACACATAAACAAGCTACAATGACTCAGGAAGAAATAGAAGATCTCAACAAACCAATCACAAGTAAAGAGATTCAGTCAGTTATCAAAAATCTTCCTACAAGAAAAAGCCCAGGGCCAGATGGCTTCACAGGGGAATTTTATCAGACCTTCTATGACTAACACCAATCCTGCTCAATCTTTTTCCAAAAAATTGAGGAAAAAGGAACACTACCTAACTCATTTTATGAAGCCAATAACATTTTAATACCAAAACCAGGTAAAGATGATATAAGAAAGGAAAACTACAGGCCAATCTCCCTAGTAAACTAGATGCAAAAATTCTCAATAAAATATTAGCAAATCAATCCAACAACACATTAAAAAAAAATAAATAAAAGCTGAAGGGCCATCTTTGTAGCACACATGAAGAGTCTTTAGCAGCTAGAAAACAGAAAAAAGATGAGATTCAGGATCAGGACTTAAGACTAGTAGAGTTCCACAAATGGTTGAATTGTCAACTTCAAAAAACCTGCTATGGTAGGATCAGGGACAAATTGAGAAGATTTGGAACCCTGAGACATAAGATAAGAACATCTAGGTTTATGCACTAAGACTGAATCCTCAGTTTATCTTGAACTCTTTGAGCCAACCAAAGTGACCCTGTCCTTTGTGTTAAAGATTAGGGTCTCCCTTGGTGGAAGGCAGTATCCCTAAAAGGTTTTTCATCACTTTGTCTCCTGTAAATGAGACCAATAGTGACTAGGGTTAAATCACGAAATAACCTAGCTGGGGAAGTGCTGGGCCTACTAAGAGAGAACAGGGACTATACTCTGAAAGAGCTATTAGACCTAGCTAGCATTTATCACCAGGATCTGAATGCATCTTGGATTAGTTCCTGAGTGTGCTGGATTAAAGGGAACTGGATAGAAAGTTGGATCATGGCTAATACCCATAATGTATAATGGCCTATACCCATATTCTCAGAAAATTGTCCACTTGGGAAAGAAGATCACCTAGAGTTTTTGAGGATTTTTCAATACAGGATTTGAGTTGACACTGATACCCAAGGACCCAAGGCACCATATTGGCTTCTCACTTTAAGTAGAGTCTGTGGAAAAAAAAAAAGTCCTGGCACAGGTTTGGTTTATATTACATTTACTAGATATAGCTTACAGTGGTTCCACATGGTCACTTTCTCAATCTCTGTATATATATATATATATTATTAAAGTAAAAATAGACAGTAGTTGGCAGAATCTCCTCATGGATTCCTTGGTTTATGAGGTGAGAGCTATTTTAGTAAGAAGACCAAGTAGAAATTTCTTGCTTAGTAGACAGAATGACTCAGCAATTTGATGTCAGTTATCCTGTCCCATAATGGCCTCATGAAGAAAATAGCCATGGAGTAGAGATGGAGAGTTTACATGGGCCCAACGGTATTTTCTCCCACTCAGTGAGTCTGATATGGCTCTCCTGCTGCCATATATCCAGTCTGATCACAACAGAGAGTAATGCTGAGTCCACAGTTATAGAACCATCCCTTGAAAAACCAAGCAGGCATTTGGAGACAAGTTGATTGCAGTAGAACTTTCCCAACTTGGAATTAACAGCAATTCATCCTGAATGGGATCAACATATGTTCTAGTTATGAGTTTGCCTGTTCTGTATGCCAAAGTCCAGTCAGTATATATTGAAGAGTTTACAGACTTTTTGAACCATTGACACAGAATCCCCCAGATATCCCATTAGACTGAGAAATCCACTTTACAGCAAAGGCAATGGACACATACTCTTAGAATCTACTTATCTTGTCACGTATTGTACCATGCAAAAACTTCTGTCTTGATAGAGTAACAAAATATCCTTTTGAAAATGCAGCTGAAGCTCCAGGTTGAAGATAGTACCTTACAAATGGGGTGCTATAATGCGTTATACACTCTACATTAATGAGCTATCTCACTCATCCCAGTTTACACCCCATGCCTGGGGAACTCAGATCCAAGGACTGCCCAGTGTATGTGTACAAGGGACTGGTCCCTTTTCTTCCATTAGTGACAGTTCTGTAGAGCCTTTGTAGATCAAAGCTCTCCATAGTATTGGCAGAAGCCACTATTGCAACTCCTTCTATCACAGTTCAACTTGTCCCTTTGTCCAATTCTGCTTCTCTTGTTTCCTCCCAGGTGTTGATTCCAAGAACACTCCATAATGTGCACTTCCTACATGAACATTTCAGAATCTCAGTTTGTTTTCTGAGGAACCTGACCTGTAGCATATACCTATCAGCTTTCCTAAAGCTCAGGAACATTAACTCCCATCAGCTTCTCCAGTCACTGGCTCCCAACCTCCCACCCAGGAGGCTCATCTACTCATCCCTTTGTGAATGAAATAACAGCTGACCATTCTGGGCTCCAGGATTGTCACTTTGGATAAAGCCCTTAATGAAAAGAAGGCTATTTTGCAGTTAATGAGACTGGAAGAGTTAAAAAAAAAAGTGTCTAGGGTCATAGAAGCAAAGAAAGAAGGATTTGTTAATGGAGAGCATAGCCAGCACTGTCACAGGATAGGCCTACTCCAGTCAGAAAAGTTCCTTTGTCAATATCCTGCTAGAGAAAGTGAAAATAACTTGGGTCAGGGATTGACACAGTGAACTTCTGTAGTCTGAGGTTATTGTGCTTCCATCTGATACACAATTACTAGGATTGAGTTTCACCATTTTTAGTCTCTGATTTCCATTTAAAGAAAATTGAGGCCTACTTCCCAAGCTATATGGTCACATTCAGAAAAGAAAAAGAAAACTACTTGTCAGAAATAAACTTGGGTTTAGTTGTAGTTCCTCTTGCCCTCTGATTCCTTACACTTACTTCAGTAGTCCTATTTGTCTGGCTTGGGCTAAGGTTAAGCTTTTGACTTAGCTTATTCCATGGATCATGATCAATAGCCTCCAGGGGCATCCTTGTGTCCAAGTGACCTTCACTTGGCTATCAGAACGTATCATTGATATCTTTTATGATAAATATATTCCCTGAAACTGAATATAATTAAATTATAAAAATGTATTTTGTAGAGTATTTACCTTTACCAAGGAAAATTCTCTGTGTGCTCAGACTACATAAGCCTAAATTTCACTTTCATGGTAATGTTTTCAGACTCAGCAACTGAAGGACATAGAAGAATTTATTTAAATATCAAACTTTCCAGGAAAGGAACCTGCAGAGTTTTTTTTGTTTTTTTTTTCACTTATTTTAATAATAGAGTACACTTGCTTTAACCCAGACGAGGAGATAAATCTCCCTGTTGTGATTCAAACATCTAGGAAGTATAGAGGAACTCACATTTTAATGCCAAAAGGGGTGAAAATTATTTTTCCCCTTTCTTCCTTGATCATTTACACATAGCAACTGATCGAGGCAGAGCCATATTTCATACACCAAATACTAATGACTGTGACTATTTGGCAAAGACCCAAGCTGACCAGAGCCATTGAAAATTAAAAACAATGCTCACATTCTGCCCTGTACACATTTGTTCAAGAGAAGAAGCTGAAGTAATATGCACTGGTGCTTCTTATCCTTTACCTTCTACAGTAATGAAAAATCTCAGGCTTAATTCAATTAATAAGTGTTAAGAACCTGTAATAGTCACTACTGTGGTGGTAGTCAGTGGACTTTCAGTTTCAGCTCCAACATGTAAAGATCTTGGAATGCTTCTAACAAGCCAAAAAGCTGAACAAACTGAAAATCCATGACTTTTTTAGATTCATAAAGAGAAATAAGGTCACAGGGCACACCATTACCGCAAATTGATAGAGACAGGCAAACACAGAGAATCACAACCAAGATCAGCTTTCCAGGAGCAGAAGCAGCTAGAACCAGTAACTGGCAGAAATACTTAAATAGTAATTTTGATTAACTGCTGATATTCAAGTGTGGACTAGTGTGAAAGTAAGAAAGCCCTAAGGGATGCAGTCATAGGATTGCCTTCGTACATCATCAGATTTAAAAGTTGGAACTCCACTGGGTTCTCATGCTGAACAGCCAAGAAAAATATCTTTGTGGTTCTGAAAGGAGGAAGGGAAAGATAACCATTTTGAAATATGCCTAGAGCATTGTTTATAACAAAGGGCAACTCTCACAGGGAAAGACTTTTATCAGAGCCTTAACTGACCTGGGGAAAAGAGAATTTACTGAAATCTAGAGCTCTACCTTTGCTGTCTTACCTAAAGGGGCAAACTAAGAAGCTCTTGTAACATCATAGACCAGTGAGTACAGACCTACTAAAAGACTGTATTTAATCATAAGATTATGGAACTCTTCCCCTCCCACAAAACTTATCACCAAATCAACAGAGTTCAGTACAAGAAGAGTGGGTTATAGTTGAAAGAGATGCAAGGTACAAAATCTACTTAAGGAGGAGTTCTTGGGGGAACCCAAAGATGAGAGGGAAGACAAAATAAGGAACTTAGAGGAATTTGAAGCCTCTAGAACCTACAGCCCTGGTAAACATTAGATACAGCTCAACTCTCAACTCCAGATTAACACAAAACCTCACAGTAAAAGTCTTTTGCCGCAGTTTCCATTATCCAATATATTTTGCTTGGCCTTCAACAAAAGATTACAAAGCAAAGTGAAAGATGAGGAAAAACACATCCTGGAGAGGAAAAGCAAGCAAGCATCAGAACCAGAGCCAGTAATGACATAGAAATAGCAATAGGGAATTGAAAAAAAAAACTATGATTAATAAACTAAGAGCTATAATTGAAAAAGTGGGCAACATGTAAGCAGAGCCATGGAAATCCTAAGAAAGAGGCAAAAGAAAACGTTAGAAATGTATAACACTGTAAGAGAAAGTACCAATAAGCTTAAGATGTATCATTAGAAACTTCCCAAACTGAAATTCAGAGAAAAAAGAATGGAAAAATTAAAAAAAGAATATTCAAGAATAGTGAGCTATTTTGAAAGATGTAATAATATATGCACAATTAGATTGCCCAGAGGAGAAGAAAGAGAGAACAGATAAGAAGAAATACTTGAAATAATATTGACTTGAGAGCATTCCAAATTAATGGCAGACACTAAGCCATAGATCTAGGAGGCCCAGAAAATACCAAGCAGGATAAATAACTACTAAAAATTACACCTAGGTCCATCATATTAAATTTGCAGAAAAGCTAAAGAGGCTGAAAAATATATTGGAAGAAGTCAGAGGTAGGTAGGAAGCAAAACTTACATATTGAGGAAAGGGTAGAAGAATTATGGAGTACTTCTCTTCAGAAACCATGTAAGCAAAAAGAGAGTGAAGTGAAATATAGAAATTATTGAATGAAAAATGTCATCAACCTAGAATTCTGTATCTATCAAAATTGTTCTTCAGAAGTAAAGGAGAAATAAAGACTTTCTCAGACAAAACTGAGGAAGTTCAGTACTAGTAGACCCATTCACAGGAAATGTTAAAAGAACTTCTTCAGGAGAAGGAATATAATTAATGTAGATTAGAATCTTGGATCTAATAAAGAAAGGAAGAGTATCAGAGAAGGGATAAATAAAAATGTAATAAAATCTCATTTCCTTATTCTTAGTTCATCTAAAAGAGAACCATTAAAATAACTATACTAACAATATCTTGTTCAATTATAGCACATAGATTAAGCAAAATGAATAACAACAGTGTTATAGTGGATGCGAGGGAGGGGCTGGGAATACTCCATTATAAGATAACTGTAGTGCACATGAAGCAGTACAATATTTTAAAGAGGATTTAGGTTTGTTGTAAATGTATATGACAAACTCTAGGGCAACCACCTAATTTTTTAAAACAGCATAATTTATATGTCAAATGAAGGGAGAAAATGGAATTATATAAAATACTCTATTAAAACCAGAGAAGGCAGAAAAGGGCAGGGAAGGGCGTAGTGACAAATAAAAGAAACAAAGATAAAATGTAATGCACAGAAAATAGTTACTAACATGACAGACACTGATCTAACTGCATCAATAATCATTTTAAATGTAAAAGCCCTAAAATACCAATTCAAAGAAAGAGATTGTCAAGAGTTGATAAAAATCAAACAACCCCCAGGTATATGTTGTCTATAAGAAAACCATTTTAAATATAGATTTATATAGGTTACAAGTAGAAGAATAAAGAAAGACATACTATGCTAATACTAATCCAAGGAAAGCTGGAGTAACTATATTAATTTTAGACAAACATTCTTCAGAACAAGAAAAATTATCAGGGATAAAGAGGATCTGATTATGATATGATAAAGGTGTCAGTTCTCCAAGAAGACATACCAACTTTAACCACTTTAACCAATATGCACCTAACAGCAGAGTATCAACATATATGAGAAAGAAAAAAAGCTCGATAAAAACTCAAAAATGAACAGAGCCGTCCACTATTATGGTCGGAGACCCCAACATCCTTTTTTAGTAATTGATAGATCACACAGGCAGAATATCAATAAGGATATAGTTGAACTGAATGGCACTATCAATCAACATTATCTAATTCACATTTATAAAGTACTCCATCCAGAAATGGCAGAATAAACATTCTCTTCC
Organism: Tamandua tetradactyla; assembly: GCF_023851605.1. NCBI lineage: Eukaryota > Metazoa > Chordata > Mammalia > Pilosa > Myrmecophagidae > Tamandua > Tamandua tetradactyla. Next base: position 127,739,528 of record NC_135331.1, on the reverse strand, counting down.
AGCTCATATGGAGCATTCACCATAAAACACACCTTCTCAAATTTAAATAAATATTAAATGTCATTATACAACAATGGAATTAAATAAGAAATCAATAATAGAAAGTGTATTAGTGGGGTTCTCTAGAGAAACCGAATCAGCAGGAAATATCTGTAGATATAGAATTTATAAAAATGTCTCACATAACTGTGGGAATATAAAGTCCGAGGTCTGTAGGGCAGGCCGTAAGCTGATAACTTTGATGAAGGTCCACTATGAACTCTAAGGAGAGGCTGTCTGGACAACTATAGAATGGAAGAGTCTTAAATCCATAGGGCAGACTGTGAAGCTGATGTCTCTGATGAAGGGCATGGATGAACTCCATAGGAGAGGCTCACCAGCAGAAGCAGGAGGAGGGGCTGTCTCTTCTGAATTCTGCTTAAAAGCCTTCCAGTAATTAGATTAAGCATCACTCATTGCAAAAGATACTCCTCTTAGCAGATTACAAATGCAAACAGCTGTGGATGCAGCCAATGTAATCATGATTTAAGTTCATGAAATATCCTCGTAGCAACAGACAGGTCAGCACTCGCCCAACCAGACAACTGGGCACCACTACCCGGCCAAGTTGACACATGAACCTGACCATGACAGAAAGATAATTAGAAAATCTAAAAATAATTAGAAATTAAACAACATACTTTTAAATAACCATGTGTCAAGGAAGGAGTCTCAAGAGAAATTTGGCAATATTTTTAATTAAATGAAAATTAAAATATAACATTAGAATTTGTGAGATGCAATTAAAACAGTGTTCCATGGGAAACTGATAGCATGAAATGGATATACTGAAAAGAAGAAAGATCTAAAATCAATAACCTAAGCTTCCACTTTAAGAAATGGGAGAAAGAAGAAAAATTTAAGCCTAAAGAAAGCAGGATAAAATAAAGAAATAAAAGGTACAGTATAAATGAATTAAATTAAAATAGAGAAAATAAACCCAAATCTGATTCTTTGAAAAGATCAATAAATTTCATAAACCTTTATCCAGACTAATTAAATAAAAGAGAAAACAAAAACTGCCAGTATCAGAAATGAAAGAAAGGTCTTTGCTACTGATCTTGTGAACATTAAAAGGATAAAAAAGGAATACTATGAGTATCTCTATGCCCTCAAATTTAATAACCTTGAGGAAATGGACTAATTTCTTCAAAAAATTGCAAAATTCACATAGGGTAAAAAGATAATCTTATAGGCCTACATCTATTAAATAAATTGAATTGATAATTAATTACCTTCTGAAAGAGAAAGCATCAGCTTCACTTTGCTTCACTGGCAAATTCTACCAAACATTCAAGAAAGATATTATACCAATACTGTATCATCTCTTCCAGAAAACAGAAACCAAGGGAATGCTTTCTAACTAACACTATGAAGTCAGGATTACTCTAATAACAAAACCAGATAAAGTCTTTACAAGAACAGAAAAATATAGACCATCTCTTGTGAACATTGATGCAAAACTCCTGAATAAAACATTAGCAAATAAATCCAATTATATATTAAAAATTATAACAAGAGCAAATTATTCTAAGTATGCAAAGTTGGTTCAACATTCAAAAATCAGTTTATGTAATTCACCACATTAACAAGATAAAGAAGAAAAATCATATGATCATATATTTTGATGCATAAAAAGCATTTGGTGTGCTTTTGGCATTTTGGCAACATCAAAAGCATGACCCATGAAAGAAAAAAATGGTGAGTTGGATTTTTTACAAATGTCATGACAAAAGTTCTTAGCAAACTAGGAAGAGAAAGGAATTTCCTAACTTAATAAAATACATTAATGGAAAATATACAGCTAACATCAAATCTAATGGTGAGAAGTCGGTTGCTTTTCCCCTAAAATTGGGAGCAAGTTATGCCGTGTCTTCTCACTAGTCCTATTCAATAGCATATTAGAAGTCCTAGCTAGTGCAATAAGACAAGAAAGGCATATAGATTGGGAAGGAAGAAATAAAACTGTTTTTGTAGGTGACATGGTTGTCTACATAGAAAATCCAATAAAAAAAAAATTAAAAAACAAAACTTCTGAACCTGAGTGAACGTTCAGGGATCTCCAAGATAGCATTAGTCATATTAGTGAAGAAGAAGAAACTCATGGATGCCAATTTAGAGGAGTTTCCCAACTAGTTATTGGTGTGCGATTTCATCCCTAAAGTCATTGCTGAGTGCTTCAAAGCGATTGCTCCTGGCATTACAATAAGTACGTCAATGTCAAGAAAGGTATCATTGCTGGAGTTTCTATGGTGCTGGCAGCTTATGTGATTTTCAGCCACTACCTTTCATACAAGGAACTCAAACATGAATGGTTACACAAGTATCACTGAGAAGAAGACACTCATTCTGCATTCCTGACTACTGCTACCTTTGCCCTGGGCCATCCTTGAAAACTATGATTATTTTTTACTCCTTCTATATCCTATTTGAGATCTAATGTCCAATAAAAGAAAATACTCCTGAACTAATAAATGATTACAATACCATTGCAGATTTCAAATGCCTTCATATAAACCAGCAACAAATACTAAAATTTAAAATAAAAATATACCACTTAACAGTAGTACATGCTCATATACAATACTCAAGTATAAGTCTAACTAAATATGTACAGGAAATGTATTCAGAAAATTACAAAACACTGATAAAATAAATAAAAGAAAATCTAAATAGATGAAGAAATAGCTAGTCCAAGTTCATGAATTAGAAGACTGGGTATTCTTAAGACGTCAGTTCTTCCAAAATTTATCTATAGATTGAATACAACTCCAATCAATATTCAAGCCAACTATTTTATTTCTAGATATTGACAAATTGATCTTAAAGTTTATATGAAAAGACAAAAGATTAAACTAGCCAAAACAATACTGGAGAACAAACAATAGACACTTAGGTCGATGAAACAGAAAATAGAGCCCAAATATAGATCTACACAAATATAGTTAACTGATCTGTGACAAAAAAGCAAAGGCAATTTAATGGAGAAAGGATAGTTTTTACCACGAAAAATTGGACATCCATATGCAAAAAAATGATTAATCTAGACTTAGACCTTATATTTTTCAAAGATATTAACTCAAAGTGGATCATAGACCTAACTATAAAATGTGAAGCTATAAGAATTCGTCAACAAAACATAAGAGAAAATCTTTGTGAACATGGGTTTCATGATGAGTTTTTAGATACAACACCAAAAGAATGATCCATAAAGAAAATAATTGAAAAGTTAAACATTTTTAAAATTAGAAACGTTTACTCTGTGAAAGAAAATGCTAAGAAAATGAAGAGACAGCCAAAGACTAGAAAAATATTTGCAAAACACATATTTGAAAGGACTTATGCCCAAAATATACATAGAACTTACAGAACTCAGAAATAAGTGTCATAAGCAATAACTCAAACAATCCAATTAAAAATGAGTAAAAGATCAACAGAAACTGCACCAAAAAGATAAACAGGTTACGAAAAAGCATATGACAAACAAAATTAAATAAAAATGAGATGCACTTTACAGCAATTCAAAAGCCGAATACAAAAAAGCTGATAATACCAAATGCTGGAAAATATGTGGAGCAAATGTACTTTCCTTCACTGCTAGTGGGAATACGAAATGGTACAGCCTCTTTGGAAGACAATTTGACAGTTTCTTAGGAAGCTAAACATATTCTTACACACATATGATCCAGCAATTGGGCTCTTTATGTATTTATCCAATTGAGTTTAAAATTTATGTCCACACAAAATATTGCATATGAATATTTATAGCAACTTTATTCATAATCATACCAAACAAGAAGCAACTAAGAGGTCTTTCAGTAGATGAATGGATAACCAAAGTATAGTATATCCATACAGTTGAATACTGTTCAGTAATAAAAAGAAATGCACTATCAAGCCATGTAAAGACATGGATGGACTTTAAATGTACATTTCTAGGTGAAAGCAGCCAGTCTAAAAAGTTTACATACTATATGATTCCAGTGATTGAAATTCTAGAAAAGGCAAAACTATAAAGATCAGTGGTTGCCAGGTAAAGGGATAAGCAGAGGATGGTTGAATAGATGAAGCACAGGGGACTTTTCAGGGAAGTGAAACTATTCTAGATGATTACATAATTGTAGAGACATGAAATAATACATTTCTCAAAACTCACAGAACTTTGCAGTCCACGAGTGAACCTTAATGTATGTTAATTGATGACAATCATTGAGGAGGACAAGGAAAGTAGTGCAGATTATGGCAAGAGAATCTAACTGTATTACACACATGTGAAATCACCTTACTGAAGAGAATGGGGTTAAAAAGTGCTAACCCAAGTAACTTTCAAAATGAATGGAGCCTGTAAAACTAAGGCAAAAGGAACTGCATACAAATACTTCTTCTAGTTGATAAAGTTGCTTCCCATGAGGTTATAGATTAACAAGTCTGAAACTGTTATACATGTAGAATGGAATTGAAAATCAAGTAAGTCAATGGCAGAATATGGGAGCCAGGTTTCTTAATGTTGGAATGTGAATTTACAGATAAATTAGGAGAGGAGTCAAGAATGAGCCAGGTGGTAATGGATTAAAATTGGGTACATTAGCATGAACTCATGTTAAGCTTAATATAGATACAGATGGCTACATGTAGAAATGTTTATAGATATGTGTATAAACACAAGTTAGTATATATATGTATATTTCCTTGCTCTGCCAACTGACGGCCTAAAATCAATGACTCTCCAGTAGCAATAAGCTTACCTAGTACACAGGTCTCGATTTCTAATACCATTCTCTAATAAAAGGAACCATGATTCTTTGGAGAAAGGAGATATGAGACAGGACTTAGACAGAAAATACAAGATGAACCTGGAATCATTTTTTTGTGCTAGAATATAAGTGTTTAAGATTGCAACACTAAAAATCCATATTGATGAGAGTATGTCAAAGAAACACAGAAGCTAAATGAAAATGATCTTAATGGCCAAAGCTGGAACAATTTAAGCAACAAGATAAATAAAAACAATATTACATTATAATCCAAAGTATAAAATAAGTATCATTGAGTCCATATTAGTATAAATAATTTATTGAATAACTAAATAAATGGGAAAGTAGTTATAAATCTCCCATTTGGAGTAATTCCAAGAAATTTATGTTTTTAGTCTGCCCTCAAGGAAATGAAACATAACTCCATATCCTTTTTTTTACGTGTGGGTTATAAAAAGTGACTTCTGTCCAAACAGAATAGTATGGAAAGGGACAAAAAAGAATAACTTTATAGTGGACAAACTTGACAGACACGTCAGCCAGGTGATTAAGGCAACATCAACAGTAACGAATGATGTTGTTAATACTTATCCTTCATATGATGTGATTAAAATCACACTTTACTTTTGTGATCTTCCTCTCCAAAACCCACAACCCCAATTCCAGCATGAAAACAGCATATAAATTTCAACAGAGGGGCACCTACAAAACGCCTGATCAGCTTCACAACTATCAAGGTCATCAAAAACAAGCAAAGTCTGAGAAACTGTCACAGCCAAGAGAAGCCTAAGGAAACGTGATAACTAAATGCAATGTGATATCCTGGAACAGAAAAAATGGTTTCAGATAAAAATGAAGAAAATCTGATTTAACTACAGACTTAAGTTAATGATAATGTATCAATACTTATTTATTAATTGTAACAAATGTATCATAATAACGTAAGATGTTCATAATAGGGGAAAGTGCATGTGGTGTATATGTAAAACTCAATGTACTATCTTTAAAATTTTCTGTAAATCTAAATTTTTACATAAAAATAAAGGATATTAAAAACCTGCAGGGTATTTGTCATCTTACTGTGAAGCAGAACATGGAGTACACAAAGGTCTTAAGTGCAGGGCAGTGCATGAAGAGTGTCCCACTCTTCTAGTAACTACTGAAGGAGAATTTTCAACTCAGTGAACCTGTAAAGGCATTATGGAGGGGAAAAATGTGAGCAAGACTTTAAAAAGTAGTATGATTTTGAAAGGTTGGAAAGAAGGAAGTATACTGGGGCATTCAAAATAGGAAACAAATGTACAGAACTAGGAAAACACAGTGCGTGAGAAAAGCAAGTAATTGAAGATTGGCAGGAGGGTGATCTTACCTCATCTAGAGCAGTTGAGGTTAAGTTAGGCTGGGTCTAGGTTGAGGGTCTTAAATATAAGACTGAGGACTAAGGGCTTTGTTTAGTAAGTGGAATCTTCTGATGAGGGAAGAATATTGGGTGGTCCTCTAGGAAGAGGGAGTTGAGCAGGAAAAGAAGGGAGAGATCATGTATGTGGCCATTGCCTAAAGCTTTATGAAGTGGCAAAGAAATGAATAAAGACAGCACAGTGAGACAGAAACAGTGGAGGGAAGTGAACAAGAGGAACGAAAAGCAAGAGAGGATGGAGGTAAGGGAGAGGTAACAGGTTGTAGTGGACACTTACCTAATACTGATTTCCCCTCTTCTTCCTTGATAACTGTAAACTCCAGTTGTGTTCAGAGTGTCAAAGTTTTCATTTCAAAATACTTCTCTGACTTCCTGGCCTCTAGGAGTGCCCTGTGATCCCTTTTTAATCAATGAGATACAAGCAAAAGTCTAATGGAAAAAGTTATTCATTATTTTTCTGATAAAAAAATACAGTCTCTGACTGCATCTGTTTTTTGCCTTTTCCCCTTGCTCATTCCCTTTGGTTCTAAATGGGACATAGACATAACACCTAAATAATAAGAAAGCCACATCCTAGGAAAGAAGGAAATGGATTTCAATAGCCTTGTGGAGCTACCTCTGGACTCATTTGACATGAAAAGAAATGAAAATGCTTAGTTAAGCCAGTGGGGTTGTATTTCTTTTACTAACCCTAATAGAGATGATTTAAAAGGTCACTCTAAAAGTTCAAGTCCTAACAAATTGGGAAATGATACCTTGTTAATTCACAATCCAGGGTGATAGGACAGAAAGCAGAAGGGGGCTCCATGCCTGAGAGGAGAATCTTCCTGAATTAGCACTTTGAGGATGGAATCAGTCATGCACAGTGAGTCATGAGGCACATTTTCATTCAGATTGTGGAAGAACATGAAGTGCGTTGTATACTGACAGCTCAGCTACACAGCTCTCTCTGCTACAGTAGCTACCACGTCTCAAGAAGCTTCAAAATTAAGTAAGTTGTCACTAGTAAGGGAAAAGCTAGTCCTGCTGCCTGCCAATCTGTAGAGTGGTGGTGAAGACAGGAAGACTCCTCACTAGTTCAGATGGATCCTCTTTATTATGAATGAAGGGGACCCTTGAGGATGGGGCCAATCTGTATTTCTAATAGTTGCATCGCCTGGGCTTTACCTCTGCCTGGCACGTTGACCATCTATATGCACTTGTTCTAAGTATAGTCCATTCAAAGAAGGACAAACACAAAAGGTTTAGATGAACCTCACATGGTCTCCATTCTCTGACAACTTAACTTCTGGGGCAAAGCAATTATCATTATTCTTCAATTCCTTGATTGCAGCCTAGTGATTTGTAAACATTTTTCTGAGGACAAATGGCATGTCCTAATGCCAGCCCCCAAGCTACCACTCGTACCCTCAAACAATTTACACTAAATATAGCAAAGGAGATTTTGACTATTTTGCAGTTTTGCTTCAATCTGTTGTGAATGGAGAACCAGGTAAGCAAAATACAATACACACCACAATTTTTAATTAAGTAAGTAATTAAATGTGTATTGAATACCTTCAATTTGCCTGGTACTGTTCTAATGGCTGGCAATCCAGAAATAAATGAAATAGACAAAAATCACGCCCTCCTGCTATATATATATATGAAAGAAAATAAACAAGTACAATAAATAGTATGTACCATAGATTGCATGTCAGAGAGATACAATAAAAAGTGTAGATAGTGAACGCTGAGGGCTGAAGAGTAGATAATGCAATGTTAAATAAAGTGGTTGTTGTATAATAAGGCCTCCTGAAAAGATGATATTTGAGCAAGACCTGAAGGAAGAATGGGAGGGAGCCATGACATAATGAATGAATAGGAAGCAAATGCTGGCTCTTTTAACCATGTCAAATTATTTGACCAATGAATTTACTTTGGAAATTGTATTGATATTGCTACCTCTTTTATACATAGTCATTGTGTAAAAATCATTTGCTGCTGTCCACTTGATGTTAAAGCAAAACACCATTATAGTAAATGAGTTAAAGTCTATGTACATGACATATTTTAAGACTATGTGTTAGTAATAAGAAATAAAACATACAAATATCTAAGGCAAATGAGAGTGTATTTCAGTGGGAAAAAAGTTATTCAGAGATACATACTTTTTATTTATTTATGAAGAAAATACTTTTTCTTAGAATTTTACTACAAATTACAATTATATGATCCTACAGGAGGGAAAAAAATCAAATTATTGTTAATTCCATTAAGTAAATTCTATAGGTGCTATATGAAACAATCACACTTCGCTTAAAGCTGGTACCGTAAGTGGTTTGACAGACAAGCAGGAATGGAATACTTGTATACGTAGCTTTTATTTGTCACAGCAAATCTGCTAATTATGTAGTGTCAACTATCAGCCAAGTTTGTGAACTACGTAGAATTTGTCTTCTGGGTCACCTATTTCCAGCCCCTTCCTGGTTTCTAATTTTTTAAAAAAAATTTATATCACAAACACTTCCACAGTGCTTGTTGCGTGCCAGCCAGGCATTAAGTGGTTTTCAGTGATGATGAGGGTGGGGGTGATGACAAGGTTAATAGCTACTGTTTTTGATAGTTATCTGAGAACCAGATATTGAGCTTCATTTGATCTCCTCAGCAACTCTAAGTAGGTACTAACATTTCCTCATTTTTCACATGAAGATATTAAAGTTTAAATATGTTAAGTCATTTTCCTAACATGACACAGCTAGAAAATAGTAAAAGCAAAATGCAAAACTAGACGTGTCTTACCACACTGTAGTCAATCAAAATAAAATAGGGGCTTACACACTGTTATGCTGTCTCAGCATCTCCAAGGTCAATAGCGATATAAGGGACTTTTTGCCTTGTCATGGTACCTCCGCGCCATACATCCTATTGCTGGATCCTGAGTGACCACCCCTGATATCTGCTTCTATGAGATAAACAGCTTTGTCCTCTCTATCTTGTCCCACCTCAATTCTCCCCTGAGAAAATCCTGGACTGCAACAGGTCCACCTTGTAATACTATAAAGGCGTAGTCTCCAGGTCCACCGTAACCTTTTGCTTCCCACTTGCTTGGCTGAGCCTATCTATGCTTCTGACGTGTTCCCAATGTGACCCTGTAAAGCCTGCTGCTCCTCTGTTCTAGGACCTGTGAATTTAATAAGCATTTCTTTCACACGTCTTTGGTGTCACTTGTTCTTATTACACCTAGCTATCTACATAAAAATCCTTGCTACTTATAATATACATACCAATTTTAATCACATATGAGAAGGCAAAGGAAAAACATACCTATAGAACCAAGGGGCACTTGAATTATATTGCATGTAAGCTGCATTTGTCAGGTGAACTGGGATTAAATATTTTGGGTTGAGTGCTAGGGGGTGAGAGTGGGGAGATAGGGGTAGCAAAATGTGGGATGGTGTGTGCTGAGAGGGTGAGTGGGGCCGACACAGGTGCAGCTGCTGGAAGTCTGTTCCCAGCAGCTCTTTCAGAAGCTTGTTCAGCTCAGGATGGCCTGGTAAGCTTCTCTTCAACACTTCTCTATCCGACAGTAGGTCAAACTACTCTCCCTCTTCCCTTATCTAAAGCCTTTATTTGATTGCCATTGCTGCTGTGACAAATTACACAAGCCTGTGGTTTGAAACCACACAAATTTATCATTTTACAGTTTTGAAGGTCAGGTGTCCAAAATGGGTTTCTCTGGACCAAAATCAAGGTGTGAGCAGGGCTACGTTCCTTCAGGAAGCTCTTGTAAGTAATCATTCCCTTCGTCTTCCAGCATCTAGATGCTACCCGCTCCTTGTCTTATGACCACACGTCTCCCGACGTCTGATTCTGTTATCACATCTCCTTCTCTTGGCCTCTCGTATAAGACTATAGACCTACTGTGGGTGGGATCTCTTGATTAGGTTATTTCAGCTGAGTCCTGTGTCAGGTGGGTGTTAATCCTCTTACAGAGTACTCTGTAAGAGATGAAATTCAGAGATGCAACAGAGAATCTAGAGGAAAGAAGCCACAGAAGCTGAAAGAGAAGAATACACAGAGAAAGACAGATATTACAAAACTAAAAAGCCAGATGCTGGGAGCAATGAAACCCGGGAGAGAAGACAGGGGCCAACAGACGTCGCATGTGCCTTCCCAGGTGGCGGGGGAGCTGAGGATCGCCAGCAGCCTTTCTTCAGGAAGAAGGTACAGCTCTGTTGATGCTTTGATTTGGACATTTTCACAGCCTCAGAAGTATAAAATTTGTAAGTAAATAAATCCCCATTGCAAAAGCCAACCCATTTCTAATATATTGCCTTTGGTTAGCTATAGCAAACTAAAACACTTGCCCATATTATGTCTGAAACCCTCATATATATATCACAAGGAATGCAAGAAGAAATTGTGTGTATTTCAGCTGAGAGGAACAGAAAAATTCTTAGGCCCTAAACTACATCTTGATATTAAATAAAGGTCACTAATGACACATCCCAGTGTATAAGAGGCATGTGGGCACTCAACCAAGACTTCCCATCCATCCTGCACACTGGATAAAGAGATATATCAGAAGTTTTTTAGTCAATTATTTGAAAAAGCATCCAGTGTGGAATGAAATACTGCTGCAAGCTACAACATGGAGGAACCTCAAGACATTATGCATAGTAAAAAGCCAGACACAAAATAACACATATTTTATCACTCCATTTATGTGAAATGTCCAAAAAATATCAATCTGTAGAGATAGAAAGTAGACCAGTGCTTTCTTAGGGATAGGGGCAATAATTGGAACGAATGTGAATTGGCATAAGATTTCTTTTTGGGATAATGGAAACATTCTAAAATCAAATCATGGTGATGCTTGCACAACTCTATAAATATACTAAAATATCAAATTATGAACTTAAAATAGGTGAATTTTATAAGTAAATTATACTTCAAGAAAGCTGTTAACAAAAAGGTATAGCATATTTCTTGTCCCCACAACACATAATTTGGAATACCTTTCATTAAAAAAATTGCATAATGATGTTTGGTGTGGTATGTTTTATAATAGAGAAGAGTTATAAGTTAGATGTTCAAAAATAGGGGATTAGTTAAACAAATTATGATAGAGTCATGTGATGAATTCTATGTATTTAGCAGGTATTAAAATCATGATTAGATATGAGAAATCATATCTAATGATATGAGAAATAGCTGATGACATACTGCCATGTGAAGAAACAGACTAGCAAAATCTCTGATTGGACTTCCGGTCAACAAAGATGGTGGGGAAGGATGCTCCAGGATTCCATTCCCCAAAAGAATTCTTTAACAACTAGTAAAAATTGGAAGAGCCATCTTCCTCAGAGCTGCAGAAAACAGGTAGAGGGTTGCAGTAACAGGGCAAGCGACAATTTAAGAAACACAGCTTACTCTAGGCATTCCTACAATGACAATGATTAAGTGTACAAATTAAAAAATGTTTTTGCATGAGGAAGAACAAAAAGAAAAAAAAAAAAAGAAAGAGAAAACACAACTTAAAAACATTGGGAGAAGCTCATGGCACCCTAGATGGCTTCTTGCCCACTCCTGCCCTGCACAATTTGGAGCTGGCCTGCACTTTCATTGTAGGTCCCTGGTCCTGTATCTTTATAGGTATATTTGGATTCCGTATGTCAGTGCCAATCCGTCAGGTGGCAGCATGAAAGACTGAACCAGGACACTCATCTCTGGATTGCCTTTACAGAGCTTGCCCTGCAGGCAGGAGCAGCTTGCAGACAGCTAAAGCAATGTAAGAAACAATCAAAGTGAAGCAGCCTGGGGCTAAAGATTACCAGCTTCACACCATACAACACAGCATCTAGAAGCAGCGGTTGAGAGGACTCTATTTTAAAGAGAGTAGAGGGGGCATTAAGATCTCTGTAAATGGGGGAATGCCTAAGGCCATAAGTACATGAAGAATAAAAAGTAATAAAAAATCTAAAAAAAACCCAACCCTGTTTGTACCTGTCATTGAGTTATTCAGTGAACATCAAACAGCAACATCCTGGGGTCAAACAACACTGGTTAATTACCAAAACACACGTTCAGATTCAAAGTTTCTCAACTCCATTACTAACCAGCTATGGGACAAGGGGCAAGGTTCCTCACCTGCACACCAAGACTAATAGCAGTTGCAAGCCCACTATTTTGAGTTTTAAATGAGGTAATGCATGAAAAGCACTTAGCATTACTCTATTATCTGGTGAGTAATAGAGATTTTTAAAAAAATCCAGTCTCTAGCTCAGGACTTGGCACATAGTACATGCTTAAAATATTTAATAAATAAAATTTTTATTTTTCATACAGACATAGCTGCCTGTGAGAGTTATAAAACAAAGATGCAGAAATAGTTACCCTCCTGTCAACTGTCCTATCTATTCAGTCAGGAAAAAGCCAACACCACATGGCAGTCTTGCTATAGAGCATATATGCCTATGTTGACTTCTACAGCCCAATAAAGGACTTTAAGTAGGGTAAAAATTTCTATGCTTTATAACATCATGGTTTTAAATGATGCAGTTATAACAGATGTCTATGGACACACAGTGTATGATGTTACCCCCTTGTATTCTTCCTATTATTCCTCACATTGATTTAAACTCTTCTGAGCAATAGGAATGGTCTATTGTAGTGACTTAAAGTTCCTCTAATACTGAACTAATTTTCACCCAAATCTGCCTACCATTTCTGAGTCTAATAGCAGCAATTGCAAATGATGGAATAGATGAAAGTATGTGATTTTTAATCTCTAGGATTATTGGCATTGGTCAAAACAAATCACTGGGAGAAACAAATGCATGCCATAGCCAAAAGTTCTCTATCATACAAGTCTAGTTAAACCAAATTATATATTACGTAAATTCCTCCTCTCTCCACCCCCCCCCACACCAAAATTTCATCATCTGATTATGGCAGAGACTCTCTCTTGCCAGTTAAGGTTTTACTCTGCTTGTTCTGTACCTCATTTGCAAGTAGTTAATTTTGCTTTTTTTTTTTTCATTAAAGATTATCAAATATCGGTCCTATTGCTAAAACCATAGGAAGTGGGAAATGCATATTTTAGCCACAATAGTCAACTATTTGATTCATTCTTGACTCCTTTATCCCTTTATTAGTCCTTTCACAGTTCTCATTAACCCATACATTTCTTCTTTACATTTACTAACATCCTTCATGTTATTTCTGCTAATTGACCTTCTCCAATATGAATATCTCCCTCTGAAAGACATACCTTTCAATATTCACATAAAAATTGCTAGAAATAAATTTTAAAATTTAATAGTTTGTTACCTCTTGATCATGGGGTTACAAGCAACTTTTATTTTATCTTTATACTCTTTTGCTTATGCCAAATTTTCCACATTGTACCACCTTGAAAATTGCATGTTTCATGTTTATACTCTAAAAAGTTATTTAATGCCAGCTAATTTCTTTCCATATTTATTTGCATCTTAATATTTTAAAAAAAAATCAGTTCATAAGGGGGATCCAAGGGTAGTTCAGTACTAGAATTCCTGCCTGCCATGCGGGAGAACTGGGTTCAATTCCCAGCCCATGCACTTCCCCAAAAACCAAACAAGCAAACAAACGAAAAACCAAATAAAAACAACAAAAAAATTTCAACAAATGGTGCTGCAATAAAGGGATACTCATATGGAAAAAGAATGAAATATGACCCCAACCATACAGCATACAAAGAAAAAAAAAATCAGTCCATAAGGGTCTAGTGCAGAATTTCTCTACCTTGGCACTACTGACATTTGGAAGGGATATTGCTTTATTGGAGGGGCTCTCCTGGACATTTAGAAGCATCCGTGTCCCCAATGTGACAACTGAAACATTTCTAGACATTACTAAATGACCTCTGGGGCCAAAATTGTCCCTGGTTGAGAAACACTGTTCTAGTGGTTCTATGTCCCTGTTACACTATTTCCATTGTGCATGTTTGTCTCTCTAGTTTCCCCACGGATGTCAAATCCTCTGTGAGCAGGGCCTGGCCTCTCCAGTCTATTAATATCCTTATGCACCCTATGCTCCAGAGACCTGAGAACCTGCAAATAATTGTCTGGGTAAATAGTGAGAGCTCAGGAAACTTTCACAGTCTCTTCGTATATTCTTGTGCCTCCTTCCGGCCCATTTATATTGACCAAACTTGGTGAGTGATGAGTATTAAATTCACAATAATAATGTCAAAAATTAGTGAGGGTGTGGTACTTTTGCAAATTGCAATGCACCATCTGCAATTGTGAAATGTTTAGCCAAGTATTTTGCTGCCATACATAGTACTTACTCTTAAAACTAGCTCGTGAGTTCAGGTGCCATGACCTCTTTTACAGAGCCATCATTCCAATCTTTTTCATATTGGAAATTTTACCTTAAGTTTCTGTGGTCTCTGGGAACTTGAGAGTAATTAACTGAAAACTTACCTTTGCAATTTAACTACTCTGTTAATAACAATATTGGGTTTTCTCCCAAATATAACTGGTTTGAATACTCAAATACATGAATCATTTAAGAAATGAAATGCTCATAAATTTAGTTTTAGCAGTTTTAAAACTCAATTGCTTGCTAAATCAATAATTCACAGTACATTTGTAATAATCATTGTATAATGATCCACAAAAAATCTGTTTTCAAGTTATTTACTAATTTTAAAAACACTTTCATCATCCAATAATACAACTACTAGGCTAAATTCACTTCCTTTGTAGATTCTGAAATACCAGATGCTTTCTGTAACTAAACAAAAGCATAAAACTTGAATTATTTATCACATGAGGTACCTAATTTTCATTACATTTGAATATTGCAAAATGATAATGATGACTTCAGATAAAGTAGTCTCTCTGCCCAACTTCTTTCCTCTTCTTTCTGCCTGGCAAAAATCTCAACATGCAGCTTTATTTCTTCTGTCCTTTGTGAAATCTACCTTGATTACTTGGGACAGTGTTAATACTTCCAGCTGATGTTCCTACAGCTTTCTTGCATTTTCTGTTAAATTCAGCACACTGTATTTTCATCACTTCTTCTGTGTTGCTTTTCACCACTTCATTGTATAGAGCATCAGATGGCAGAGATCCCTCATATTTTAATCTTTAAATAAACATTTATTAAACACCTAAATTATTACAGGTACTGTGCTAATAGCTAAAAATACAGAATGTAAAAGAAAAAAAAAAACAAAAAAACCCCTACTTTCAAGTTGCTTACCATGGTGAGGGGACAGAAACGTAATTAGGATACAGTAAGAAGAAAGCCACGATACAGACAAGCAGAGGGTGTACAGGGCACAGAGTTTGAGCCCCTCTCCCAGGAGGGGGGTTATGGGAAGGCTTCTGGAAGAAGTGGCATCTAAATTGAGTTTCAACAAATGAAGAGGCATCATCTGGCTAGTGGGGTGTGATTAGTAAGAAACATTGGGTGAATTTGGGGACAGGACTAGGGGCAGATGGTTTAGGCATGAAGTACCAGATGTGGGGAACTATGCCGGTGGTCTTGGACTAATTTCTACTTCATTTGTACCACCTAGTGACTTGTATCATTGAAATTATTAACAAAGCTTTATATGGCAGAAGAGCTCTGATTCGTGTGTGTCTGATTTGACAATATGATCCAACCTATTATCTCAAAATTGAATAAAAGTAACTAATTACTTTATAGAGAATTTGTAGCTATTTTGTGTGTGCTGAATGTGTGAAAGGTGGAATAGAGGAAGTTCCTGTTTGATAAAAGAGGTGAAGATCATCTCAAGAATAATTCATGAGGAAAGAATAGTCATGAATTTGTAAAATAACTTTTTTGAAAATGGGAAATGGATATGACGGTAAATATGAACATGGATTCTAAGAAAGCCTGGTTAAGGTGGCTGACCATAAGTGTCTGCATTGATAGGAGATTTTTCTCAAATGGTACCTGGGATCCTGAATACAGGAGCAGAAAGAATGGAGGATTGGACTGATTCAAGGCTGAAGATTCTCTACATCAGCGCAAAATAGGGGTAAGAGAAAGAGCATTTTAGGAACAAAAGTTTTGTAAAAAGTAGTGGCAGAGGAAAAATAAATGAGTTTTGGATTCTGGTCAAACACATGCTTATTATA
This sequence comes from Tamandua tetradactyla, assembly GCF_023851605.1. Lineage (NCBI taxonomy): Eukaryota > Metazoa > Chordata > Mammalia > Pilosa > Myrmecophagidae > Tamandua > Tamandua tetradactyla. The sequence goes on along the minus strand of NC_135331.1, from coordinate 127,723,197 downwards.
TTGAAGAGTTCGAAGAGAAGTAAAACCACTTTCTACTCTACTTGTAAGAGGAACAGATAGGAATGTTCACTTACCCAGATTGATGGCCCCCATCTACTGATATGAAATACAAACACAGGGTGCTGCATATGGACAAGCAATTCTATCCTAAATTTAAAGAGGGGAGAAAGCAGAATGGGGCAAGGGTGATTCATGCTCTTTCATCATTTAATAGACTATAAGCCAATGCCCTTCTGCATTCAAGGGAAATGGAGGCTTTTAAAGTCATTGTAGAAGTATGAGTGGATCTCCCTATAAATAATAGATACATTCCAAAAATGTCATAAGCAAGCTGAAGTTCTATCAAGAAAATCCCTTAATTCATTAGAAATGCCTACTGTTGAAAACACTTCTGTCTGAAAAACTAAGCCATGGGTGGTTTGCAAAATTTGTCTGTAAAAAGCCAGATAGTAAATATCTCAGGCTTTGCAGCCCATACAGTCTCTGTTGCAATTACTCAACTTTGCCCTTGCAGCAGAAAGTAGGCACAGACAAAAGGTAAATGATGGGTGTGGCGTGTTCCAATAAAACTTTATCAAAACAGGTAGTGAGCCAAATTTGGTTTACAGGCTCGAGCTTGTTGATCCCTGATCTAAACTAAAGTTTTGTTAATTTTGTTTTTATAAAATAAAACACACACACACACCCCAGTTTATTCTTGTGTAATCTTATAATTTTTATGTTCCTTGCTTAAATTAACAGCTACCTGTATTTCTCCAAGTAAATTGCAAAAGTAAAAAACAGAGATCGCATGATTCAGTAGCTCATAATGAATAGAAATGTTCATAGTTAACTTATCATTAGCAAAATGCTTTTTAGAATCCCTAAAATTATATCTAGAAAGCCTATACCATAATAATTAGTAGAGATACTGAATTTGAAATGACTGCTTTTCCAGATGGAATACTACTTCTTGGATCTTTGGAGAAATGCCTTGTGGAAGCAACATAATTACAGATAGCGCAACACTCCTCCAATTTTTAGGGAAATGGTCCTTAGCATATAATGACAGCTTGAATATGCTCCCTTTTCAGAAGAAACTGGAAATTATTATGCCTTGGAGTTAACTGCCATAGCTTTTGTATGTGATGTGGGAGTAATTTAAATAGCAATGTAGTTATAGTTATATTATTTCAGCTTTTTTAAAAATCGTGTTTATTAGCTTGCTTTATCTTGATTTATTCGATGCTCTCTCATAGTCACAACAAGAGTAACCAAATATTAAAGCAAGAGAGGAGTTCATGCCATAAAGAGGATGACACAGTTCCGGTCCAGGAGAGTTGGTGCTGAATGTACTGGTGAGTTCTTTTGGGAGTCTCATCACAGAGGTGATGATAGTCCCAGAGCCCTGGAAGCCAACCGAAGCCCCCTGGGATACAGCCTTCACCAGTTTAGGGAAGATAGGGGCAGGAGCGGGGACTCCTTGGGGATGGCTTTCAGATGGAATCGTCTTAAAGGAACAAGAATCAACTTTCAGACATTTAAACACATGCTCCAAAATGCTGATTGAGAGGCTAGGCATTCTAAGGCACCTTACTCAGAACTGTCCTGAGGCTAAGCTCTTTCTCCATGAATTGTTTCATCATGGGATTTAATGCATTAAAATAATTCTTACATTTCTTTCATGCATTGCATTTTTAATTTCAATTATAATCTTTTTTTTCACACACTATCCCTATGAAACAGAGCAGGCATATAGTCTTTCTTTCAAAAGAGAAAACATATGAGAATAAATTAAGACCATTTCTCATATACCAGCTAGATTTCTTCCCTTTTGTGCTTAACCATTTATTTATTTTACACAATGATACACATACTACAGGCACACTTGTTAAAAAAAACAAACAAACAAAACCTACTAACATGAGCATCTTCATGCAGGAACAAGAGCAGGTATTAATAAAGCATGGTTTGAGATTCTGAACCAATTCTGTAGACCTGACATTGGCACTCCGCTCAGTACCTACTACTTTATCACCACCCATATTGGTAAAGTACTGTCGATTACCTTGATGAAAATTTTGAAGAATCATTGTTTTAAACTGAAAGTTTGTCAGATTGAAGAAGTGGGATCCTCTAAAGAAGGCATTAGTCGGGCAATACATTCCTAGGTAGATGAGAAGTAAATCAATCCCATGCATCTAGATGGTGGGTCTAGGGTTGTTTCAGGAATAAATCTTGATATGTTTTTTTTTAATTATTAATTTAAAAAAATTTAACAACAAATGAACTAAAGCATTAACACATGATCATTCTGTTCTACATATATAATCAGTAATTCACAATATCATCACATAGTTGCATATTCGTCATTTCTTAGAACATTTGTATCAATTCAGAAAAAGAAATAAAAAGACAACAAAAAAAGAAATAAAATGAAAACAGAAAAAAAAAAAGATTATACATACCATACCCCTTACCCCTTGCTTTCATTGATCACTAGCATTTCAAATTAAATTTATTTTAACATTTGTTCTCCTTATTATTTATTTTTATTCCATATGTTCTACTCATCTGTTGACAAGGTAGATAAAAGGAGCATCAGGCACAAGGTTTTCACAATCACACAGTCACATTGTGAAAGCTCTATCATTATTCAATCATTATCAAGAAACATGGCTACTGGAACACAGCTCTACATTTTCAGGCAGTTCCCTCCAGCCTCTCCATTACATCTTGGATAACAAGGTGATATCTACTTAATGCATAAGAATAACCTCCAGGATAACCTCTCGACTCTGTTTGGAATCTCTCAGCCATTGACACTTTGTCTCATTTCACTCTTCCCCCTTTTGGTCAAGAACATTTTCTCAATCCCTTGATGCTGGGTCTCAGCTCATTCTAGGATTTCTGTCCCACATTGCCAGGAAGATCCACACCCCTGGGAGTCATGTCCCACGTAGACAGAGGGAGGGTGGTAAGTTTGCTTGTTGTGTTGGCTGGAAAGAGAGGCCAGATCTGAGCAACAAAAGAGGCTCTCTTGGGGGTGACTCTTAGACCTAAATTTTAAGTAGACTTGACCTATCTATGTGGGGTTAAGTTTTTTGATGGGGCAGTGAGGGTGCAGTAGGGAGGGAGGGCTAGCGGTGGGAATCTAGTTCACTAGCAGAAAACCAAACCTCATGGTCCTATGTAGTACTACTGATTTTAGGCGAAATTTGTCAAGGATACAGATGATTGTGGAAAAAACTTATTGCATATATTTTAAAGATTGAGCTGCCTAACTCCAGATATCTAATGAGAAAGCTGAATATCCTAATTTTAAGAAAAGCTATAGAATGTTTTAAAAGTGAAAGTTTATATATAAAGATAAAGCTGAAAGCAGCTTTCTACTCAACACAAGGAACACAGCTCCCTTTCATAAGGATTTGTCAGTTATGGCCATTAGAAAAGAGGTTGAAACTAGTTCTCTCCTTTTTCCTGAAGAGGTTGTGCATATCTTATTTGTAAAAAAAAAATGTGAGTTCTTAGTGAGAAATGGCTCCATGGAGAATTTTCTGAGAACGCCAAGAAAAGGCTTAAAAGATGTTTTCAATAACAAATAGGTCAAGAGGGCAAATTCCTAACATAAAACATCTTTTAGCAGCTGCAGTAGTTTTCACTCTCAAGTGCCTTCCCTGCTTTTAGAGAACACCTAAGAATAAAGCTGCTCCATACTATACAGAAGTTTTTTTGTTGTTGTTGATATGGTTCTGATTGTATATATCAAAAATTGTATATAAACTATAGTAATAATAATAAAGTAATTTAGTGTACTATAAAAAGCTTAGTATAAATTAAAACTATACTAATTTTTATTAAAAATGTCATCGATTGCAAAAGTAATCATGACATTTTCAAAATTAATTTTAAATCTCCACCCAAGTCATCTGAGAGGTCATGTGCCTTGGAACAAAATCACTTAGCAAAACAAACAGGAGGAGAATTTAATAACCAACCTGAGTCAATGCTCCTCAGCTGAGAAAAGGTACGTTTAAAAAGCAGTTTTGTACAATTTGAGATACTATTTCTTATATTTATCTCCTCCTCCATTTACCCCCCTTTCCCACAAAGTGATAGTCAACTTTTCATGGCCTCAAGAGGCCATAAGACAGGAAGAAAAACAGAAATATCGTGCAAGTCTTTATGGATTTTGTTTTCCAAAAGCAAAAATTCTATCGAGAGACCTTAGAGCATAAAGAAGATGCATACATTGAAAAATGATTTGCAGGCTTAGCTAGAATGTCTAAAGAAACATGAAGAGAAAAGACCGAAAACAGATTTCCCCAGATTGGTCAGTAGAAGCAAGAAAAAGTTCTGTAGCATACCAAAGCTAAGGAACCTGTATTTTGCCTCCAAGTTAGTGTTTTTGACACAAACAGCCCCTGCAAGAGATCTTCAGCTTCTAGCAGAGGGCCTGGACCTGAGGAGGAGAAGTAGAGACGATTGTGGCCTCCCAAGCAACCACTGGTCCCAGTTTGGAGGACTAGATTTTGCCCCCTAGCCCACTCCCCACCAATATCATGACTCCTGCAGAACTGTTCCTGGAAGGATGAATGTTCAGGTTTTCTAGTCCGGCAAAATGGTACCTTATGGTCAAATATTAAGTTATGAAATATAAAATGCAACTTGCAGAGCCAAGCTGGCAGACTGTGATTTATGTCCATCACAGAAACACACACACAGGCACTATTTAATTACAAAGCTGAGTAATTGCTTTTGTGGTGAGCCTATAAATTAAACTCTGCAACATGTACAATGATATTTTCCATAGACATATGCTGCATGTGGCAGGAATACATCAGAAATTCCCTATCTGATTTCAGGGCAGACTTGGACGACGTGGTCACGGTGCTACAATTACACGTTAATTCAGAGTAACAGAGGATTTCTAGAAATAAAACATTTTTGCTCTGTTCATTCATTCAATAGATAATTGTTAAATACTGCTATGTAATAGGCACTGTGCTAGGTTTTGGAATATCCAGTAAATAAAACAGACACATATCTTGTCCATGTGGAAGGGGAGATGCACAACAAGCAATCAATGTGATAACTAGAAAGTAAAAAATTTTGCAATGTGATAAGTGTTATGGAATTCAGGGACAAGAGTTGGGCAAATTAGAATTTTAAATAGGATGGCAAGGGAGGTCTCACTGATAAGGAGTGAAGACATTGTCCAAGCATGACCATGGCCAAAACATCATTGGCAGAGGGGATAATTGGTAAAACAGCCCTAACTGGAGAGTGTCTGGAGTGTTCAGAGAACAGTGTGAGTATCTGGAGCTGGATGACGTAAGGATAATGCAGCAGGCAAAATAATTCCCCCCTCCCCCGAGACACATCCTAATCCCTGGAACCTGGTGAATATGTTATATAACACGGCAAAAGGAAATTTAGGGTGTAGATGGGATTAAGGTTGCTAATCAGCTGACCTTGAGATAGAGAGATTATACTGGATTCGCTGGGCGGGCTCTATGTAATCACAGGGGTTCTTAAAAGTAGAAGAGAGAAACAGGCAATGATGCTGGAGTAATGCGATACGAGAAGGGGTCAACCCGTTCTTGCTGAATTTGACTGTGGAGGACAGGGCCGACAAGCCAAGGAATACAGGTGGTATCTCAAAGCCTGGAGAAAAGCTTTCCACCTGAAAAAGCAAGGAAACCGATTCTCCCCTACTTCCTCCAGAAGGAAAGCAGCCCTTTGACACCTTGATTTTAGCCCATTGAGACTTGTGTACACTTCCGACCTAAAGCACTGTAAGATAACTGCATGTTGTTTTAAGCCACTAAATTGGTGGTAGTTTTGTTATGAAAGAAAACAGAGAACTAATGGAGAAATAATGTGAGAGAGGTAAGGAGAGATCAATCATGAAGGACCTTGAATGGCATTGTAAGGACTGGCCTTCTACTTTGAGCAAAGAGGGGAGCAATTGTAGGTTTTAAAAGAGAGTGATGTGATTTGACAGATTTGAAAAGGATCCCTTTGGTTGTGTTATTAAGACTAGACATAGGAGGGCAAAGGAAGAAGAAGGAGGGAGATCATTCTCTGCTGTTTGCAGCATTGCAGGTGAGATATGATGGTGGCTCATAGCAGGAGGGTAAAAAGTCAGGCAGTGGTAAGCATTTGGATTTTTGCTTTATTTTTAAAGTGGAGTCAATGAGATGTGAGGTGGGAGAGAACGAGGAAGGTCGAGGATGACTCCCACACTTTTGTTCTGAGGAATTACTAGGAAAGAGATCCATTTAGCGAGATGGGAAAAGCTTCAGATGGAGAATTTCTTGGAAAGGGTTCAGGATTTCAGTTTTGGACATGTTGAGTCTGTGATACTTATTAGATATCCAAATGGTGACGATAAATAGGCTGTAGGACACATCTTTATTTACAGTTCAGTAGAAAGGTTGTGGTGGATACCTAAATGTGGGAGTTATAGGATTATAGACTGAGTTTAGATTCACGGGACCAGATGTGTTCACCAAAGAACTGGTGCAGATGAGGAAGAGAAGAGGACCAAGGTCTAAGGCCTTTGGTGCTGTATCTAGTCTCAAGTTAATGAGTTTCCGGCATCCTACATGTGAAATTATCATAATGAGTAAGTCGTTTATTTTACTTATCCTGAACACAGGTCTGTTCAGGCAAATTTGCATCAGTCAGCTTGCCCACTAGCAGAGTTGAAAATGAAAAGCTGAAACACATAGAACCAAGTTAATGAGTACTGATTTTTCAGCCATAGGTTTCAAATAATTCCCCTTCAAATCAGTCAAGGTATGGGGCCTGAGTTCTAGACCTTCATAAGAAGCTCCCATGCAAGCAAATCTCCCAGCCTCGTTATTGCAGGTCCAATCTCCTCTGACTCTTTTGCCTTCATTTTGTGCACACCTCACTTGGCTCTTGATCCTATATTGATTCACACTTAGCTCTCATCTGGAACTGAAAGCCAAGGCCAGTTAATTTCATGAAAGCGCATGTATGGAAAGTTCGCCTAAAGAAAAATTGCCAAGCATGGGCAAACGCTCCAATTTTTAACAAATTATTTTGAAACAATGTTTTAATAATGAAATTTTAGTGTTGACAAGGTGTTTACATTTATTAATCTAATCCTTTCTCAGCCCTGAGCAGGAAGGTAAAGTTTTCTGATTGAGAATTATTTTGTTAGATACTGAAATATCATAGATCCATGGAAAGTATTTGTTATTTTTCCTCATTTCTTCCTACTATCACCTTTATATGATTTAGTGATTTTAGAAGTTAATTAAACTCTTGAAAATACAATCTGAGTTCTCCTTTTCCTTTTCGCCAGTTATATTTATGCTTTTCGTATGAACAAAACTCTTAACTTAAAATACAAAAATTAAATTATATATATAAAAACTGATGATTTGCACTTAAAATATCCCCAAAAAAAGTAATAGTTTCTGTTTAAAACATAAATTGTCCAATTATTATATCCAACAAAGATTTAATGTTTTCAAGAAGTGAGGTTCAGGGAGAATATCTCTCTGCACCCAGTTACTTTGACAGACATGTTAAGTTTGTTGTGATCAAATGTGATAGTGGCTGTGGTTATAAAGGCACTTAAAAATTTTTAGAAAGAAAAGTACAAATGTAATTTAATAAGGGATTTATCAATCATGTTTTGGTACAAAAAGAAATGTTCAAGGGTCACTAACAGTGAGTGGAAGAATATTTAATGGCAAAATAATCGCCACCTAATATCAAGTGAATAAACAAGTTACAGAACAGCACATTTTTTCTGATTCCATTTTTTCCTTTAAGATCCCAACATGTTTAGAGTGGATATCTGTGAGCAGGGGGGCAGCGGGTGACGTTTTGAAATATTCAATCTAAAAGGGAATTAACTTAAGATTGAAAATTTTATCAAATCCCAGAGTGTATTGTTTTCATTATTAACTTTAAATACAGTTTAAATAATATTTATTACAGGAAAAAGGGAGAATTTACAACTGCTTAATGAATGTTCTTATGCTCATTAGAGTACCAGAATATGTATGAATCATGGAACCAGTCTGTGCCTCATTAATGGAGTCCTTCCTTTAAACCAGGGGTCAGCAAACATTTCTGTGAACTGCCAGACAAATATTTTTGGCTTTCTGGAGCACGTGGTCTCTGTCACAACTAAACAACTCTGTCAATGTAGTATAAAAGTACCCATAGACAATATGCAAATGAATGTGTCATTGTATTCCAGTAAAACTTTATTTATAGTCACAAGTGTGAAGTTAATATAATTTTCAGGTCAAAAAAATATTGTTAAAACATTTTTTTCAAGCATTTAAAAATGTAAAAACCACTCTTAGCACATGGGCTATAGAAAAACAGGTGGTGGGCTGGACTTGGCCTGCCGGTCCAATTCTGCCAAACTTTGCTCTCAACAGTAAACCTCAGGACTTACAAAAATGTCCTTATTTTGTAAATCTTTTACCAATTCCTTTTCCAGCCACAGTCTGGGTCCTTGACTTGGCCTGAAGCAGGCCGGCCGATTCCTGCCAGGCCAGCACCGACGTGCACTGACATAAGCATTGTTCCCTTTTAAAGAGCAATCCCTTTACATGGCCAGACTTAGAGGAATAAGCAAAATGAAAGGGAAATAAAGCAATGTCTTCAGCGTGCCTGTCAGTCTGAACTTATACTTAGAGCAGTGACTACCTGGTTTATAGGCCCCAAATTAATTTAGATATATGCCAGATGGTTGATTTAAAAGATTAATTTTAATGCATAACTTTATGTGCACTTCAGTTAGGTATTATTTTAGCCATTATATCTATCTATTGTGTTCTTCCAAATGTTTTGCCATTTAACATGTTAACCATCTTTCTAATTCTGCTGCTTCCAGAATATACTAAGCTTGGCATGCTTATCTTTAATTAAGTTGTTGATGAAGTTGTTAAATAGGGCAGAGCCTATGAGAACCCTCTAAACAAGACTGTGAACGAACTTCAGTTTATTTCCATAGGTTCACAATGTATTCATAGAAGACTTTATCAAATGCCTTAAAAAAATACTATATTTCCAGTAGTTTAAAAAAGAATTTAAGTTAATTTGGTTAATATGACCTGTTCTTAGAAAATTCATATTTCTAGTGAAGTCCTTTCATCAGTAGTCACAAGCCATCTGCTAATGAACAGCCCTACAATTTTATTGAGTTAATGTTAGACCCACGTTATTCTCAGCCAGAATCCACAATCTTCCTAAATTTTGAACAATGAGTTTGTTCATATCTTTTTTTCTACTGCTTCTTCCTTGATCCACAATCCCATGTAATTATAAGCATTGATTACATAATCATATCCACAAGTATTTTCAGTACCTTGGAATGAAATCAATCAGGAACTGAAAACTTGAACTCACTTAAAGCAGCTAAGCACACTTTTGTTTTTAATAACGACAACTGATACAACCCCAAATTATTCCCAATCTGCCTGTAATTCTCAATGTTTCTTCTTGCTGTCTAGTCAGAATTTTTCTCCCCTCTCCAATTTCTGGAAAATTGCCTCCTCCATTTCCCAGAGTAATCTTTAAATTTAAAAGGTCAGAACCTTTAAAGTTTTAAAAGCTTAATTTTTTCCTTCATATACCATGTCAAACATAACATAGAATCCATAAAGAAAAGCTTCTCATTTTAGAAGCATTACACTATCATTTCATTAAAAACTGGCTTTTATCATAGGATACAGGGTGGATGAATCTCTGCTTCACCAATGGGGAATCTGCCATAATCTCACTGAATCCCATAATGTGAAAACGTAAATCCTGCTAAGTTTAAGCTTAAAATGTTGGCTCGCCTTATCTCCTTAAATATCAGTCTCTACATCTGGGCAATGGTGAGCATCTGAAGTTCCTTAGCCAGCTCCTGACAGACTGTGGTTCAAGGAAGTGACCGAAATAGAAACTGGTAAACTTTGTAAAATTAGACTGTCTTCAGTCAGCATAGTCTCATCAAGCTCTGTGATGTACAGGATCAAGAATATAGGGGTTTGGTCCTGTAGCTTCAGATAGGATGAAGCAGTCTGTCCTTAATAAGTTTTTGTTCATTTTTAGTTAAATGAGTGCTATCTGAAAGGTTCTGTAATTAAACAAGCATCCATAATTCTACTTCCACTAAGTATATATTTCTATATGAAAACATGCACAAATTCAAACAATACAAAAACCTTCCTAAGACAGATCCTGGAACAGTAGAATCCAACATCCTATTCATTGCACACACAAAGAGCCTTGCATTAAATAACATGCCACAATGATGTGCTACAGGAGGAGTGGAAAGGGCATGAAGAGAGACCTTGTCAACGGCACAGGTGTTTAGGGTCTCCTGGCATCTGAGGGTGGAGGAGGAACACTGAAAAGCATCCTCTGGAAGCCTGGGTCTCACTCAAAGCACAAGATTTCAGCAATTTACCACTGGAGGGAATTACGATCCTATGGTATTCTACAGATAACTATAGTAACAAGAAAATCCACCCCCAACTTAAAACTACTGACTAGATTGATTCAGTGCCATCCCCTCCTTCCACACACACACATTAAAGATGTAAGCCTAAGAAGAAGCATACCTACTCTTGGTATATGCAAAAGTTTTTGTATTTTACACACAATCTTCCATTCAATAAAATCTAACAAGACACACAGGAAAGCAAGCCAAAAAGGACCCCATTCTCAACAAATAAAAATCAACAAAAACATATCTGAAGATGTTCTAGGTGTCATATTATCAGATATGGACTTCAAAGGTGGAATTTCTAGTGGAGCAAGTGACAAACATAGTTGAAAAGATGATTAATTTTAGCAGGGAGATGGAAGAATTACATGAAAGTGCTAGAAATGAAAACCATAATAACAGAGATGACAAATTTTTTGAGGTGTTGTTCACAGACTAGACTCAGAAGAGAAAAAAATCAGTGAGCTTGAATACAAGTCAATAGCAATTATCCAAAGAGAAATACAAAAAAGAATATGAGCAGAAAAACACGTAGCAAAGCATTTATGCACTGTAGGACAATATCAAATAGACTTACATGTAAATAGAGAACTAGAATGAAAAGAGAGAGAGAAAATGGCATAGGAAATATTTGAAGATATAATAAATTAGAATTTCCAAAATAAATAAAAGATGACAAACCACAAATCCAAAAGCTCTGATTATCCACAACAGAGTAATTAGAAAGGAAAACTCATTCAACACATCAAAATCAAACTGCCAAAAACCAAAGATAAAAATAAAATCTTGAAAACATCCAGAAAAAATGGTACAGTACATATAGCAGAATAGAGAATGGCAGAAGATCTATTTTCAGAAGCTATGTAAGACCCAGTAGACATGAAACAACTTTTTCAAAGTAATCATAGGAAAAAAAAAATACCTGTCAACCTAAAACTCTAGATCCAACAAAAAGAAATTTCAATAATTAAGGTGAAATAAAGACTTCTGGAGAAAAATAAAAGCTAAGAGAACTCAATGCAAGAATACACACAAGAAGTGTTACGAGATGTTCAAGTAAGAAAAACAATTTGAGATGGAAATTCAGATCTACATGAAGGAATGAAGAACCTGAGCATTGAAAAACTGAGGATAAATTTAAAACATGTCTTTAATTACTTTTAACATCATTAAAAATAATTGCAAAAAGCAAAAATATAAGTAATATATTGAGGTGTTTACACAATTTATAAAGTAAAATTTGTGATAAGCATGGTACAAATTATAAGATGGCAAATGTATGGATAGTATTTTAAGGTCCTTATGCTATATGTGAACTGGAATCATTTGCAAATAGGCTAAAACGTATATTGCAAACTCTAAAGCAACCATTGAAAACATAAAACGAAAAGGCATAGCTCATGAGCCAATGGTGATAGACTGAATACTTTCACCTTTGCTACTTAGCATTGTACCAGAGGTTCTAGATAAATGCAGCAGACAAGAAAAATGAATAAATGGAATACAGTTGGGAAAGGAAGTATATAGAAAATTCTAAGATATTTATAAAAATTTTTATAATAAAACAGAATATATTACATAAAATGTATAATAAATATGTTAGCAAAGTAACCGAATTCAAGGTAACCATACTAAAATCAATTGTATTTCTACATACTAGAAATGACTTTTAGTTTTCCTCACTACTCATCCTGTTTTTCAACTTCCCTTACTTCAGATTTTATCATGAATAATTCCTTTTTTCTACTTCTTTTTGAATTATTTCTTCTTCTTTTTCTAGTTTCCTAATTGGAACACTTGGTAGATTTATTTTAAAGATTTGTAAACCTTTAAGGATATAAATTTTCCATTGAGTTTGTTTTTTTCTTGATCCCACAGGTTTCTTTCTTTCTTTTTTTTTGGGGGGGGGTGTATGGTCCAGGAAGCGAACCTGGGTCTCCCGCATGAAAGGTGGGCGTTCTAACCACTAAACTCCCCATGCACCCCTCACAGGTTTTGTCTTAAGCATCCTCCTGCTAACTTTCCAACTAATCTGTAATTTCAGCTTTTATTCTTAGTTTCCAAAAGACTATTTTTTGAGGAGAGGTCTTATTTATCTATTTGTTTGTTTAAAAGATTGCTAGCTGAAAGTTTCTTGTTTATGTTTGTTTGTTTTACCACATACTAGATTGAACCATATGACATTACTGATATCCAACTATTTTTGACCCATAAAAAATGATTATTTTATATGATTCCATCTAATATATTTTGAGTTTTGAGGATTGTTTCATGGACAAAATAGAAAAATGTTTTGAGCATAAACACATACATATATATTTTCATAAATAAAATTGAGCTTTTTACTAAATCTCCAAATCTCTATATTTGGTTTTCTTTTTGTCTCCTGATTTGTTAGATTCTGAACATGATGTATTAAAACTTGACACTGTAATTATAGTTTTAAAGTTTTAGTTCTCTATGCATTTCCAGAGGTTTTTACTTTGTGTATTAAACTGCTATGTTGTTTGAGACATAAAATATTTATTCTTATTTTACATTTTGTGATGCTTTTAGTAATTGGGTGGATTAAATGAATCATATTGTGGATATCAATCATTCTTTTTATTCAGGCAATTGCTGCTTGTTCAATGGATCCAAGTCCAAAGAGGCCGTGGCAGCAGTGACAGAAGTACTGCATGGACTTAGCAACAGGGACTCTTCCTCACCACAGCTAATATAGCCACCACCACTGCTCAGTGCCCACCTACCAACATCAGGACCAAAGCTGAGTCTCCCAAACATCAACATTGCCAGGGGGACCAACTATCCACTGCACAGTAGATTACACTGGATCTCTTTCATCCTAGAAGAGATGTAAATTTGTCCTCAGAGCAATAGACACATGTTGCAGATATGGATTTGCCTTTCCTGGCCACCCTGTCTCTGCTAGCACCATCATTCATGGACTTTCAGAATGTTTTAACCAGGACTTATGGGAAGATGGTGGGATAGGATAGGTTGAGTTCACCCCTGCTCCAAGGAACAGCCAGAAAAGGGTCTGGAGGGCAACTGAGAAGGTGATTCAAGGGTGTAAGTGACCTGGGAGAGTCTTCTACACCACATAGAGTATGATCCTGGCTGCAAAAGCTGAAGAACTGAGAAGCAGAGAACCTTAGACCATCAGGCTAATGCAAAACAGCCTAACATGGAAGCTGCAGCTCTCAAGAGTGTATGGATGGGGAGACGGGCACTAGGAAGGAAGTCAAGCCATGTTCCTTGAACATGCTACCCTCACCACAGAGTCCCCATGACTCACCACACACCCCACACACCTGAACCCTGTCCCCAGCCCCGACTCCCCATGCTCCAACTGCCCCACTGGCCTGCCAACACCCCATGTACGTACCCACCCCACACCCCCATCCCAAGCGTGAGTATGGCTGCCTCAGCCCAACCTACCTCCCCTGCACAAGCACAACTCTCCCCACCCTTCCGGAGCCCTACCTCCACCTCCCTGCCCCCTGCAGGCAGTAACCAGCACAAAAAGGCTGTAGGCACTTACCTCCGTACCCAGCTACACCTGCTCCCAGCCCATACAGTCCTGCAACCTCACCCTACCCCCCTGAACTATTCACACTGGTACATCAGTTTATGGCCCTCCCAGATCCTCACATGTGCACGGCCCCCAGTCATGCTCCCCAGCTCTGGGCAGGTGCTGACCTGCGCAGCCAGACTGCATTTGCTCTCAGCCCAGGCAGGCGCAAGCCAGCCAGCTGCCCTGAGTTCTGCACTTGCACATAAAGGACCCTGTGCTCTAGAGCAGCACACACCAGGGCTCTGTCCCCCAGACTCATACACCCACACATACACATCCCCTCTGCTGCTAGACACCCATGCTCAGAAACGCCAACTTAGCATCTCCAACCTGCACCTATACCTGTGCTCCAACTCATCACCATGCTACTGTGCCCCACCCCATACCCTGCAACCTGATCCACATCTACCCCACATTTACACAGCTTTAGACTACTGAAGAAAATCAATTTTCAAGTCAAACCAATCATGATATTTACAAGCTGCAAAGACAACAAAAGGCCACTAAGTTTATGATGTAGACAGATAAAGTCCAGCCTAGCCTAACAAACAAATCAAAACACCAGAGGAAACACAGGCATTGGAACCAACTAATCAAAGATGTACATATAACTCTATTAAATAAAAGAAATGGAATAGCTAATGATATAAAGGAGATCAAGAAGACACTAGATGATCATAAAGAGGAATTTAAAAGAGTAATAAAAAAATAGCAGCTATCACAGAGGTCTAAGATGCTGTAGACCAAATGAAAAACGTACTAGAGACACACAACAGAAGATTTGAAGAGGTAGATTAAAGAAAAAGCACGCTAGAGGACAGGACAACTGATTTCGAACACTCAAAACAGCAAATGGCAAAAATAATGCTAAATTTTGAATTGGATCTCAGGGAAATGATAGACAAAACAAAGCGCACAAATATAAGAAGCATTAGTGTCCTAGAAGGAGAAGAGAAGAGTAAAGGGCTAGGAAGATTAGTTGAGGATATAATAGGGGAAAGCTTCCCAACCCTTATAAAGGACATAAATATGCAAATCAAAGAAGCCCAATGAATTACAAACAGAATAAATCCAAATAGGCCTTCCCCAAGATACATATTAATCAGTCTGTCAAATGTTGAAGAGATGCAGAAAATCCTGAAAGTGGCAAGAGAAAAACAATCTACTACATACAAGGGAGATCAAATAAGACTGAGTTCTGACTACTCAACAAACACCCTGGAGATGAGAAGGCAGTGGTATGATATGTTTGAGGTCCTGAAAGAGAAAGACTTCCAGCCAAGAATTCTGTACCCAGCCAAATTGTCCTTCAAAACTGAGGGCGGGATTAAAATTGTCAGAGGCAAACAAATCCTGAAAGAATTTGTCAACAAGAGACTGGCCCTACAAAAAATATTAAAGGAAATTCTGCCAGTTGAAAAATAAAGACAGGAGAGGGAGACCTGGAGGGGGCACAGAATTGAAAAGTATATCGATCTGACAAATAAAATCCAGAAGATAAGATGGTAGATTCAAGAAACACCTTTTCAGTAATAACTTTGAATGTTAGTGGACTAAATTTACCAATTAAAAGATACAGATCGGTAGAATGGATTAAGAAACATAATCCAGCTATATGCTTCTTACAAGAGACTCATCTTAAACACAAGGATATAAACAGATTGAAAGTGAAAGGATGGAAAAAGATGTTCCATGAAAGTTGCAACCAAAAGAAAGCAGGAGTAGCTATGCTAATATCAGACCTATATAGACTTTAAATTTAAAGACATCATAAAAGACAAAGAAGGACATTAAATATTAATTAAAGGGACAATTAAGCAAGAAGAAATAACAATCATAAATGTTTATACTCCCAACAAAGGAACTTTAAAGTACATGAGACAGACATTGGTAAAACTGAAGGGAGTGATAGATGTTTCAACAATAATAGTAGGAGACTTCTCCTACTCTCTCTCCTTTATAGACAGAACAATCAGACAGAAGATCAACAAGGAAACAGAAACGTTAAACAACCTCACAAACGTATTAGACCTAGCAGACATATATAGGTCATTATACCCCCAAAACACCAGGATATATATTTTTCTCTAGCGCTTATAAAATATTCTCCAAGATAGATTATATACTAGGGCAAAAAACAGGTCTTCATAAGTCTAAAAACATTGAAATTATTCAAAGCACTTTCTCTGATCACTATGAAATGAAGTCAGATCTCAATAACCAGCAAAGAATGATAACTTTCACAAATATATGGAGATTAAATAACACACTCTTAAATAACCAGTGGGTCAAAGAAGAAATTGTAAGAGAAATCAGTGGCTATCTGGAGATGAATGAAAATGAGAATACAGCATATTAAAACTTACGGGATATGGCAAAGGCTGTGCTGAGAGGGAAATTTATTGCCTTAAATGCCTATATTAAAAAACAAGAAAGAGCAAAAATCGAGGACTTACTGGCTCACCTAGAGGAACTTGAGAACGAACAGCAAACTAACCCCAAAGCAAATAGAAGAAGAGAAATAACAAAGATTAAAGAAGAGTTAAATGAATGGGAGAACAAAAGAACAATAGAAAGAATCAATAAAACCAAAAGTTGGTTCTTTGAGAAAAGCAATAAAATTGATAGGCCACCAGCAAGACTGACAAAAAAACAGAGACAAAATCAGAAATGAAAAGGTATCATTACCACAGATCCTGAAGAAATAAAAGAAATCACAAGAGTATACTATGAACAACTATATGCCAACAAACTGGACAACTTAGATGAAATGGACAAATTCCTGGAAACACACAAACAAACTACAGTGACTCAGGAAGAAATAGGAGATCTCAACAAAAATTAAAGGATTCAATCGGTCATCAAAAAACTCCCTACAAAGAAAAGCCCAGGGCCAGATGGCTTCACAGGGGAATTTTATCAAACATTCCAAAAAGAACTAACACCAATCCTGCTCAAACTTTTCCAAAAAATTGAGGAAAAAGGAACACTATCTAATTCATTGTATAATGAATATAATAATAATTCACTGTATGATGAGTATAATGTATAATGGTACAGCCACTATGGAAGACAGTTTGGTAATTCCTTAGGAAAGTAAGTATCAAGTTGTCCTATGACCCAGCAATAGCACTACTTGGTATATATTCAGAAGAGCTGAAAGCAGTGACAACAAATAGACATTTGCACTCCAATGTTCACAGTAGCATTAATCACAATCGCCTAAAGATGGAAACAATCCAAATGCCCATCAACAGATGAGTGGATTAACAAAGTGTGGGATATGCATATGATGGAATATTATACAACAGTAGGGAAAAATGACATCTTGAAGCCCATGACAAGATGGAGGAGCCTTGAGGACATAATGCTGAGTGAAATAACCTAGACACAGAATTATAGATACTGTCTCTACTTTTATGACCATGGTAAAGGTCAAATTAGAGGCTTATAGTACAAAATATAGGGTACTTAGAGATACATAGAAGCTAGAGATAGGTAAACAGTTGACTAATTAGGTTGAACTCAAATATAAGGGGATAAATAGAAGTGAAGGTTCACTAGTGGGTCTATAAGTAACATTACCATATTGAAGTTGAACATGAGTGAAAGGGGTTGTATAGCTCTATGTGTCCCACTGATTAACACTAGAAATATAAATAATGTCTTGCAAGAACTACTTCAAAGGTATGATTCATGTACAAAGAATGTTTAGGTCCAGGGCTCAAGGAGGGAAACTGCTATTATATACTCTGGGCTACATTTAACAGGAAAACATCAGCACTACCACAGCTACTGCAGAAGTAAATAATGAGGGGCATGACAAGGGTTAAGAGGATGTTTAGATTTCCTATTTGGTGAGGGCATGTTTATTGATTTTCTTTCTCTTGGGAACAATGAAATGATCTAAAATTGAGAGTGTTGATGGACTGAACTTTGGGCCCTCTACTTGATGTATGATGAATGCAGGTGGCTGAAGGATGCACTGACTGAGAAGTCACCAAGTACACCATTGGCAAACGATGGTGTATACCTATGACTGAATATTATGCTGTTACAAAGAAGACTGAGTTGTGAGGCATGCAATGATGAGCATGAACTTGTGGGACATTTAATGAGGCAAAATAAGCCAGAAACAAAAGAACAACCATGGTGTGGTCTCATGTAGAAAATGCTTATAAGTAAATTAGGGGCCTAGATTGTAAGCTCTTTCTATAGCAGACTCATTTACCCTGGAGTGGCAATTAGTAATTCTGGATTTTGATAGGCTATTATATATATATATAACCTGATATTTAGCGGTAAGAATGAGACTGATCAGGTTGGGATTAAGGTAATTCAGAACACAGGGGTAAAGAAGACATTGCCTGTATCTTAGAACCACACTTACTCTTTGAAACCAAAGGAAAAAAGATTTATTTTGTCCAGAACCTAAATTTTCTATAGCTCATAATCTAACTTAAACTGTCTGCACGGCTCATTTGAACAACTGAAACACAAGAAGCCCAGAAAAAGAATGAGGGCCTTTAATCCGGTAGAGCTTAATGTATTGCCTGGATATATCCAAGAACATATTAAACAGATAATCAAAAAGTATTGCCAAAATACCTTTAGGGATGGGAGAACAAACATGGAACTATTAAACATTACCATAAGGGAATCCCCTTATACTGTGTCAAACATTAGGGATACCCAAATCAATATGCCAAGTCTATAGGCTTACTCTTCTGAAGCTTATGTAGGTAATGGAAAAGCTTAGCCTACCTATAGGTATGCCTAAGAGCTACTTCTGGAGGACCTCTTTTGTTGCTTGGCCTAAACCCAAGTCTATAAGTGAAATCATCCAGGGGGCAAAGCCTCCCTGGTGGCATGGGAGATGACTCCCAGGGATGAGTCTGGACCTGGCACCATAGGATTAACAATTCCAACCTGACCAAGAGGGGGGAAAGAAGTATAACTAATAAAATATCAGTGGCTGAGAGAGTTCAAACAGAGTCGAGAGTCTACTCTGAAGATTTCTCTTGTGTAAGCTTCAGTTAGACGTTGCTACCTATCATAACTCACCAAACCCCAACCAAAACCATTCCAGTCATCCCAAAGAACACCTAACACAATATATAAGATTCTACAAAGATTCCATGCCCTAGGGTAACTTTCCAGAAACCTACACCCTCCAGATGGGTCCCAACCTCCAGATGGACACACGTGGGTCCTAGAGCCTGGAGGGCCCAGCCTCTCCAGAACATCAGCTAGTTCTATCTTCCTACTCCAGATTATTGACAGCCCCTTCCAACATGAAAAAGTTGGAATGGCAATAGCCCAAATACCACAAAGGAGTGGGATAGAAAGATAAAAGGTGATAGTGGGCTTAGACAGAGAAGGTAGGGTTTAACAAATTAATATGATTGCTGAATCACTAAATTGATATTTTGTTTAGTCTCTGGTGTTTTGGAGCAGCTAGAAGTAAAAACCTAGGATTGTGGAGTTGTAACCCACACCAAACTTCTGAAATCTGTTCTACAACTAGTTGTTGTGATGTGCTTTGAAATTTATTGCTTTTTTGTATATATGCTATTTTTTTTTACAAAAAAGTCAATCATGATGATAAAAATTTATTCCTTTTTAGCCTCCTATATTCTGGAGCAGTTAGAAGCAAAAATCTGAGATGATGGTATGGTAGCCCATGACAAACTCTGGGATCTGTCCTGTAACTACTTTGAAACCATTGCTTTTTTCTTTCTTTGCTTTGTATATATATTATACAATAAAAGAAGTTTAAAAAATGTCTTAATCACTGCATTAATATTGCATCTAACAATGTTTCCAGTCAATGGACTCCTTTTACTAGGAGTGAAATGTAACAATTGAGCTCACGCTTCTGAATTTCCATGGTCTTACTACTTATTCCACTTCTCAGAAACTTCTGACCTAACAAAATGATGGGATGACCAACAGAAAACTCATTGTTAGTGCCAGCTGAGAAATCACACCTTGCAAAATTAGTGTCCCAGGCAAAGAATGCAGTATATTCTTTGATTGAAAAGCCAGTAGTAGGTGCTGTTCCTGAATAGTCAGAATAAAAATATTCAGGAATCAGTGGTGGAAGTTTTATAACTCCCAATAATATACTTGTACAGGTTTGATCTCCTGTTTTTATACCTTTTATCTCTTTTGGTTTAGAGTTTTAGTTGATAAAGAAGATGTGCTCCCATAAGTGGAGACAAAGAAGTTCCCCAAAACTAGAAACAAACAGAAAGCAATATAAGACAGTATAATAATACCTCATTGATGCAATATCTTGGGCAATGGGGCAGTTTCATATAAATAAATTTTCAACTTACTAATACTGTTTATTCCCTTAAAAATTACTAATTTGGATCAGGGATCTACAAAGAATTGCTGGCAGACAAATCTGATCCCTTTATTTATTATGACTATTATTTTTTAATTTTTACGGTCTATAGCACCATTGAGAGGGTTAGCACAGCGAGCTGTGGAGACCAAGTGAGGGAGTCCCCCTCCAGCCCTGGGTACTCTTTGTCCCCAGTGACTACCTCCGTAGTCGTTGGCCTGTCTTGCCACCACAGTCGACTACTGGCATCAACAGGCAATATCTCAGATCTCCATGCAGGAATCTGCCACTCAGGAGGTGGCCTTGCCTCCAGCCTACTGCCTAAGCTGTGATGGCCAGCCTGTCCATGACAGGGCATGCTGGGACCTGGTGTCACTGGGACAGGGAGTGAAACTAACCACGGCTGACATTCCCCTCAGGCCAGTTGCTCTTCACTCCAAAAATGTTTCCAAAGGTGGTGTTCCCACCACCAGGGGACGGCCAACCTAAGGAAACAGGGTGGAGCAAGGCAGGAGTCTTCTCTCGTTATGTAAATACCTAGGTAATATGCTGTTTGGTTGTTGCTGCTGCTGTTGCTTCTACTTAGCCCATGAAGTATTTGCTATCGGGCCTCCTCTAGAACAAGCCTGTGGAATTCTACTTTTGAATAGAATTCAGAAATAATTATATTTTCATTTAAGCTATTAATTAAAATATTAATTATAAGATATAGTTAATACCCTTTCCTACGTAGTTAGAAGAGGCTTATTTAATATTATTTAAATTTCTCTCAAGGATATGAGGATTTTTATTTTTGAAATATATTCTTTTGTACGCTTTCATGTAGCAAAGGACTTTAGGAATTCCCACCATCCAATTTGTTATAAATGTATCACAGTGATTTGCCTACCCATTGATTGGGTAGGTTCTGATTTGCCTACCCATTGGTTGAGGGCTGATGTTGAAAAATTGTATTTTGGGCAATGTCTGTTAGAGAAGGAGATGGATGGTGAGAGGTGGATAGGCTCACCCTTAATAGTTAAGGCAGAAGGAGGTGACAGGGATGGCTCCATTGGTAGAGAAGAGCCAGTTTGGCTTCTATAGAATAAACTGATGAAGTTTCTATTTTCTCTTTTCCTTCCATTCTTGGCGCTTGTGTACAAATTTACACAAGTAATTTGACACATTACAATTTATATAAGAAAATGAGTTTTATTAAATATCTCAGAAAATACAGTTCAAAAATTAAGTTCAATGTCAATAGCTTTTTAATTTTTAATGCAGCTTTACATTTAAAATTTGGATTTAACCCTGCATTAAATAAAAAGAATAAATGATATCTTCATCTTTTTAAGTATAAAGCACAGATAAACATATACTTCACCAATAGATAATATAGTGTGTTTGTGGTATTAAAATTTCATGGAGTTCATAGAGGATATGATTAGGAAAAATGTCTAAAAAGGCTCCTTAAGAAGGGGGACAATAATGAAAAACTGGTTAAAAAACACTGTCTTGAAGCAACTACTCCACAACGAGGTCAACAGTAATCAGGACTTGCCTATTGGCTTACCAGAAATTTCCTATTCCACTAGAGCGTGGGGTAATTTATTCAGGACTGAAACCTAACCAAAAGAATTCCCTGGGATTCTTGAACTCTGGAGGATTGGGCACTGAAAGTAGAAAAGAAAGACATTATCTAAGTGCACGATATAAACTCTAACCTTTGAATTTGATTAATTTTTAATTTTCATCTCAAACTGCCAGAGTTGGACATATTAGTTGCAAGAATTTTTGCTGATTCTAATTCCACAATGTTGTATAGATTCTCCCTTTCTTTTAGTATTCAGTGTATTTCCGGCCTCACTTGTCTCATAGACTGATTCACTTGATGCATACTGAGTTCCTTCCATTCAGAATTACCTCAAATAAACCTGAATTTAGTTAACACAGCTTCTCATCCAAGTCGTCCTCTTTGCTGATCTCATTACTAATTGCTTCCTTATATTGGAGCCTTCTTAGAGTAGTACATTAATTCTAAGCTGTTTTTTAGTGGTCTCGGTAATCAGGTTGTCAAACAGAAAAAGAAAACAGAAATTTCATGGTCTTT
Source organism: Tamandua tetradactyla (assembly GCF_023851605.1). Lineage (NCBI taxonomy): Eukaryota > Metazoa > Chordata > Mammalia > Pilosa > Myrmecophagidae > Tamandua > Tamandua tetradactyla. The sequence continues at coordinate 127,700,705 of NC_135331.1, read as the reverse complement.
ATAACTGGACTTTAGAGAACAGGGTAGAGTTCGTGAACCATATATGTGCTCTGAGACCAGAAGGTGCATCAGGACGTTAAGCCGCATTCCATGAGCTCAAATAACACTGACTCACACATGCATGGGTTTTAAGACAGCTATTTTCTCTACAAGTCATCTGTCTTTTAAAAAATTTCCTTCCAAACTCCCTGATTTGTTCTGGATGGCTGAAGTTGAAGAAGCCTGACTCTTAGGGAATTAGGTACCTTGCTACAAATAATTAAGTGCTAAACCAAGTCTGGGCTGGAAAGTCTATAGTACTTTAGAGTAGAGATAATCAATGAAATCATCTCTTGGGAGGTGAAACTAGCTCTGCCTTGAAAAAGATACATGACTTGAATTAGGGGGTGGGAAGAACAGCGTTCTGGGATAAAGTTGCATCATGAGCAAAGGCAAAAGGAGAGAAAATAGCAAATCCCAATTGGTGAACACTAAATAAGCTGGGCTGCATATGGGGAAGTTTATTTTAGGAAGTAATTTTAGGAAACAGAAATATTAGGCTGGACACAATACAACCAGCCCTTGAAATTTTGTTAATTCTTTTGCCGTTCATCTTCTCCCTAGCTTGCCAAGTTCACCACAACGAAAGCATTATTAGCTCTCTTTCTGCTCTCCTCTCCTAATTCAGTATTCCCTTTCACTTTGTCATAATTCTTAATATCCTACTCTCTCATGGTATAAAATCTCTACAAGTTAGTTTTTCCTCGTCCACCAGCCAGCCTATATTAATTCTTCCTATTCGTCCCCCTTTTACAACTCCACATTTAATTAAACAGCATGCATACATGAGTTATCGAGGATTTTAAAGGAACACAATTTGTGGAGTATGGAAAATATTCTCCTTCAAGGAAACTGCATTTGCAGAGGCCCTGAAGTGAGAATAAAGGCACTTGTCAGGAACTGGAAAGCCAGTGTGGCTATGCTGCAGAGAGCACGGAGGAGAAGGTACGAAAGGAAGATGGAGAGGGCAGCTTGGGCCAGAGCATTTCAGGTCTTGTGGTGAAGCAAAGGGATTTGTCTTTATGATGAAAGCAGGGACAGGCCGTCGGGATGCCGTGCAAGGAAGTGTTTGGGGAGGTGTTGAGGGTGATAGGATTTGTTTTTTGGGGGTTGGGGAAAGAATCCTTCTAGCTACAAAGTAGAAATAAAGTGGGGGAAGTTAGAGTAAATTTGGTGTGTTTGCTTAAAAGATTACTGCAGCAGTCTAAGGAAAAAAGAAGGGTAATTTAAACTAGGATAGCAGTGAAGACACGGAGAGAATTGGATGGATGAGGGAAATAGCAGGATGAAGCAATGCTCAGAAGAGACTAAATTTTGATGTGATTGATTTTTCCTGAAGATATTTCTATTTTAAAAAGATGACCTAGGAGAGCAAGGGTAGATCTGTGGTAGAATTCTCACCTGCCACGCAGGAGACCCGGGTTCAACTCCCGGCTCATGCACTTGCCCTGAAAACAAACAAGCAACAAACGAACAAAATACTGAACAATCAAAAATTCAACAAATGGTGCTGCAATAACAGGATCCTCACATGGGAGGGATCCACTTGCATGGAAAAAGAATGAAATGTGACCCCTGCCATGCAGCATACTCCAAAAAAAAAAAAAAAAAAAAGATGGTTTACAAAACATTTTGAATTTCTTATTGATAAATGGATCTTTTAAATTAGAGCATCTAGCCTACCCACAACCTGCCTACACAGCCAGTCCAATTTTCTTCAGCTATGGGATCTTTTCTCCTTAGACCCCATTCTACAAATATGGGGCCCATTATTATTTTAAAAGCTTTTTTTAATTAAATATTGATAGAAAAAAACTAATATTTATTAAATATCTGCAAGGTACAAAGCATACTAACCTAACGGACTGCCCTGAATCCACAATCCAGTATCAGAAATGAACATTATTTCTTTAAATGCTTTTGTGTACTCCTTTTTGATCACACTGCTTCTTTTTCTCAGAGAAAACATCTCTCATGAAAGCTGTATTTGTATTCCCCTGCTTTGTAGTTTTACCACCTAATACCTAACTCTAATAATAGACGAATAGGTTTCCCTGTTTGTTCATTTATTTTTTTGTATGCTGTATGGTGGGGTCACATTTCATTGTTTTTCCACGTGAATATTCTGTTATTGTAACACCATTTGTTGATTTTTTTTTGTTTTTGTTTGTTTTGCTTGTTGTTTTTCTTTTTTGGAGTGGGGGGAAATGCATGGAATCAAACACAGGTCTCCTGCATGGCAGGCAAGAATTCTACCACTGAAATACCCTTGCACCACCCACCCCCATTTAATTTTATATACTATATATGTATTATTCTCTCAGTTGCTCTTTTAACTCAACATTATGTGCCTGAAATTTGTCAGTGTTATCGCATGTAGCTAAACTTCTGTTACCTTAATTGCTATAGCGCATTTCATTTTATGACCATACCACATTTTATCCATTTTACTTTCAATGTCATTCATGCTAGTCACACCACTTTCCCCCTGCTACTACAGGAGGGCATCTAAATAGCTCCCACACCTGCCTCTGGGTACACAGTATCAAGAGTTTCTGTAGTATAGATAACTAGGATTGGCACTGCTGGGATTCAGGCTATGTCCATTTTAACTACTGAAAATATGCCGAATTCTATTCCAATGTGGTTATACCATGTTACACTTGCACCTGCAGTATGTAAGTTTATAAATGTTCAACCCAGAGCGATATATTCTCTTCAATACTTAATATTTTCAGGCAACTTTTTTTTCACTTTTTGCTCTTTATTGTATATTTATTTCTTGTTACATTAATTTCTTTTCTTTTTTGTATATTGAAAATATATGTATTTGCCAATACACAGAGCTAAAATTAAAATATATATAAGAAGATGCCTCACTTATTATTTCTTCCATCTACTTCTATTGACCTTATTCTATTGTTCTTTCCTGGATTCTTATGTTGAATGCTTAATAACATAAGTTCATTCATTTAAAAAATTTCTTCATTTGTAATGTACTTGATATAAATATCTCTCTAAATGTTACATTAGCTGGAGCCCACACATTTGGATATGCAATATTTTTAATGTAACTTTAATCTAATTATTTTCTAATTTCCATTAAGGTTTCTTCTTTGCTCTATGTGTTATTTCAAAGTGTGTTTTTAAAATGTCATTCATAAGGAGCTTTTCTAGTTACATTTATGTTATTGGTTACTATCTTAATTGTGTTGTGATCAGAGAACATGGTCTGTATGATATCAATTCTCTGAAAATTGCTGTGATTTGTTTGGAGTCCAGAAAGTGAAAAGTTTTCTTAAATATTCTACGTCTATTCAGATGGATGTGTACTATGCGGTTAATGTTGTCCAAAGTTCTGTTTTTTTTTCTTTTTCACTTCCCCTCTCTCTCACTTTCTTTCTGTCCCTCCCTCTTCTATCTTTCTCTTTCTATCTCTATTGGTGAGCATTTGCAGAAAGTGTTTATGCTATTCAGATCTCCAGATCCTTATGGTACTTCATCAATTCCTGAAAACTCCCCTGTAAATTCTGCCTTTTGCATTTTAAAATTATTCTATAATGTGCATAGAAATTTTATTTTGCTATATTTTCCTGGAGAACTGAGGCTCTAATTATTATTAGACAATCTTCCTTACCAGTGGTAATACTCATTTTTACTTTAAACCAATTTTTTTCCAATGTTAATATAGAGAAAACATCTTTCCTGTGGTTAGTATTTTCATTTTTATCTTCCTTTATTTTCAACCTTTCTGTATATTTATGTTTAGATGTATATATTTTAAACAATTTATAGATGAATTGTGTTTTATTATCTACCCTTAAATGTTTTGACTACTTCATTTCTACTTATGTTATACTCATTTGGCCTACCATGTCTCTATTCTCTCTTTCCTTCCTTGCCTCTTTTTTTTTTCAATTAATTACTTATTCTCAATCCATTTCTTTGCTTCTACTGTTAAATAAGTTGCTTTATTCTTTTCAATGGTAATCCGAGAAGTTTTTAAGATTCATGCTTCTCAAATCTATTATTATTAATATATTTACCCTTCTCTAAGCAATACACTTAACTCCAATACACGTAAAATCCAGTGGCCCCTTTCCAACTTATATAATGTTGTTATGTGTTTTAGTTCCATTTTTGAAATCATGCAAGACATTATTGCAATTGTTTATAAAATAAATACCTGTTTGGATTTAACAACATGAATAACATTTTTTGAACATCATTCCTTTTTTGTATCTCAAACCTGCCCTTTGAAATCTCTTTTCTTACTCAAGTTAATCCTTTATCACTTAGTTCAATGAGTATCTCTTGGTGGTAAATTTCTCCATTTTAGTTTGTTGAAAATGTAAACATATAGCCCTTATTCATGAAAGATATCCTCACTGAGTACACAAATCTATGTTGACGGTTATCATGTTCTCTTATTATATTTTGTCTTTGCCTTCTGACTCTCAATGTTGCTGTTGAGAAGTCAGATGGCACTTTGTCTTTTCTTGGAAACTAATCAGACTTTTACCTTTGGATACAAAGATATTTTATCTTTGCTGTTTTTCAGCTTCACAATAATGCTACTTGGTACAATTTTTGTTTGTTTGTTTTCATTTAGCCTAACTTGGGCTTCATCAATCTGTGGTTTGGTGTCTTTTTTCTCAATGTTCACAATTCTTTATAAATTGACCCTATATGGTTTTTCCTTTCTTTACTTTCTGGTTTTGATTAGACATGTACTAGACTTTCATACAATTCTTTATATATCTTAACCTTTCTTTGATATTTTACATCTCTTTTCCTCTTTAGACTACATTCAATTAGGAGCTTTTGATTTCTATTTTAGTTTATTAACTCTCTCTTCAGCTCAGATACATCTATTGAATTTTTAATCTCAATCTTCATATTTTCCATACCTAGAGTTCCATTTGAGTCTTTACTCAAATATGTTTAGTCATTTTAATAGTCTGTTTTTCCTTGCAAGCATTTCTGACTTTTTTTTTATTAAACAAACTATACTTTTTATATTCTGGTCTTATGAGTTTAAAATATTAAGGTTTTGTAGGATTTATCCTGCTTTCAGTTCTTCTTGTTCTTTCAGTGTTGCCTTCTTTTCTTTTCTATTTTATATTTTTATTGCAAACTCATTCTTTCTGGATCTTCACCTGAGGGAGTATATTAAGGACTGATATTAAGCTAGTTGATTCAGAGAGATTTGGCATCCACATCTGCTAGATGCCTAGAAGTACTAGCGCTCAAGAACTATTTTAAACTGAATTCTTGACTTTTTTCAATCTATGCAGGAAATGTGAATTCAATCTTCCACCTCAAATAACAGACAATTTATGGTTACAAATCAGAGTTTTCACTCTATTCAATGCCAAGATTGAGACAGGTAATTTTTCTGTTTTAATGGGTGTTATTTCTAGTTTACTCTTACACAGGGGGCTTAGGTGTCTCAGATTTTTTGTGATCGTGTCTCCAATGACCCTGCGCCCCCTAGGTCATAAAAATCAAATCTTAAGTTTGGCCTCTTTAGTGCTCCATTTACCAATTTGACTCAATAAATATGACTTTCCTTTCAATTTCCTCTAATAACATGTTTTTAAGTGTACTGTTTCTGGAATTTCCCTCCTTTTAACTCAGAGCTCAAAGAGCATCTGTTTCTTTGCAACTACATACTCAATATCAGCAGTTAATACTGTGTTTACTTGAAACAAATGAGCTTAATAAATATAGTTCTTTTTGGTGGTACATCTGAAAAGTCATAGTACAGGTTTTACAAACTCAATTCACACTTTTCAGGAATATGTTCAGTATTGCATCTTCAGGACTGGAAAGTCATCAAACCACTGCCATTTTACTGTACTAGTTTTCAGAAAATATTTTTGTCAAATATGTCACATCATTTCTACCTAGTTACTTTGTAGAAAACTATGATATTATGTTATTGCTAACAAATAAACACGTTTTTGAATGATCTACTGTTGAAAATCTGTAAACAAAGGAACATTTAAAGAAAAACAGCCAGTATTTTTAGGAAAATTGTCTGGGATTAACGAGTAAAAAGGAGACAGCCCTAGAATGTTGAAATAATAAAAAAATAAAAAAATAAAAACTTCCACAAGGGAGTATGGCTAAACAGGCAAAATTTTTTCAACTTTAGGGTCCTTCCAAGTTTATGTGAACATAAGCTGACAAGTCTTTGGGCCAAATTATTTGACATTCCACCCACCTTTTCTGACCTAAATGTATGCTGAAGCCCTCCCACCAGGAACACTGGGATTAAATACAATTTTTTAAAAGCTGACTACCCAAGCACCATAGTCACCTACATGTTGGAAGTGACAAGCCAATCTGGCTTCAAGTGTAACACGCTATCAGGTACAAAAGAGAATTGGAGCAGCAGTTATATGATGTTTTCCCTTGTGATGTTCTCCATTGCAAATCATGCATTTTCAGGGCCTTGTTTTGGCCCAGATAATGAGTCATTAATCTACAATAAATGAATGAATCATTAATTTACAATAAAATTGAAGATCCAAGTTGATGCACCACACATCTTTTCCCAATAAAATGCATTATGGGTGGGCTACGGTGGCTCAGCGGGCAGAGTTCTTGCCTGCCATGCCAGACACCTGGGTTCAATTCCCAGTGCCTGCCCATGCAAAAAAAAAAAAAAAAAACAAAAAAACAAGCATTATATGGAATAAAGGAGTGATAATACATATCCATCAGTTAATTCCTGGCATTATAATAGTATTCTGTATCTTGCATGTTGTATAATTGAAAAGTACTTTCATATATGTATCATCACATTATGGTTTCATCCATAGAAAATCCTGCTGAACAAGGAGGGAGAGGACTATTTATTGCCCTCTGTGATGGTTAAGTTCATGAGTTAACTTGGACAGTTGGGACAGTAATAGTGCCCAGTTGTTTGGTCAAGGAAATACCAGCCTAACTGCTACTGTGAGGATATTTCATGGACTTAAATCATCAGTAAGTTGATTGCATCTATGTCTGATTATATATACAATCAACCGAGGAGATTGCCTTCAGCAATGAGAAATGCTTCATCCATTCAGTTGAAGGCTTTAAAAGGAGAAGTGACTATTTCAGCAGTGAGAAGAGAGAATTTTCATCTCTACCTCAGCCAGCAAGGTTCTCCTGGGGAATTCTTTGAAAACCTTCATCCAAGTTCCCATTTGAAGCCTACCCTATGGAATTTGGATTCGTGAATCCCCACAGTTGAGTGAGAAATTTTGATAAAATCTCATAATATTTCCAGATATCACCTGTTTTTTCTGTTTCCCTAAAGAACCCTAAATAATACTTCCTCTTTTGTACAAATTAGGAAATTGAAGCATGGGAACAGTGTGTAAATATCTCAGTCTCACAACTAATAAGTGACAGCAAAAAAAAAAAACAAAACAGCAGAATACTATTGTTACATGGATATGTTCATACTTGAGATTTCTAGGAATCCAGTAACATAGGGTGAGGGTTAGGGTTCAGATATCAAAATAGAGGCATAAACCAGGACTAGGGAAAGGATATGAGCTGGGGAACTGACCTCTAAGAGGATACAACTGTCTCCTAACAAATTTTGTTAGTGGTTATGATTGGAACAGTCAAATAGGTAGCAGCAATGTATCCAGTCAATAAATAACATTTAAAAGTTGAATCTACAGCAACCACAGTTCTGAGTTTTCTCTCCTTATAGCTGAGACCAAAATAAGGAGGGAGAGAAAGGAAAACCAGCTTCTGGAACTAGACTGGAAAGTTTAAGGAAAAGCACCTGAGTCCCAGGTAAGTCAGCTGCAGTTCATGGTTAATCCTGGTCCATGAATATTCTGTATTAATCGGAAAAATGTCATGTGAGAAATCAAAGGAGAATTGGAGTATTAGGGCCTGTAGCAATTAGGAAATGCTGCAACTCTGGTACAAGACCCAGACAGGGGACTTACTATGGTACACAGGATTCTGATTTTAGTTGGGAAAAAGGAAGATTTGGTTGGGGTGAGGGAAGAATCAGTGGCAATTATTATTCTAATCTTAAATCTGGGAGAGTGAATAAATTCCAGCTATCAACTATATGCTTTCATGCCTCATCCTACATAAGTTTAGAGTTTGAATTTTGAAGGGTGTACTGTTGGCAAAATATTCTCTGGCCCGTGATCCAGCTGCAGTTAATTTGATGCTCCATCATTCCAAGGACATTCTGTGATTTACTAATCATAAAGAGTATATCACAGGGTTTGAGACACCGCAAGGGTTCCATGTATTTGGGTGTTGTGAAATAATATTTCACAGAGACGGACTTCCTGACTCATATGGATAATTTTTTTTCAGACATGAAGACAACAATTTTTCATCTTAATATTTTTACTCATTGAAGAGGCCCTGGGTTGGATCTAAAGCAAGAATACTTGATCTTAAGGGGCAGAAGTTGAAGACCTGGAGAATAAATTGAAATCCAACTGTTGAGATAATTTGGCAAAATCCTGTTGTGGGATATAGTTATTTCCTAAAAGTTATTTTGGTAAAATTCAATATTAATGAACACGAACATAATAATCACAGGACTGCATCTCGAAGTGGTACGATATTTGTGGGTCTGGTGAAATTCGCAGGTAGGCACAGAACCTGGGTTGTGAATTTCAGAGCCCACACTCCTAACCATCATGCTACATACAGCCTAATATTCATTTTCATGGGTTGGAGAAAGATGGTGGAGTGGAAGGCAGTGGAAACAACAGATGCATCCTATTGTCATTTCCTTTTTAGTGATTTTATAGAGGACGAAAGGAAAGGAATAGAATGGTGTCTAGTTCCTCAAGTTTAAGAAGATGGAAGAGACTTGTTCATATTTATATGCTGAGGCTAAAGATCCAGATAAGAGATAAAGTTATACAACATAAGAGAAATGGAGCAAGGTCCCATTGCCACTGATATCCTCCATGATCTGGGCCAAGTGCTCAGAAAGGAGAATTCTTCACAGAACAGAGGACTTTGCACGTGCCCAAGTATGTATACTCCCAATGGAGAAAAACTATCAGAAAATCCATAATGTAAGGTCATGGTTAACATTCTTTCATAAATAGTTTTACTCATAAAATGTGCATGTTAAATGAGTGACCTAAAATTAATTTTATGAATTTTCAAGAAGGGAAACAATCTTACTAATTTTTATCTTTTGCACTTGACTACAGTCTGTTAAAAGAAAATTCTCTTTCACAATAAAGCCACATAAAATAATCTCCTTAAATATTTTGTTAATAGATATTCAATTTATAAAATAAAATATACTGAAATATACATATAGATATACAAAGCTAAAATTAAAAAATATATAAGAAGGTGCTTTACTTTTCAAGATTATTCAGTGGCTTGATGTTTCCCTGATATATTTCAGATATTGCTTTATGTATAAAAATTTATTTATATGATTTAAAAATATTTGCTAAATAATTGATTAACAGCAACAGACAATATGCATCTATTAGAGAAATTCATTTTTTCATACATTAATTCAACAAATATTTATTTAATGACTACTGAGTTATATGCTGAAAGGATGCAACAGTGAATGAATCAGGTTAAGTCGCTGCTCTTCTGGAGCTTATATTATACCAGACACATTGGTAAAGACAACAAAATTGGTGGATTTGCAAATGTATGTGTACTATCTACTATTTATTCAGCCATGGCTATTCAAAGAATAGAAGACTTATTAATTGAGCCACTGATAATATTATAATGCAGGATCAGATTCCTATTCCATATTGCATTGTCATTTTGAATTGAAAGTCCTTTGTCTTTTTTCTCTATTGTACAGATAGATTGCATATTCCAATGACAGATTGGGGGCTATGAGCATTTTGTGTTACTGATCTTAAAAATGAATGCACAAAGAGTTGTGACCAAACAATTGCTATAGGGATTTTAAATATGTCATATTATTTCTTAACTCACAAAATTGAGGGGTTAGTTTAGTCATAATCAATAGGAACATAGGGTCATAAAACAGAGAAGTTCTTTGCAAAGAAAACAAACAATAAAATCAACAAACTCCAAGTAACCTTCCCCAAATAGTTATGTGGGTAGAGATCATGTAACATGCTATATATCTTCCCTGCTAACCAGTGACTTGACTGTATTTCTAGCCTCTACACTCCTGTTAGTTCTAGTACTCCAAAGGTGCTTTTAAAAGTCTGGGGATTCTACCTCTTTGTCAATTTCTCTTTATTTACCACTTAGCCTCATTCACGTCCTATAAATTTCTCTCAATATTGTTTACCTAGACTACTATATAGGATTAGCATTGTACTGAAATATATATTATTCAAATCTGGAAATAACTTTCCTTATATCTGGTTCCCTGCCTTCAGTTTATTTTAAGTGTACATTTAAGGAATTTTCTTCTGTTTAGTTACTCATCTGAAGGATTTATTTCAGGGTTATATTTAGAAATAGTAAAAATTCAGGGAATTGTAAGCTAAGGCTATGCTGTTTTGATTTAAGAGCTCTAAATCAGACTTAATATCTGGAGACATAGTAAATTAGTGTCAGGACTTGACATTAAGCTGAGTAATTCAGATAGAAAAGATAAGCCAGATGACAAATTGAGTTGGATCCATGAATAAAGGCACCTGGCTATTCAGTCCAGAGTTGCCAACCTTGGTGGTGGTCAACCAGAAAGAGCCTAACACAGAACGGATGTAAAAGGAATTCAGTTATGTCCCCCGAAACTCCCTTTGCTTAGAAGTCCCTACACATCTCTGCTCTTGCTCCTGGAAAAGGTTCACACCATGGATTGTGGACATCATCCATAGAACTGAAGATGATGATGTTTGTGGTCACCTCAAGGTCAATGGACAACATACTAATCTGCCTCTATAGATGTGAAAATATGATGGTTGTGGCTATGAATGAAGTGTCTAGATTCCTCTAGATAGTGAGTGGAAGTTATGATTTTCTGATCTGTCAGAGCTGCTGCTGAACAAAGAGCAGGAATAATGATTCCTTCTGAGATGGTGGCTCCCTGCTGTAGTGAACGCTTCATAATGGATTTAAAGAACTTCTCTTTAGAGCATTTCTGCTCAGTATTAGAATATTAGAAGCCCCCAGGCAAGTAAGTCATAGTTTTTTCAAAAGATGGTTAAAAAATAAAGATCTGACATGTATTTTATCAATGTCAATCACTAGAATTGCAGAAGTAATTCTTTTTATCTATTGTGAACTATTTGGGATAGGGTCATGTCTAATAGTTTTCTATAATTATCTCTTTCCCCTCCTATGCCCAATGCTTGGTTTTATGCATGTTAGGTTTTCAATATGCATTTTTTTCCAAATAAATCATGGTTTCTGAAAATATTCTGAAGCTTTTTCAAAGTGATATCTTTTGATATTGGGTATATTATTTGGATTAAATTTATTCAGTTTCTCAACCATTAGCTGTTTCATATTTCTGAAGTAAAAAAAGAAAGACTTTTTGACATTTAGATGATCATCTTACAATCAATTTGAATTTTCCAAACTTTTATCACAATTTAACTTGTGAATTTCAATTGACAGTTGGTTGGTGTTTTAGATCCTGTTCATTGCAAGCTTTTTAAAGGTGATATCCCAAAATACAAAATCCAATAAAAGATGTGTGAAAAACAAATGCCACTTGATTTCAGTATTTACTTTGTGATGGAATTCTCACTTCATATTTCGTGAAGCAGATTCCAGTTTTCTAAATGTTGCATTCCCAAAATAAACATGTAAACAATAAAATGAAGAAAAATATGCAAGTTCAGTATAGGAGAAACCTGAAAAAAAGGGACGATGCAATTAGACATGAAGGACTCAGTCTCGAACTGTTGATGCATATTATTTTGAGACCCTTATTTCTATTATAAGCTTCTTCTTACATTATAGCTTATCATTCACATACTTTCTTAAAATTTAGACTTTTCATGGTAAAATGGTAAAAATAAATCAGAAATTTGAATGTCATCAGATAAAAAACACAAAGCAAAACATTTCATTTAAGACATAATATCTATAATGTAGAAAAAGTCTTGTGTATTTGTGAATGTGAAATGCACAGAGACACATACACACACATCCACTCATACCAAGACTGTGCCTTCACAAAAACAAAAAACAGAAAAGTTATTCCTGGCATGCATGCAGACAAGTCCCATGCAAAACTATGCATTTTTAATGCACATTCCTCTATTTCCTGGTTCTTTTTCCCTCATGTGCTGGCTGAACAGAGTGCCAATCTAACTATTTTACCCTGAAACTGCTTTCTCTCAGTACTGTCATATATGTCAGAAATTACCCCTCCATTCCACTCAAAATATTTGAGAAGAAATTTCAAAGTACTGGTCACGATGTAAGTGGGAGAGGGGACAAGGTGTGAGGCAGGTGGTGATAGAGCATCCTCATATTTATCTCAGCCTTTCCTCATTTTCTAGAGCACCCACACCAGATCTCATAATTCTCCATGATTAACATTAACATACAGAAAAAATTATCTGAATTAAAAAACATGTAAAACAGCACTGAGGACAATACAAGTATATAGCGGACATTAAATAAATATTTGTTGAAATATTTGTGGAATAGACCAGTGAACAAACAGCATATTCACATGGAATTGGAAAGGGATTTTATTTGTATGGCCAAGAATGAGCATGTTAGTAGAAATAATGAAGCTCTAATTTTCAGTTAATATATAGATATATACCTATTTAAAGTATATCTCTGTTCCAGACGCAAGTTTTTTTATGTGATTTGTGACACATGTTGTTACTAGCATTTCATGTGAGCATATTTGATTCTTTCCGCCTTGACGGAAAACTTAATATTCCAGAATGGTGTGGGAACCTTAATGTTTTTCAGAAATCACACTCGCCAAGCTCCCATTTTACAGATGAAACAGAAACCTAAGATCTCACTGCTAATTAGTGGTAGAACCAAGATTAGTATGAAAATCTCCTAAGTAACAGCCTTGATATTTTCTAAAGTTGCCATACGTCAAAGTGAAAACACAGAGACCAACAATGGAAGATATATTTAAAGGAAAAAGAAGCAAAAAAAAAAAAAAAGGATTCTGGGGCACACCGGGGACATTTTATCATCTCCAAAGATTCAGTGAAGATTCACACTGAAAATAAAAGCCTGGCTTTTGAGTCACCACATCATTAAGGTAAATTGGGAATAATTAATGCAACACTGAATTTATACTTATGAATGCTTATCAGGAAGAAAATATTTTAGCCCAAAGGACTTATTGTATCTTAGGCTCACAAATTATACCACGTAGTCACCACTAATGATATACTCAGAAGGTCAGACTTATGAGTAATTTGTGTTGAGGTTTAATTTTTCAAATTTCTTTAAACACTCCCATGAGATTGGATACCTCTTAGTCTAACTCAGATTGTTGCTCACATACAGTCTTATCTTCTCCTTTGATAAAGGAGTAAGGATATTAGAACTGAAGATAAAGTCTTAACCAAGGACCATAGGCTCTACTTTTCTCAGACTTCCACAAGATTCCTTACAACACCTGGCTCAAAAAAAAATTCTCTAAAATGATTAGGTGAATGACAACAGATGACAATATCAAAGCCATGAGGATGGTTGTTAAAAGATGCCCCTTGTCAGGCAAAGTTCTCATATTCTTTGACCAATATGGAGGAGACAGGAGCTAGTTCTCTAATCATCATGTTTCTAAGGGCTTAGTCCACACCAACTCTGTCCTGGTATCAAATGATAACTACTGGCTTTCTGAGAAGATGCATCATGTTGTTCCTACACTTTGGTAACACCAAAAGACACCAGTACCTTCATGATTGCTCCAATGCAGTGTTCAGTTGCTTTCAAGGTATCAGTAGCTCAACAGTATACAACCTGCATTCATCTAATTTTCATACTGAGTTTCCAAGCGAGGTTTTACTTAGTCAACAATATAGAGGCAAACAATTAAAAATAAAAATAAAGATATAAAGTGTTACTTTGGCTTCTCACCAATTAATATCCATGAAAAATTATAAATGTATAAAGACCAGGCTTACCTATAACATGCTTCCTTATAAATATGATCTTGACTGTTGCTAAAAAGGTAATTGAAAGAGTCAGATTACTTCAGGGAAGATCCTTCCTGAATCATACTTGCCCAATCAAAGTAAAACACTTTACTTCAAAAACTATTTTCATAAATACATAATACAGGGGAAAATATATTTTTGACTAGACTTCATAGGGTACATACTCATATGTTACTTTTTTTGTTTATGAAACTGCATTAAATAATATTATATTTGTGAGAAAATTGACTTTGCTACTAAAGTCATTAAAGAGAAAATCCTTACTAACTTGCAAATAAAATTATACAGAAATCAATGACCACTGTCATTTTGGGCTCGTGCTCAGCATCTTTTGGACTACAAAGTTTTATTGGATTTAAGAAAGATGCAAATAAAAGGATGCTATAAACTTGAGAAAGGGTTGGGTAAAACTGTAAAAAGAATTGTTAATGTGAAAACTTCCAGGGAAATTTTAAGCCAAAATCATCATCTACACAAACATTTTTCTATGAATCAGATAGCTATCTGATCGCAACGTCTAAATACAAGGGTAGAGGGAGGTAAGAAGAGAGAAATATCACATCAATGATATACAAAGCATAAACTGAAGCTACTATTACTTGCTATAAAAATATACTGCAAGCTAAAATGATATACCAGAGAGTGAGTATGTAGAAGCAAAGACTAGTTGTCCTATCATTTAAAAGGAAGCTTTAAAAATTAATGATTCAGGACTTTAACTTTCATCCAAGAAGGAGCACAAAGGACTGGATTTACTTTCTTATCTGAAACAACCACAAAACCAGAGAAGATATCTGAAAACAGGTTTTAGTATACCATAATCAGGCAATAAATGACTGTAACTGTAATCCCTGAGAGATAGGAAACAAATGAAGTGAGTCCTATAATTGCCTGACTTCCCTATGTTGAGATTCCAGGCTGCAGTGAAGAGAGGGGTAAATGAGATGGAGCTTGACAGACTCACTGAGTTGAAGAGGAGTTGAGAGCTCAGTATGCAAATGCGGCAAGAGCTTACAGGAGTGATGGAAAAGAGAGAATTGCACACAGAGAGAACTCTGGAGATCTGCAGAGGGTTCTCTTCAGGTGTCCAGCTGAGTACCCACTGATATGTTTGTACCAGGAAACGACATGAATTGGGGGAAAAACATATAAAAAAATTTGAGGAAGTAGTGCCTACTACTCACAGCCAGAGAATAGTGCTATTTTCACCAGCCAGACAGGAAAACCTCAAAATTCTCAGGGTATTGGGCTGAGTACTCAGAAGTGTCTTGTATCAGTAGTGGGGAATAATTGGCCTAGAAAAATAATTGCAATGATCAGGTATAACAATATTAAAAACACAACCTGAAAGAATCAAACCATTTGCAAAACTTAACCGCATCCCAGACAAAGTCTAAGAAAATTTATAACTATATAAAATAAGCCAGGATACAAAAAGATACAATTTACAATAACTGGCACACTATCAAATGTTTGTAGGCATACAAAGAGGCAGGAAAATACAACCTATAATAAGGGTAAAAGTTGATCAACTGAAATGAACACAGGGCTGACATAGATGTTAGAATTAACAGACAAGAATATTAAAAGAGTTGGCTTAACTATATTCTATATGTTCAAAAATTATGTAGAGACTTGGTGTATTGATTTGAGCCTGTTGTGGACCTCAAGAAAAGCCATGTTCTTTTTCCTAGTCCAACCTTATGGGGGCAGACTTATTGTTTTGGCAGATCTTTTTTATTAAGTTGTTACCATGGAGATGTGTCCTACCAAATGATGGGTGGGACCTTTTGACTAGGCGGTTACATGGAGATGTATAGTCACCCATTCAAGATGGGTCTTAATCCACTTACTGGAGTCCTTTAAGAGAGAACCATTTTGGAAAAAGCAAAAAGCTCAGAGCCAACACAGACAGAGAGGCTTGGATAAGCAAAAAGAAAACGCCCCTAGGGAAGCTTTATGAAACCAGAAGCCAGCCACGTACCTTCCCAGCTGACAGAGGTGTTTCAGATGCTATTCGCTTTTCTTGAGTCAAAGTATCTTTCTCTGGATGCCTCAATTTGGACAGTTTTATGGCTTTAGAACTGTAAACTTGTAACTTAAACCATTTCTGATATATTGTATTCTGGCAGCATTTGCAAATTAAAACACACAGACAATAAGAAACAAACAAAAAAGCAAATGTATAGAGAAGAAAACCACAATGTTCGAGACAAAATATACACATGATTGGATTAATGACAGACTAAATATTGAAGAAGAAAAGATTATTGCACTTGAAAACAAGCAGAAACTATCCAAAAAGAAACATGGTCAGAAAAAAAGAATAAGAATGAAAAGAGCATCGGTGAGCTGTGGGGTGATTTCATATATATGTGTAACAGGAGTCATTAAGGAAAGGAGAGAGAAGAGAGCATAGAAAAATATTTGAGGAAATAATAGCCAAAAATGTTCCACAGTTGATGAAAATCATAAATCCAAAGATTCAAGAAGCTGTACTAATCCTGAGCAGAAGAAAGATGAAGAATATTACACCAATGCAGATCATAAACAAATTACATAAAACCAGCGACAAAGATAAAAATTTTAAAAGTAGTCAGAGTAAAAAGACACACTATGTATAGGGAATTAAGGTTAAGGATTACAGAAGATTTATTGTCAGAAACAATGCAATCTGCTAAGACAATAGAGCAACATCTTTAAAATGCTAAAAGAAAAAAATTGGCAACCTAAAATTCTTTAGGCAGCCAAAATATATTTTTTAAAAAAGATGAAGAATCTATCACCAGAAGATTGGTACTAAAAGAAATGATACAAGAAGTACTTCAGGCAGAGTACAAATGATGTTGGATGGAAATTGTGATCTCCACAAAGAATGAAAACTGCTGGAAATGTAATTATGTGGGTAAGTATATAAGATTCTAAAATTACTCTTAAAACTTCTTTAAAAGATAACTGACTGCTTAAAATAATAATGTATTGTGGGAGTTATGGCATTTATAAAATTAAACTATGTGACAATTTCATAAAGGCTATTTATGGGAAGGGAGAAATGAAAATTAGGTTCATATACTATATGTGAAATGATACAATACTGTTCAAAGTTAGCCTGTGGTAAGTTAAATATATAAACTATAAATACTAAAGCAATGACCAAAATAACAAAAATAATAGGTAATATGGCAAAAATCAAATCCAAAAGAAGGCAGAAAAAGTGGAAAAGGGAACAAAGGACAAATGGAACAAATAGAAAATAAAATGCAGGATGATAGACTTCAGCAACTAACAAAATCTATAATCAGATTGAATGTAAATGGTCTAAACCCTCCAATTAAAAGGCAGAGATTTTCAGATTGGCTGAACATCCAAAATCTAACTATAGAGTACATAGACGAAACACATTTTAAATATAAATAGACAGACAAGTTAGAAATAAAGCGTAGGGCAGGCCACAGTGTTCAGCAGGCAGAGTTTTTGCCTGCCATGCCAGAGACCCAGGTTAGTTTCCTGGTACCTGCCCATGCAAAATAAATAAATAAATAAAAAGAAAGGGTAGAAAAAGATACACCATGAGAATAGTACTCAAAATAAAACTGCAGTAGTGTATTAGTATCAGACAAAGTAGATTTCAGAGCTAAAGATATAATCAGGGATATAGAAGGTTATTTCATAATGGTAAAGGTATCAATCAATCAAAAGTACATAAAAATCTTAGACACAAAGTCTCAAGGTCTACAAGGTCTACTGGTCTCATTCTTTGAGCCAGTATTGGCGTGATAACAAATCATGCAAAGAAACTGCAAGAAAAGCACATTACATATCAATATCAATATACCTCAGGAATAGAAATACAAAGAAAAGTTTAACAAAATTGTATCAAATACTCTAAACCAAATAGACCTAATAAACACATAGAACACTTCATCCAACAACAGCAGAATACACATTCTTCTCAAAAGTACATGGATCATTCTGCAGAATAGACTATATCTCACATCACAAAACCACTCTCCGTAAATTAAAAACTGTTGAAATCATACAGTGTATATTTTCTGACCAAAATGGAATGAAGCTAGATATGAATGACTCAAAGAGAAATGGAAAATTCACAAATCTGTGGAAATTAAATAATATACTCTTAAACAACCAATAGGTAAAAGAGGAGATCACAAGGAAAATTAGGAATTATCTTCAGGTGAATGAAAATGAACATACAACCAATGAAAACTTGTGGGACACAGCAAAGATAGTGTGAGTGGGAAATTTATATAGCTGTAAATGTTTACATTAAAAAAGAAGAATGATTTCAAATCAGAGACCTATCTTCAAAACTGGAAGAACTAGAAAACTAAACCCAAAATAAGTAGAAGGAAGAAGATAACAATGATTACAGTGGAGATAAATTAAATAAAGAATAAAAAACAAGAGAGAATCAACAAAACCAAAATTTGTGTGTGTGTTTTTTTAAAGATAAATAAAATTGACAAACTTAGCTAAATTGATGAAGAAAAAAGGGAGAGGACACAACTAAAATCAGAAATAAAAAGGGGACATTATAACCAACCCCTCTGAAATAAAAAGACTTATAAGAGGATACATTAAACAACTTTATGCCAACAGATAATATAAACTAGCTGAAATGGAAATATTCCTAGAAACACACAAACTACCTACACTAAGTAAAAAAGAAATATAAGATCCCAGCAAACCAATAACTAATAGAGATGGAATCAGTAACCAGAAACCTCCCAACAAAGAAAAGCCCAGGACCAGATGGCATCATAGGGGTATTTAACTAAACATTCCAAGAAGAATTAACACCAATCTTGCTCAAACTGTTATAAAAATTTAAAGAGGAGAGAATACTCCTTAATACATTCAACAACATCAAAATCACTCATGCAAAAGCCACATAAAGATACATAAGAAAAGAAAAATACAGACCACTATCTCTTAGAATATAGGTGGAAAAATCCTCAACAACATACTAGCAAACTGAATCCAGCATCAAGTTAAAAGAATTATGCAAAGTGATTAAGTGGGATTCATCCTGGGTATGCATAGGTGGTTCAACATAACAAAACTAATCAATGTGATACACCACATTAACAGAATGAAGGAAAAAAAAGCCATATGAAAATTTCAGTTGATGGAGAAAAGACTTTTAACAAAATTCAGTATTTCTTAATGAAAAAAAAACATACTCAAAAAACTAGGAATAAAAGGAAACTTCCTCAAAATAACAGGCATATATGGATGGCCCACAGATAACCTCATACTTAATGATAAAAGACTGAGCATTTTACCACTAAAATCACAGGCAAGATAAGGATGCCCATAGTTACCACTGTTATTCAACATTATATTGGAATTTCTAACCAGAGAAATTAGGCAAAAAATAAAAGACATCCAAATGGGAAAGGAAAAACAAATCAAATGTCTTTATTTGTTCAGGACATGATTCTAGATACAGAAAATCCTGAGAAATTCACAATAAAGCACCTGGATGAACTCAGAAAAGTGTCAGGGTACAAGACCAACACCTAAAAATCAGTACGGTTTCTGTACATTGGTAATGAATAATTGGAAGAAGAAATCAAGAAAAAAACTTCCATTTATAGTAGCAACTAAAAGAATTAAATACCTTAAAATCTGACCAAGGAAGTAAAGGACTTGTACACACACAAACACACACACACACACACAAAATTGCTAAAAAATAAAAATCAAAGAAGACTTAAATAAATGGATGAAGATTCTATATTCATGCATTGGAAAACTAAATATTGTTAAGATGTCAATTCTACCCAAAGTAATTTACAGATTCAATGCAATCCAAATCAAAATTCTGAGCATATTCTTTGCAGAAATAGAAAGCCAATCATCAAAATTTATATGGAAAGGAAAGGGCCCCAAATAGCCAAAGCCATCTTGAGAAAGAAATGAATTCGATTCATTCTTCCTGATCTTAAAATTTGTTACAAAGACTCAATAATCAAAATAGTACAGTACTGGCACGAGGACCGATATATAGACTAATGGAATCAAATTGAGAGTTCAAAAATCAACCCTTACATTTATGGCCCACCGGTTTTTTTTATAAGGGCCGAAGACCTCTCAATCAGTAAAGAATAGTCTCTTCAACAAACGGTCCTAGAGCAACTGGTTCTCCACATGCAAAAGAATGAAGGTGAACCCCCTAACAAACACTATATACAAAAATCAACTCCAAATGGAAAATGAAATACCTAAAGATAGCAATGGCTATGAAAAGCTATTGCATCCATGAGACAAGATAACATGCTATAAAAAGAAAAGAACAAGGTAATCACAAGAAAGTCTCTTGGAAATATTTAAGATACTCAAGGTGTTGTTGTGGTAGCAATACAGAAAATCTCAGAGTTCAACACAACTGAAACTAAAGCTTATTTTTTGCATAAAATTTGTTGTTGCTCCAGATGTCCTCCATATGGAAAAGTGGAATCTCTATTAGGCTATCCCAATTTGAGGAATCCCTATTTCAGTATGAGGTTTCAGGGTTTACTATGGCAGGGAAAGAGAACGTGGAGAACCATTTAGCAGTTCTTAAACATTTCTACCCCAAAGAGCTCAGAGTCTTTGGTTAAGCAATGTTTTATGGCTTCTTTGAACTCCAGGAGCACTAGAAATCGTATTCGCTGTATACATTCAGGAAGAGAATGATACTGTAATTGTTGATGAGTTCTAATAGCAGGTTATAAACCTAGAAATATGGTTGAGACCATCTTCCAGGAAGTAGAATAAAAAGACACAGGGATGGTCAGTAGAAGAGAAAATGTTAGGATAATCCAAAATATTCAGTATACAATAAAAGGACACCCAGAAAATAGAGACAGAGAGATCATAATAATAACAATAGCAACAATAATAAATATTTCCTGAATCTTAAAATCATGCATTGATGGATTAACATGGCCTCACCAAAGCCACACACTACAAATGAAAAAAGGCACATCATCATGAATTTCAGTACACCAAGGATAAAGAAACAATCTTAAAAATCTCTAGAATAAAGCAACATAGATTACATAAAAAGGAATAAGAATTAGAATGTTATCAGTTTTTCAACATTCACACTGAGAAGCATAAAGCAATAGGCCAATGCTTTCAAAGTCCTGAGTGAAATAATTTTCACCCTAGCTTTCTATATATAGACAATTAATTACAGAACTAGAATGAAAATATTTTCATATTTGCTAGATCTCAAAATGTCATCTCCCATGCATCCTTTCTCTGGAAGCAGTTCAAGGGTGTGATTTACCAAAACAAAGAAGTTAGCCTAGAAAGAGAAAGACATGGGATTCAGGTATCAGGATGCCCCACACAGAATAGAGGCAAAGGGAATTCTCTGGATGCTGATGTAGGGAAGTTCCAGGATGAGAGCTGTGAGCTGCATAGAGAGCCACACATTTACTGGGGGATGAAAGTCTCCAGGGAAAAATTTTAAAAATGGAACATTTAACTACATGGCATAGTATATGAAGAAGTCATCAGAAAAATATGGGAAGAATTAGTGACAGGTACAAAGAAAAATAGTCAAATGATAAACCAAGGTAAGTATTAGCTTCAGGATTAACAAAAATTGGTACAAGAAAATAAATTATAGTGCAATATTTGAGAAAAAACAACATTTACATATTGTAAATATGTAAGAATATAAACACAGAATATTGATTTAACTTTATTCAGAAGGTGAAAGCGTGGGAAAGAGGCTAAATCCTCATCTGTCTTCAAGTAAATGGGTAATGGCCAAACCTTATTAATAAATTAATAACAGAATAAGAATACTAGTTACAAATATGAAAGTGAATGCCAGAGAAAGAGCTAAAATATTGAATGGGGTTGTTCACGTGAATCACAAACAAGGGATATAGGTTGAGGTAGAGCACGAGGCTGATATTTAGAACACATTTACTTGTTAAGCCGTGTTTAGGTATTAGCTTAGAAAATATTTTTTTAAATATCATTTTAAAACTTTTTTGGAAGTTATTTTTAAAAGAGTGAAAGGAAGAAGTGTGATACTTAGAACTAACAGTAGGAATGATAATAGAATTCTTTGTTACAACAGCATTTATATCCATGACAAACTTATAAAACCCTCTGCATGGGGAAATCTCCATTTGGGCTTTCCATCTGGTTTGATAACCCCTAACGTCATGTTTTGGATAAAGCCTTTGCTGAACCCTGTGAAAGCTTTGAGCATTTTACCAGGGCAGAGGCATGTGTGGTGAATGTAGTCTAGATTCTGAAAAGAAGGGGTGCGGGGATTTAGAGACCTTTCAGAACAAATAGGGGGTACTTAAACGCATACAGCTCAGTCAAAAATTGGATTCAAAGCTCTTCACCAAATGGGTTAAACTTCTCAGAGATTGCACCTGAGGGTCACTTGCTTTACTAAGCTTACACTGGATGAGATGGGCCCTTCAGTGGGAGAACATTGTGTGAGATGAGGAGGAGGAAGGCAGGGAAAGAAAGAATAGACAATTTCCCTGGAACGGTTTTCTATTCCCAGATAAGCCACCTCTTTTTGATTGCACTTAATTACTTCTTTGTTTCATTTCAAACACTTATTATAGGGCCCTTAGGGATACTGAGTTTCCTTCCTGGGTGCTTACTGATATTTACTGCAGAATTTTAATTTAATACAACCGTCAAATCAAAAAGCCCACTAGTTACACCCTAGCTGAAAACTGAGCAAGTCTTGATGATGTGCATTTCTAAATAAATAGGAACAATGCTGCTTGCTTGGATCCTCCGTTGCATATGATGGAATCCACATAAGCATCCTGTGCAACAAGGTCAGTACCAGGAACCAGGGGTTTACTAGGACCTTATAAAAATGTCCCAGTACTAAATGTGTGCAAATAGAGAAATGGGATTTGATATGACTGAGACCATGTCATAAGTGGCCTCAAAGGAGATAGAAGGGTACTATGAGGACCTTTGCCATCATCACAGGGAGTGATGGCAAAGCAGGTTATGAAAGCATTGGTGCAGTGAGGAGCTTCTGCTCAAGATAATGGATATTCTAACACATCTCCTTAGAGATAGGAAAGAGTTGTTCTGAGCACTTCCCTCTTGCGTTCAAAAATTTAATACTTTTGAGCACGCATACGTTTCCCTTCTCCCTTCTAACTTTGCTGTCTGGAGAGGAGGCCTTGCAGAGAAGAAGGTAACATAGGAAGCTCATAGTCATTCCTGTTAGGTTACTGGAAAGCTACTTTGGCTTTCTCATGATGCCCATGGAAACCACATGCTAGATTCAGAACACTGCCCTTGTGGTGTAGTTAACCCACATTCTCTTCCTTACAAGTTTCCTACCCATTATTCACACCCTTCATTTTGAAGTGCTGAATAAACTCATCACATGCAAGTGTTAATGACAAATTTTGTTTTTGCCTCACTCAAGAGTAGAATGTTAAATTTAGAACAAGAGATAGAAAGGCAAGGAGTGGCTGGATTTCCTCTTCTAATGCAGAGAAGGGTTGTTTTTGGTCAGGACTCCTACCCAGTGCCCCTCAAATCTGACATTTTGTATTTGCTGTTTGCAGGGTCTGACGATGCACACAAACATGGTTTTATGATTTACCATTGTTCTCCTTGTCCTATATAGTTACTGTATTTTTAAAATTTGAATTTAATAGATAGAATTATCTACAAAAAGGCTAAGAAGAGTGCTTAAATTGGTATGGTGGAGTATATCTGGCATCAACTTAGACAGGACTTTTTAAAGAATCAGGTTCAGAGTTTAGAATCAAGTTTAGACAGAAGTATGAAACCGAAGGAGCAGAGAGAGACAAGTCTAGGAATAGGGAATATTTTGAGTGAAAATTAAGAAGCGAGATAGGTGACCCATGTAATATGACTGCCATATAATACTCAGGGCCAACGTTTTACAACTTCAGAGAAGATGTCATAAATACTGCTGATTTGGCAGCAAGAACTGCCCCAAGTGGCCTCTTCAAGGTCTATGTAAGTTCAGATCTTCCTCTCCCGTCCCTTTCCCCCTTGCCCATCCAATTTATAGTTGCAATAAGTCATTTCTCACCCTCTCCCATCCCTATATAACCTTCCTAGGAGGGGAAAACTAAATCAGAATCATAGAGGTGAATACAAAATAAGGGAATTAAGTATATTTTTGGTTAAGTGTCAGATTGATAGCTTCATGCTATTTAAATAGATTTACAAGCTTGCAGATGGATCATGGCAATTGTCCGGATATAAAGGAGCTCATGATAGACCCAAGAAATTCTATTCTTTAGCATAAGATAAAAAATGAAATCGATCTTATGGATGTGCATGGAAGAATAGGCAATAAAAATAAGTGATTTGATCACCCTACAAGTGGCCTTGAGACAAGATCTTCTTTAATACATGCGATGAGGGATTTGAAGAAGAGAATCATAAAATGAGGAATACAAATCAGTGTAAGTAATGTGTGATGCATATCTTGTCACTGGGAAATTCTCTATTCACCTTTAGGACTTAAAGAAGAATTGGGTCAAAATAAAATCGAAGGAAACTACCATTTCTATTATTCTTTTGGAAGTTAATACAGTAAGATCCCAGTGCCTGCTGGTGTTAGGAAACTAGCTGCTGCTTTGCTGCTTGGAAGAAGCCGGTGAAGTGACAAGCTTTTTGTCTTCTGCATTGGCAGTGCCATGGATCCAAATGCTTGATCCACAAAGCTAGCCAGGTCATTAAAAATATCCACTCTTTAAAAGAAGAAACATATAGACTATTTTGTACTTTCATATATTTTTATAAACAGCAGGATATTTAAACCTGACCTATTTTTTCCTGATGTGATGAATTGTCATAAATAGCCACAACATTAGAGGCAAAGTTAACTTTTATCCTTATATCAGAAAAAAAAATCAAATCATTTGACCTTTTGCTTTCTTTAACGTTTCAAAAACTTTTGGGCTCCACAGATTGGAACCTGTAAAGAACATATGTACTCACTTTTGTTTGAATTTAGTCTTCTAATTGTTCCTAAGTGTAGACATCACCTCTTCCCTGAAAGGAGAGAAGGATGACCTGGTGATTATAACAAAAATATCGTTTGAGTCAGCTTTGCAAGACCTGAATTCAGAGTCTTAGAATCAGGGAGATCTTAGAGATTATCTAGTGCTAGCCCAAACCAAGATTTTATAAAAAAGGACACTGAAAATCTGAGAGATTAAAGGTGTTGCAGATTGTGGGGGAGATGGAACTAGAACACTGTCTCTCAATCCAGTATTTCTGTCCATGAAGACCCTATATCTTTGACAAGTCCTGCTACCTTCCTTCCATTCCTACCCGTTAACTGAGGGATGGGAAGACAAGATTCAGGTGGTGTAAGGGTTAAGACACAGCAACTTGTATCACTGTGTAATATACAAGAGTATATGAGAAAAGGAGGATGAATGGAGACCACAGAGCTGGAGAGTGAGGGTACAGATGCCCAATCTAAAGGAAAATGAGTTAAAATTAAAGCAACCTCAATATCGACAATACAACTACGTGCTGGCCATTCTTCCATACCTGTCCCCACCACCCAATGAACAAACAATGTGTCTACAGGGAACACTTGCTTCTAGAGCTGCAGCTCCTCATCTGGACTTTTCTAAGGTACATTCCAGATAAACACATATGGCGGTGCCCTGTCATGAAACATTCCATGATGCTGTAGTATGATATACAGTAGCTCTCTCTGGATTTACATTGTCACATATAATTCTTTCGTGCTTGTCCTCTTTCTTTTGGAAAGTAATAAATCAAATGAAAGAGCAGAAAACTCATCATTATGCAGTTAAAAATGAAACCAAATAACAAGGTCTTACTGAACTTCTACTCAGTGGCAGATATTGCACAATGCATGCTTTGTATATATGATCAGAATAAATTCTCATTGAAGCAAGATGAGCTGGATGAAGCAAGCTCATTATGTCGTTTTATCGATTAGTAAACCAAATCTCAGAATGATAGTGACTTGTTCAAATTTACCAAGTAAAAATGTAAAAGTCCAGTTTCAAACTCAAATCTTATTCTTTTTGGTTCAATAGTTTCTCATGAAACCATAATTAAATGTCCTAATAACAGCAGAAATGAATTATACATCTATGGAAACTCATCTCATACCAATGAAATGAGTTTTCTATTTGTATTTGCTTCTACAATGTTGTACAATAAATGCAAGACAAATTGGGAAATCAAAAGAACTAGTATTTGTAGATTTTTCTATGATATCATGCTGAATGATTTATTTTTAGTATTTTATTGCTAAGCAGAAGGTACCTAAATACAATTTTATGTGATGTATTAGTTTATGAAGTTGTACATGGTTGTTTTGTGATATATAAGAAATATTGTTTCATGGAGTGATTTTGGTTTCCTTCCTACTTGTTAGCATGAGTAAGTTAGACTAGGAAGATGGGAAGGTTTCAGTCTGGAAATAGAATTTGAGTCGGGATTTAAAGTATATTCAATTGCTTGTAATTTTTGACCTGTGACCTTAAATCTTCTGACTACTTTCCCAGGTAAAGCTTTGTGAACCAGAATGTTATACAATGTGTGTATACATATATACAGACACAATAGAAATACATTTAGTGGAATCAAATAAGGCAGTATTTGCAACACCAATATTTTGAATTGTTAAATACTTCTTTCCTAACTGAAATAATTATTCTCATTTTCCATCCCAAAGATCTGAATCCTAGCATGTTCTTCTCAAAAAAGTGGGGCACATCTGTATTACTGAAAACTGAACATAAATAGAACTTCAGATGAAGAATGAGACACTGAAGCAGAATGTTTTATCCTATAGAAGCAGAATGTTTTATCCTATACAAAAACTAAACAACACCTTTGCTAGTGGCCTCCTTGTAATTAGTTGAATATTGATTGACTGGTGTGTGTTTGTTTTGCTCTCAAATCTTAAATCAATCAGGATCCTTAATAGAAGCTGTTCTGGAACATGAATTGCAGCCTGCAAAAGAAAAGTAAAAATTTAGGAGCTAAAAGTAAATAGCAAAGACACTGTCAGAGTCCACCAACTTTAAAGCACCTAAAGAGCCCTTTCCTGGGGATGATGTGATTCTATGACTCATCCTGTTTCAGTAAAGGACAAACCAAACTACCTCCTCTCTACCTTCATGCTCAGATTTTGGCTTCTCTGTGTTAACTTTTTTTCTTTCTTGAAAAATGTGCTTCACTCCCGGATAGATCCCTGACTTCATGTCTTGGAATCCAGCCTGGTAACCCAATTCTGATACCTGGTTTCATCTTTTTTATGACAATCTGACTTGAGGGTTCTAGACTTTCACCTGAACATAGAGTTCATCAGAAAAGACACCCACTCTTTCCCTGATTTCTCCAACTTCTGGGCACTATTATATTTCTAAGCATAAGAGCAAATAGACACTTTTTTCATAATTTTTTCATGGCTTGAAATATATATTGTGTTTTGAATACTTTATAGATTATCATAGGTATTCAATAAAAATTGGTTTAATTTTTCCCCAGAAACTTGGCATTTGATTAATATGCAATAACAACTATGGTCATTATTTTGGCATTGAATTTGATTAATTCCCAAACATATTTATTGAATAAGTTCGGGGAGAAATTTTTTTAAACGTGTTTCATTAAGCACCCAAGAGAAGGGTAGATAAAGGTATGAAAGTACATAGGATATGAACTCTAACTTCTAAGACTTTGAAATGTGGTGAGGGTAGCAATTGTGAAAACAAATCAGGTACAATTCAAAGTGAACTAAAAATTAATTAAAGAAGTAGAATCAAAGTGTCATGAGTAAGTAGAGGAAAATAAGGAAGTGGTATTTGAATTCAAATTTAGGGAATGAAAATGATTTAACAGCAAGGCGTGAACATATTGAAATACACTGTATTTCAGATTCAGTGAGGGATCATTGGGACTGGAGCAGAGGGCTTTCGGGGATATAGTAAGAAATATGTCAGAATTGAATGTCACTTCTGTGCAGACTCTTGCTGACACAAAACAACTAGGATGAATGACTTGCTTTGTGGGGTATATAGCTCACCAAGGAGTATCAATTACATTGAACCAGGCTCTGTCCTTTTCTGGGCACTCCATAAATTGCAAGCACTTGTAGAATAGGGTTGTAACCCAGGAACTCCCTGGGGCCTCATTCTCCCTTTTCAAAAGAGCAGGCTTTCCTAATCCACAAGGATATCAGAAGTTTGGTCTCAGTCTTTGCCATAGGCTTTCTCTGCAGCATGGTTGCCAAAATGGCTTCCTGTGGGGCTGCTGGCTTCCCTGGGGCTGCTCTCAGGAGTGGCCTAACAACCCTTATCTGCAGCCTTGCTAATCTGCTCCCCACCATCACTTCCACTTCCCCCACTGACTGACACCCAGGAAATGGATAGAGAGTACCCCTTTCTCACCACTGTGCCCCTTTTATCTCCATTAGATTTAAACTTCAACCTGTACAAATATATGCAAATGTATTTACTGAAAGAGTAGAAGAACTATAGAAAGGAATTTTTAATATAAGGTAAAATGAGGTAAAAGTTCTAGTTACTGTGAACCTTCCCTTAACTCTCAAATTCTACATGATTTGAAACACCCAAGCCAAGTGAGTGGGCTGCAAAAGAACTCACTGGAGATCCTAGGAAAGAGGTTTTAGAAAGAGGGGAGACTGAGCTCTTAGCCCCAATGTTACCAGACAAAGTCCGGAGGTTCTCCTGCCCAATGCACTCAATAACCAATTCCTGAGACGCTGGGGTTTCGAAGAGAGAAAGAGGTTATTACTAGGCAGGTAGTGGGACAGCAGCCAGCCTAGTGACCCAAAATCTGTCTCCCCGAGTTTAGGGAGTTCAAGGTTTTTAAAGATTTTAGCAAGGGGGGGATGAGGTTATTTCAAATAGCAAGTTCAGAGCACAAAAGGAGACTGTTATCATCATTTCAATAGGAGAATGTAAGCTGAAAGGAGGGAGGCAGTGCTATGACTCCAGTACTGAGGGGGTAAGCCGGAAGGAAGGGAGACAAGTTATCTTTCAATAGCAGAATCTAGCTGATAGGACTTACAAATGTCCGGGGCTGAAACTAGTTAATGGCTGACTTCACATTCTTCATTAGTCGTGATGCCATTGTGCTACGAGAAAATGACGAGATAGAGGGCGGAGCAGCTTTTAGAGGCACAGAGGCACAAGATAAGAGCTTTTTACAATCATTTCAGATATCAGAGCAGCTTAAGTATAGTTTCAGGCTTTCAGGTATTCCCCTGTGTCTACTCCAATATCCCAGAAAGCAAAAAGGAAAATCTATATGATTCAGTAATCAAAATCATCCCTTAAATCCTGATTTCTCGCTTACACCAACTCAAAGGCAATCCCTATATTTAATACCCAAAGCGCATTACTTTTAACACTCAACTCCTCAGTAATAACAGTAAATTGAAACAAATAATAATATTGTCCAGAAAATAAAATTAAGACTGTAAAACAATTTTCTTGAACTTCATATATATAATCATGCTAGTAAAAATAAAATTAATGTTATGGTACAAAATAACAGCACTTAATACATTTTAATTGTCTTAATATATATTTTGAGGGAAAATATATCTATACATTGGCCTGTCACAGTAATTAATAACACCACAGTTTAATACAATAAAATAATTAAATAAGCAAAAAGCAATTTAACAAAAGGAAGATTTTTAAAAATTTCACAGTATCAGTTAAAGTCAGTGTTCTGGTTTGCTAGCTGCCAGAACACAATATACCAGAAACAGAATGCTTTAAAAAGGGGAATTTAATAAGTTGCTAGTTTACAGTTCTAAGGCTGAGAAAATGTCCCAGTTAGAACAAGTCTATAGAAATGTCCAGTCTAAGGCATCCAGGGAAAGACACTTCGGTTCAAGAAGGCTGATGAAGTTCAGGGTTTCTCTCTCAAGTTGAGAAGGCCCATGGCAAACACAGTCAGGGTTTCTCTCTCAGCTGGAAGGGCATGGCAAACACAGTGCCATCTGCTAGCTTCCTCTCCTGGCCTCCTGCTTCATGAAGCTCCCTGGGAGGCATTTTCCTTCTGCATCTCCAAAGGTCACTGGTTGGTGGACTCTGCTTCTTGTGGCCATGTTGTTCTGCTTTACTCTCTCAGAATCTCCCTCATTCTCCAAAATATTTCCTCTTTTATAGGACTCCAGAAACTTATCAAGACCCACCTGAATGGGTGGAGACATGTTGTCACCTAATCCAGCTTAACAACCACTCTTGATTGGGAGACATCTCCAAGGAGATGATCTAATTACAGATTCAAACATATAGTATTGAATAGGGATTAATCTGCCATTTTATGAAATGGGATTTTGATTAAAACATGACTTTTCTAGAGGACATACATCCTTTCAAACCAGCACAGTCAGTAAAATATTTCATGTATGAATTAAAATTTTTAAGTTACCAACAAAAATATTACACATTGAACTGTGTACCCTGTTTCACTGTTTTAAATTTCAAACACAAATAAAAATTCCCTAAGTGGTCACAAGGAATGAAAAAATTGAAGTTAACTTTTATCCTCTTTCTTTTCCATTACAATCATTGGCTGACTTCGTTTATTTTGAATCTGCCCTTTAAATGGAGAAATATGCAATACTGCAGGGATTGGAGACATGAAACAGGCTTGAAGTGAGCTCAAATCTTTCCAAACTATTATGAAGTTATGCTCAAAATGAATCAAGATAGCTACTGATTCATGTGTGTCAGGGGACAACTATATAACTGGGAATTCTCAAAATTAACATCCTTGTAGTATACAATGTTTGCTCAAGGGTAAGTAATAAAAATGTGATGATTTGAAACTAACTTATGCGTTATCAACACTGAAACAAATATGTGGCATTTATTTAGAACTTAGACCATGTAGTGGTTTGGAACCATATGTACCATGAAAATCATGTTCTTAAAGCTAATCTATTCCTGTGGATATAAAACTATTGAGTAGGATCTTTTGATTCTGTTACTTAAGTTAAGGCATGTCCAGGGTGGATCTTAATACTCTTGCAGGAGTCCTTGATAAACAGGATGAAGAGAGAGAAAGAGAGGTGAGAAAGGGAGGGAGGGAGGGAGGGAAGTGGGGGAGAGAGGGAGAGAGGGAAAAAGACAGAAAGACAGAGCCTCCCATGGAAACAAAAAGCTGGAATCAATGACACTTGGAAGAGAAGGGTGAACCAGCAGATGCCACCATGTGCCTTATCAAGTGACAGAAGAATCCAGGATCGCTGGTGATCAGTCTTTAGGAAGAAAGCATTGTCTTGATGATGCTTGTACAGTAAGCTTGTAAGCTAATACTTACAAGTATCAGCTATACTCCTGTTAAAACCAACACATTTCATGATATCTGCTTTGAGTAGTTTAGCAAACTAAAACAGATGCACAAAAGATTTTTCAGGAGGAATTATTTTATCATTGATGCTGTTTAGAATTGTCAGTATACAGTGATAATAAAAAACAGACTCACCTTGATCAGTTACATTGTTTTTAAATGTCCTACACTCAATACTCCTCCTTATCATCTGTCCCCAGAAAGACTGCCCCCATCACCATTGCCCTCCCTTAAATGGGTACTGAGCTGCAGAAATTTTAACACTCTCCTGAGCTGTTTAATGTGCAGTACAAAGGATATTGGGAGAACTTGAACTAAGCAGCCAGGAATATTAATACTACATTTGGAGATAGAGACTCAAATTTGCACTGTGTGGTGCATGAGGTTTTTGGGTTGTCAAGTGGATGCCACAGCATTTAACTTGACTCAAGTCATTTGGAATGACCCCACCCAGGAAAGCTTTCTGTAGGGGAGAGAGGAACTAGGAGAAAACATAAAGATGTGTTGCTGGGAGCAGGATGTTATGAGTTGAGTTGTCCCCCTAAAAGATATATTCAAGTCCTAACCCGTGATCTTGTGAACGTGGCCCTACTTGTAAACAGGATCTAACATTTAAAGATATTATTAGTTAAGATGAGACCAAACTGGATTAGGGTGGGCTGTAATCCAATATTTCTGGTGTCCTTATGAGAAGGAGAAAATTGAGCTCAAATAGACAGAAGACAGCCAAGTGATGGAGGCAGAGATTGAGTTATGTCATAAGCCAAAGAGCATCATGGATTGCTGGCAAGCTACTGCCAGAACCCTACAGAAGAATGGTAGCTCTGCCAACACCTTAATTTTGGACTTCTACACTACAAAAGTGGGAGACAATAAATTTTGGTTGTTTTAAGCCACAGGGTTTGTGATTTGTTATGGCAGCCTTTGAACAAAGACACAGGAGACAAGGGAATTGGCTAGAGAAGAGACCACCCATACTTGGAAAGATTGCATTTTGGAGGTTCCCAGAAAAGATCTCTAGAAAAAACAGTATTTGTTTACCGACCATGACGAAGGACATTTATTCACCAAAAGGAATCACAAACTACATGGTCTAAATGAAAGGACCTTTACTCCTTTCCTTCTTCTTTCTCTTCCTTCCTGCCCCTCCTGCTATTCCTCCCTTAAACTGGAAGAGGTCAGAGATACGGAATAGTGCATGGGAGAGAGAGGGGTGGATGGAGATGACAATTACAACCTATCCCCATATGCGATTTCCTACTGCCATTCCCCAATTCATGGATCAAGTGTGGACACTAAGAAGGAGAAACTCTAAGAACTTAATTACTTAATTTGTACTAGGTTAAAATTTTACTGAATATGGGTCCGGTTTTTTTATACCTTAAAGTACCCTAAAATTATGGCATTAGCCAACAGCCTGGAAGATGTGATGGAGACTGTGTGAAAGAAATGATGGGGGAAAATAAAGTGTGACCTGCTGAGTTCAGCTCATTAAAATCCTACATATAAATACTAGCAAGTTGATGACAGAGGAAGCTGCAAGCCATCTTTGCCTATCCAGAGACCATTGTACGTCTTCAACTTTATTCATAATATTTGCAGATATGTGAAGTCTTCCTGTGTCAAGCCCCTTGACTTCTGCTCCACCCATATAACCTCTTAGCTCTTTGAATGCTTAACTTCTAACCCCCTTATAACAAGATTTGGGAAGCAGATAGCTCTGCAATCTCTCCTAGCTGGTGCCTACCTCTTTAATTATTCTGAAAGCCCCAGATCCCATGCAAAATGGCCTTCAAAGAAGGAAAAAGGAAAGACTTGGTTCCTTTATCTACTTTTTCTCTTCCTACAATGTCTTTTCACATTCCAACCACCAAATGGCTTTTTGTGGGGAAGAGTGTCACTTCAGGTTAGAGACACTTTCTCTACTTTAACTCACACCCTTCTTCTCTAAGGGCTTTTGTTCAGTTACCAGGTTTGCTCCATCAGGCTGCTGCAGATGAGCTCTCTGCCCACTCTTCCTCACTGCTAACTAGTGTTTTGCCTAAGTTCCTCTTAGTAATTCCCTTTCCTGATATTGTGACACCTGGAATGCTTTCTATTATCTCAAGGAGCATCATGTAATTCTCAAAAAATTATCTAAGCCAAATCAAATCTTAAATCACTTTAATTTAAATGACAAATCTATGCTTTACCACATTTCAATGGGTGTAATATACTGCTAAAAACAGTTTGACGGGTGTCATCTTGACACAAATGTGGAGACTGTCTTGTTTATATTATTATTTCTTACTCACATACACTCACAAAGCTTAAATTATCAAATGAGCACATTCAAGTGTTGCAGGAAGGAGTCTGGAAGACATTCTTTCTACTGCAGAAATAAGTGACAGTGCAGCGAGTATAGAATGCAGACACAAAGGAGGGGGGAAGGATAAATAAGACCTTTGTTACATTGTGAAACCATTAGAAGTTTAGAATTTGGTGGCCTGTAATTTTGTAAATTTAGCATTTCGTACATTTGAAGTGCTATAAGGGAGTAAAGGTCTTTTCTTTTAGCCCATGTAGCTTGTGATTCCTTTTATACATTATTTTATTTAATATGTTCAACAGCTGTATGACGTATACACAATTATTATCCTTACTTTATAGATGAGTTAACTGAGACTTACAATAATCATTCAAGAACAGTTAGTGGCCTGCAAACAGTTCCAAATCCAACTCCTCTGTACTTAGTCCTTACCCTAGAGACAACATGTCACTCATTTTTTACAACAAAATAAAAATATTTCTTGTGAACTTAGCTTTCCTGTTGTATAGTTTATAACTAAGTTTTATTGAGTAACTACTTGTATTAGTTAGGGTTCTCTAGAGAAACAGAATCAACAGAGAACACTCGCAAATATAAAATTTATAAAGGCATCTCATGTGACCGTGGGAATGCATAGTCCAAAATCCGCAGGGCAGGCTGTGAAGCCGATGACTCCGATGGAGGTTCTGGACAAACTCCACAGGAGAGGCTCACCATCCAAAGCAGGAAGAGAGCTTGTCTCTTCTGAATCCTCCTTAAAAGGCTTCCCGTGATTAGATTAAGCATCACTCATTGCAAAAGACACTCCCCTTTGGCTGATTACAAATGTAATCAGCTGTGGATGCAGCTGACATGATCATGATCTAATTCTATGAAACATCCTCATCGCAGCAGACAGGCCAGCACTTGCCCAACCCAACAAACAGTTACCATCATTTGGCCAAGTTGACACATGAACCTGACCATGACACTACTATGCAACAGGAACTTTACCTTTATAATTTCTAAGTATCTCAACTGTCCTACTGGTGAGCAGCAGTGAGCTGAGGCTGGCTTGTACCAGCTCATAAGAGTTGATTGTTAAATCTTCAGGAAATTTTTGAGCCAGTTAATACACATGACCATTATTAACATTAAATTATATTAACTTACCTTCTATATAATTAAACATTAAAACATGTTTAAATTGATCATATTAAAATAAAGGCAATAAATACTAAAAACCCTAATTAACTTACTACATTTTATTATCTATACTCTTGAAGTTATGATTATTGTACCTGTATGGTAGAAATACTATGAACTCATCTGTATGCTGGGCTCTGCGCTTCTCCTCCCAACTCAACACCTAGTGACATCCCATTGGTAGTTTCAAATTGGCCATGGCTAGAAATCAGCCAACTCTACAAATCAGGACACATATTTATCTTGTTGATTGTCTAGACTAAAGAAATTGATGTTTTTAAGGTAGATTAAATATGACATGTTAACAGTCCTGTTACAGGCTTCCCTCAACCTAATCTTCATTAAGCAAGAAAAAGCAGATAATCTCTTGCTTCTTTATGTCTGTAGCTCTTATATTGTGAATAGACTAAAAAATCTTCCAGTATTTGGAAACTCTTCTTGGATTCAGCAAAGAAGTCACGTATGTCATTGACAAATGAGTGAAATTCTAACCTGGGTCTTCACTGTTTCATTTTGTTTTACTCATTCACATAAATGAAAATATCAACTGACATTCATGTTAGAATTATGCTCATTTGTCAATGACAAAACAACTTCTTTGCTGAATCAGCTAGCAATCAAACATTTATGCTTATTCTAAAATTGTGACACTGTTGTTGGCAACAGAATTATAAAAAGTGATGGTGATTTTTAAAGAAAGAGTAAATCACACAAAAGTTATTATTGTGATTTAAAACTTACAACAAATATCATTTCTATATTATTTATAAATTATCAATAGCAGTAATATTTATAATAAACATCTATGTGTATATATTTAAATATTTTCCCCAGAAAACCAGTTGTTTAATATTTATAAGCACACCACTAGCTAAGAGTGTTTACTTCTCTGCATTTTACAGACTGAGGCTTAGAAATTTTAAATAACTTTACCAAAGTTAAACCACTAGCAAGTAACAGAGCTGTGACCAGAGTACAGGCCTATCTGACTTCAGCACACATAGTTTTTCCTTGAGATATTCTGAGTTAGGGTTGGTATATACATTTATTACTGTGCCTTTGCCCTCACTTTTAGATTTACATTTGCAAGCCAGTTAAAATTGCTTTGTCTCTCTCCACATTCAGCCTTACAGCCTTCAAGTTCAGGTGGATGCCATCACCACTCACACATGTGGGTTTGGCTGCTTGGCTCTCCCTTTTGTGTCCTCTCCTGTCATTCCCATCAGGAGAAGAGGAGAGAATCAAATGACTATATGAAAAGAGAACAAATATGGAAATAAAGAGGGGTTGAAGTTCAAGCCCTCATTTACCACTTCCTAGCAAGTTAATGAACATTTTTAAACTTCAGTTTCCTGCCTTTTAAGATGGCTGTTTTAAACACACCTGCAAAAGCCCTCAATATACACCCAGGCAGAGGAACCACAAATGTAAATGCTTCCAGAGTCCAAGTAAGAGATTGACTTAGTGCCAGATAACAGTAAATGGTAGGCAGCGGGAGATGGCGAGTACAAAACTTAAGAATTTGAAGATTCCATACGAACTTGCCTGTCCATCTGACTGAACCCAGAATCCTTCTGTGACCCAAGAAGGTAACAAAGTAGATGTGAATTTTCAAAAGCATATCATTTAGAGCAGGATCTTACAAGAGGAGGATACAAGAGTACAGAAACCTAACTAGGATTTAATACCATTGGAATTCCAAAATGTCATCAATTTTCTTAATCCAATCAGCATATTTTTTCTTAAACTTTGAGAGAACTGCCTTATTCCAATTTTTTTAAATTTACTTTTCTTGGCTCATATCTTTAAGCTCCAAATGCATAGGCATGTTTATCAGAATACATGAACTGGAATGTTCTAGGCACTATTTAAAATAGCCAAGATCTCAAAACTGCACAAGAGCATTATCACCAGCAGAAATACAAATAAATTGTGGTATATTCCCACAATGGAATACTACACAGGAATGTGAATCAATAATCTAAAACTACATCCAACAATATGGATGAATCACACTAATATGAGATTGAGCAATAGAAGCAAGACCCAAGAGAACATATACTATATGATTCCATTTCTTCCTCTCCATATAAAAAGGGTAAGACTAGCCTATGCAGTTGTCTTGGTAGGAAGTAACTAAAAGGAAACCTAAAACATATTCTGTTCTGTTTCTTCATCTGGATGCTAGTTACTTGGGTCCTTCCAGTTTGTGAACAGTCATGATTTACACACTAAAGGTGTGCCTGTTCCTTTCCGTATATTATACTTTAATAAAATTTTTTTTTAAATATTTGACATCCAATGTATCAGCCTTCATTCCACTCTGTAGAAAATGTACAGCTATAAATATATAAAATTAGAAAATATTTCATAACCAGGGAACAAAAAATAAAGCTAACTTCGTCTTCTAAATAACAGCATATTTTAAATTCCTATAATGGTTACTACTTTGACAAATACAGTTTCACAAACTGACTTCAATTTATGACAGCTTTTCGAAATAACTTTATTTTCTAACTATAAACTAATAAAAAACTCGTGGTAGAGAATTCTGGAAAGAACAGAAAGGTAAAGGGAAAATTATATAAATCATTTTTACAAATACAATTAATATTTCAGCATTTGCACTTTCAAATATCTATCTACAAGTATTTATAAATTTATATATAGTTTTGCTTCTTAGCTCTAAATATTAGATATATACTCCATATTCTGTTTTGTGTGCTTTTTTGCATTCGCTATTGTGGCAAGAATATTTCTTACATATAATTTAAAAATCTTTCTAAACACAGTTTTAATGCGTATATAATAAGCCATCATATAAATGCACTAAATGTTAGTTAACCATTTAATTATTTGCTAACATTAATTTGCTTCCAAATGTTATTATAAAAACACTGCAGTGAACATCTTCACATATAAATCTTTATTAATAACTGCTTACTTAGAGAAAATTTATCAGAGAAGTTATTAAATAAAATATGCAATTTCCTAAGACTCTTTAAAGAATATCTATTGCAAAATTGTTTCTGAAGAACTTGAACCAGTATATATAAATGGGATCAGTAAATATAAATATATATTCAAAATGGTTATTAGCCATCTGTGGATCTTGTTTTAAGCATGTGTATTAAAGTGGGCTAAATTGCTATAACAAATTATTATTATAAAGGCCAGAATAAATAGAGGTTCACTTATCACCCTTGTGGGCAGACTTTAGGTTGGCAGATGGATAGCCTCCATATGGTAATTGAGACACCCAGGCTCCTTTACCTCTTTAGCCTCAGTCACCCTTTTAAACCATATTGTTGAGGCTGGGCCATGTCACATCAGCTTCAGCAGGCAAAGTGGGAGGAAAATGTGGAGCAGGCACACCTACTCTATGAAAAGCTTCGGTCTCCAAGTGGCACATCATATCTGCCCCTATTCTACTGGCCAGAACTTAGATTTACGGCCTATGAAGGAGACTAGAAATGAGTCCAGCCACGTTCCACACTATAATTCTGTTTACAGAAAAAAAGACAACGGGTTTTGTTAGAGAGCTGGCAGTCTGCCATGATGCATGCCCTTTTCCCACTGTGCTGTTTTGAAAATATTATGTACCCCAGAAAAGCCATATTTTAATCCTGATTCAATCTTGTGAGGGCAACTGTTTCTTTTCACCTTGATTCAATACTGCAGGTTGGAATCTTTTGAAAGATTATCTCCACAGAGATGTGACACATCCAATTGGGGGTGTGACCTTTGATTAGATGGAGATGTGACTCCACCCATTCCAGGTGGGTCATTATTAAATTATTGGAATCCTTTAAAAGAGGAAATATTTTGGGCAGAGCCAGAAGCAGCAGAAGCCTCAGAGCCGATGAAACTTCTCAGCAGAGCCGATATAGATGCCGACACATGGAGAATGGAGACAGGATGTTTAGAGATGTTTGAAGCCCAGAAGACATCATCATGAGATGTTACTCAAGCCAGAACCTGGAGAGAGCCCAAGGAGGCCAAGGGATGCAATCCTGCCCCAGGGAAGCAAAGTGAGGGACCCCCACAGGAACAGAGGCTGAAAGCAACAGAGCCCAGGAGCAAGAGACCACCAGATACCAAAGTGGCTTCCCAGCTGACAAAGGTGTCCCTGACACATTGGTCTTTCTTGAATGAAGGTAATCACTTGAAGGTACCTTAATTTGGACACTTTCACT
Source organism: Tamandua tetradactyla (assembly GCF_023851605.1). Lineage (NCBI taxonomy): Eukaryota > Metazoa > Chordata > Mammalia > Pilosa > Myrmecophagidae > Tamandua > Tamandua tetradactyla. The sequence goes on along the minus strand of NC_135331.1, from coordinate 127,661,478 downwards.
TCCTTAGAACTGTTAACTTGTAACTCATTAAATTTCCCTTTTTCAAAGCCATTTCAGTTCTGGTATATCACATTCCAGCAGCTTGCAAACTAACACACCCACCTTAATTGGGGAATTTAGAGACTTTTTTTCCCGTTAAGTCTATATGTACAAACAATTTAAAAATTGCTGTATAAATGACAAAATGTGCTTTCCAATTTATCATTTTAACTTTGCATTGTTAAAATGTACAAAACTCTTTAATTTTGTAATAAAAATATGAATTATTTCTTTTGAGTGCTATTGCATCGCTTTTATATGTAGAATTTAAAATCAGCGATCATTCATATTTCTTCATTTTTTTCTAATAGTTTCATTTGTTTCCACTTAACTTTTTAAATACCTCTGGAATTCATTTTGAGGAAGTAGTGGTGAAGAGTGACATTTAACTTTATATTTATTTGCCCAGCATGATTTATTGAATAATCCTTCTGCTAAGTATGGTGTGATGCCATCTTTATCATAAACTAAATTCCTATCTATACCTTATCTATTTCTGGGTTACCTATTCTGTCTTTTTGGGCTGTTAAACTTTTTTCAGAGCCATGTTCCTAATAAACGTAACTTTTTGTTTTTATATATGTCAGTGTATTTCCTATTCATGACAATTTTTTTCCAAAAATTTCCTCTAGGCTGTTTTTGTCAGAATAAACTAGAAATTACCTTTCTTAAAAAATATCTGTACTGTGAAATCTAATATATGTACAAAGAAAAGAAAGAAAAAGCAGTATTTTTCAAAGTACTCTTCAACAAGCAGTTAAGAACAGATTCAGAGTTTGTTATAGGTTACCATTCCATCCTTCCAGATTTTTCCTTCTAGCTGTTCCAAAACACTGGAGGCTAGAAGAAATATCAATATAGTGGTTCAGCAGTCATACTCGTTTGTTAAACCCTATTTTCTCTATTATAACTCCTCCTTCTCCTTTCATCCTTCTCCTTTCATCCTTCTCTCAATCTGTAAGGATCTTTAGGCAATGCCTGTGCTAATGTTTTCATGTTGAGAAGGGGCATCCACACTAAAGGATGGGGGATGTAATTAGTTGAAAAGAAGTTACACATCTTTTCCGCCTTTTGATCAGGAAGGTGCTGTCAATTCCAAGGTGCATGGGCCAGGTTGATTCCTGGGAGCCACACCCCACACTGTCAGGGGGATTTTCACCCCTGGATGTCATGTCACACTTTGCTGGTGTGGAGAGGGTAATGATTTTCCTTGCAAAGGCTTAGAGAGAGAGAGGTCACCTCGGAGCAACACAAGAAGCTTCCTGGAAACAACTATTAGGCCTCATTATAGGTAATCTTAGCTTTTCCACTACAGAAATAAGTCTTATATGGGCACACCTGAAAATGAAGGGCCTCACCTGTTTTCTAGTGTGTCCCCAATGTTTGAGAGGGTACCAGATGGGAAAATTTAGTAGTTTCATTTTTTTTTTTAACCCTTTGGGCCCTCAAGGGACTTGACCAATGCTTTTTAATTATCAGTCTACCATAGTCTGAGATGTATCCTGGTATTAAATTAAGAGATATAGAACTACAAGGCCTCATTCTTGTTCTGGACTCCAGGAGTTTGGGTTGTTTAAAGTAGCCATCCAGACATGCTGATTTAGATTATGTGCTATGGAAATTTAGGTTCTAAAGACAACAAACCTCTCTGCCTTTGATCTATTACCGTAGGTGAAGGTCTGGAGTACACACACTACCATCTTTACCCTGTATTCCGATTTTCCCTTAGTACCAGCCAGATTGGCTTCGTTTTTATCTCTAATTGAGGCCTGAACTCTTTTTTGGTTAATTTAATTGTTTTTGCATATAGTTATGCTAACTTTCAGGTTGTAGGACTCCATTTCTGGGTTTTAGGTATCACAGAGTTACTCAAAGTTCCAGGGAAACACACTGATACACATGTAACTCAGCATCTCAGAATCTAGAAATATACTTACAAATTCAGACTAAGTGTGACTGCTATAAGGGCTAGAAAGTCTAGGCTTTGACTTTCTTATAAGTATTTTCTAAAAGAGACCTTAGCATATTTGTTCTTTTGTTTCTGGCTTATTTTGCCCAACACGTTGCCCCCAAGGTTTACGCAGTTCATTGCATGCCTCTCAACATCTTTCTTTTTGCACCATATTCCATCATATAAATTTATCACAGTTTGCCATTCTGCTTATCACTGTACCCTTCAGCTCCTTCCATCTAATGGGCATCATGGATAATGTCCAAAATAAACAAATCATGTCTTACAGTATCCTCACTTGGTTGTATAATCAGCAGCACTCTCAATTTTAGACAATTTTTCATTTGTTCCACTTTGACACAGTGGAGCCAAGTGTCAAATCAAAACTACCCCTTGTCACTTTTCCCTCCCCCTGCCCACCGCAATTAGCTGCCCCTAGTAGTGCTGTGGTACTGTTGGTGTTTTCCTGTTAACTATTGGCCATAACATGCATTTTTAGTTTTCTGTCTATAACTCTCCACTATTGACTCTTTGAAATATTTCATACAAGAACTTATTTATAATTGTAGATTTAATCAATGGGATACATGGCACCATACATCCCCTTTCAATCGTAGTCACCTCAATATGGCAATGTTACTTATAACCCCACTAATTAATTACTATCACTTCTATATGTTTCCTTGCATTTAAGTTCTAGTTCATTGGGTAGACTTTCTCCATCTTCAACTTTTGTGTACCTCTAATTCTGCTATATTCTACAATGTAACCTCTGAGATTGCCTTTACCAGAGTCATAATAGCGAAATCATTCAATATCTGTCCTTTCGTGACTTGGAAATTACCTTTTGAGTTTCCAAAACATAATCATCTTTATCTATCTATCTATCTATCTATCTATCTATCTATCTAATCTAATCTAATCTATCAATCACCTATTTTCTCATTGGGATTCTTATTGAATTGCAATGAGCATGTACATTCAATTTGGGAAGAATTAACATTAAAATACTCACTCTTTCCATTTTGAAAACATGTATTTCTTTTCAGGTATTCAAGTTTTTAGCTCTTCCTTTTTCTAATACCCTATGCTAAAGACTGCATGTTTTTCATTTGACTTGTGTGGGAGGTGAGTCTCTTGTTGCTGTACTAAGGGTTAATAGCCACAAGCAGTCAGGTCAAGCCATAACATTTATTGGCACCTACTATGTTTCTGGCAGCATGCTTGTCATTGGGAATACAAAAAGTGAAAAAGAAGTATTCCCTGCTCTGAGTGTTTTTTCCATTCCTCAGGAGGAAAGAGAAATTCTACTGCACGTAGATGCTGAAGTTGTTGCAATTGTAAAACTGTATAATGTCCCAATAGACTGAAATCCTCATTATCCCAGTTGTATTCTCTTCCCCAGTTCCAGCCATCATGTTGGAATTTGAAACAAATTCTCCCTAGAACCTAATAATTTTATCAGTTATCAAGCCCTTAGATTATTGTAGATATTTTATTAATGCATGCCTTAATTCATGTATTTGTCATAACAATCTCAAGAGGCAATTTTTATACCCTTTTTACAGGTGATAAAATAGTCTTGGAGATCTGACAGAACCCAGCCAATAAGTGATAGAGCTAGAATTCTCAGATTGGTCCCAGCCTGAACCATTTCACCAAATATCCTCCCCTTGAGAGGCTGAATCAGAAATAAAACTACTCTAAAGGGTCCCAGAAAAATACACAGTAGCATCAAAACCCATATATAAAATAGCTGAGGCACAATTTTCTTAACGGTGGCTAAAATGTGTAAATGTATAAATGGTACGTGAAACTGATATATCATCTGCATCCAAAACCTACCATCTTTGTTAGAAAAACACACACCATAAAGGAAGTGGCCTTGTACTTACACAGACAGGTAAATTGCACTCATTATTATATTATATGGATTAGATTCACAAAGAAAACTAGATCACACATGGGTTAGATTTCTTTTCCATATTATTTCTTTTAACTATGATGTTGTTTTGCACAGTATTCTACTTATAGAATAAATTTTCTTGTTTCTTTTGTCACACAGACATTCATGAAGTATTATATATAACTAAATTTATACAGATATCACTGTTTTAAGTTCCTAGTAAATAAATTTAATAATTATGTTATGAAAATTTAATGAAGCATTGTAACTGTCATCTTTTCACTGTAGCACGAAATTCAGTCTAACTCGGGGGAATTGGGGAAGGATTTGATTTGCAGTCTCTTCCCTTACTCTTTAATGAAAAGGAAGATACAAGTATTTTTCTTCAAATATCTAAAAACTACAGAGAAAAATATAAAATACTAATGGGTCTTAAATCTCTTAACCTAATGAGGAGACAACATTAACAATGCAACATGTCTTCCCTACAGAGAAAAAGAAATGAAAGGAAAGGATGGTTCCAAATATTATTCTACCATATTTCTCTTGTATTTTATTATTAATTGTATCACTTAAAATAGAAAATGGTAATAAAAAGCCTATAATACAAAGGAAATAGAAATGATTATAAAGTTTAAGTTTGGAGAAAATTCTCTTTGAACTCTTCAGTGACCAAAGAGCAGATCTAGATATAATTGGGGTATTTAGGATAGTCTCTACTTTGTAAGAAAATTTTCACAGTGTTTTAAAGCTCTTCTTGCCTTATTTAATATGATTCAACCTCTTTCTGACTGTACAAAGTAAGCCATATTAAGATAAAAATCGATCTATAATCAGTCCTGGGGCTAGACAATTCAACAACCTAAATTTGTCAGGCATCTTCCAAAACCTTTTAAGCAGTCCTGAACTGTCAGGTAAAAATGTAAATCTCCAAGGAAACTCAGCAGGAGAGGTGAAGTATGGCCGGAGTCTCAGTCCTATTGATTCTGGTGCAGAACCAGCCTCTTTTAGAATATTTCTAACAGCTTCACTTATTTAGAAACCCCCTTCCTAAGGGAAAATAAAAAGCAAAGCACCTTCTCTATTTGGAACACACACATACAGAGAGATAGAGAGACAGAGACAGAGAGAAAGAGAGAAAGAGAAAGAAACAGACACAACAGAAGACTGACCGGGGTGGGGGAAAGTTTGCTAGATCCATGTTCAGACCAGAGAAGGAAGGCAGGACTTGAGATAAATTATAGAAAGTCCTAAAGTTGTGTCTCTAGACCACCTGGAAGTAAAACTGCCTAGTAATGTCCACGATCTCTTATCACAGTCCAGGAATGTTGTGGCAGGAATGTTCTTTCTTTCAACAAATATTTTTTCAGAGTCTGACATGTACTGTGCTAAGTTTTCAGGATACACAGATGCACTCAAACATCACCATTTTTTAAAAACAATTCATGTATGGAACACAGTGCCACAACTTGCACTGTTATCAGTAAAAACCCCAAAACTGTTAACAAATGACTGATTCCCCCAGAACACTGGTTTCCCTTTCCTATATTTTCTGAAGCTTCTTACCATATTTAAATTATTAGTAACCACAAGCAGCAACCCTAAAAGTCTTCTGACCTTTAATTAAACACCTGAATAAATGTTCACCTTATTAATATATAGGCAAGTACAAGTGAACAGAAAGAGATGCATTTTAAATTACTCAGATTTGCATAGTTGGAAGTTGCAGGTTATCTTTAAATTATCTACAGCAGTTTTCTCAAAATATATTAGTGCGATACTTTATTTCCTGAGATATTATGAACCATGCACAAAGAATGAACAACCTCATTTGGAAACTGTGGAAAATATAAACATATTTTACTGCAGTGCTTTTTGGGTTTTTTAATCTTCTAAAATCCTTCCAAAATTTCTAAAGCAGCAGTTTATCAGTTACCTAAATATTAAAACTACGTGGGGATTTTTAAAAACATATTGATGCCTGGTTCTGACCCCAATTTTCTGATTTAATTGGTATGATACATGGCCTGGTGTGCTGGTTTGAAAGGATGTATGCTCCCTAGAAAACCCATGTTTTAATCCTAATCCCATTTTGTAAAGCCAACCATTTCTTCTAATCCCTATTCAGCATTACATGTTTGAAACTGTAATTAGTCCATCTCCCTGGAGATGTGATGTAATCCAGAGTGGTTGTTAAACTGGATTGGGTGACGACATGTCTCCATCCATTCCAGTGGGTCTTGATTGGTTTACTGGAGTCCTATAAAAGAGGAAACATTTTGGAGGATGAAAGATTCAGAGAGAGTAGAGCAGAATGACATAGCCACAAGAAACAGAGTCCACCAGCCAGCAACCTTTGGAGACGAAGAAGGAACATGCCTCCCAGGGAGCTTCCCGAAACAGGAAGCCAGGAGAAGAAGCTAGCAGATGGCACTGTGTTCGTCATGTGCCCTTCCAGCTGAGAGAGAAACTGTGACTGTGTTCACTATGCAAGAGAGAAACCCTGAACTTCATCAGCCTTCTTGAACCAAGGTATCTTTCCCTGGATGCCTTAAATTAGATATTTCTATAGACTTGTTTTAATTGGGACATTTTCTCAGCTTTAGAACTATAAACTAGCAACTTACTAAATTCCCCCTTTTAAGAGCCATTCTGTTTCTGGTGTATGGCATTCCTGCAGCTAGCAAACCAGAACACCTGGGCATCAGGATTATTAACATCTCCCCTCATTGACTCAAGTGTGTGGTCAAGTTAGGAACCTCTGAAGTCTGCATAAAGAAAGAGATAGAGGATGTAGCATTTCCCCAAAGTGGAGGTTTTTGTTGTTTTGTTTTGTTTTCTTTATGAATCACCTAGCTTCTCTGAGAACACCTTTATCTTATATAACATGGATTAGAAAAAGGTCTTTTCTGGTTAGAAGAAGAGAACACTGCATTTTTTACAGTGATGACAATCTCTCAGGTATTCCTCAATGGATGACAATTCTGTCACATTTAGACCTATTGGATGCATTTAATATTATAGATAATGAGATTTTGATAGTTTATGATTCTTGATACAGATGCATGTCTAAAAAGCACTCTATATTCAAAACTCTGCAGATGATCTGGGGTTTTTATTGCTTAAGGGATCAAGAAGCTTGAGCATAAATTCCTCTGTACTACCATAAAGACAAGAAGTTGAGTTGGTAACAGGATTTATCTGACCAGTACAGCTTAGAGCTTTAATAAGGCCACATAAATAGTAACAGCTGGATTTTTATAACTCACTTCTCTAGCTAAGCCACCAAAAGGAAAGATCTCTTTTACCTTCCCACCTTCACCCAATGTTCCAATGTTTTCATTAACCAAGCAGATCACTAAGGAATGAAGACTTACAAATTCTGCTCAAGAAGCCTAGGGCTGCTATTTTCCCTGTTCTTTTACGTTACAGAAGATACTTCTCCAGTCACACCTACATACTTAAAACTAGTTATTTTTCTAATATTCCCCATCCCTGTTCATGCTTCCAACACAGACTTAGTTGCTCAGGTGAAAACTCATCCTTGATTTCCTGCCCTCTATATAACTCCCAAATCTGATCTACCATTAAATCCTCAGATCTTACTAATACAGGAGTCAAGTTCTTGCTGCCTACCAACTAAAGCTTTATCCATGTCACTACCTCTCTTTTCTGGACCCTGCTCCAGTCTCATGTTGATCACTCTGTCTCCAGGCTTTCACCCAACCCACAATCCATTATCTGTATAGCAGCCATTTTTTTTTTTTTTTTGACATGGGCAGGCACCGGGAATCGAACCCGGGTCCTCTGGCATGGCAGGTGAGCATTCTTGCCTGCTGAGCCACCGTGGCCCACCCAGCCATTTATTTTTATATTCTTCTACTTAACACACGTTTATTTTACATGTCCTATGTGATAGACAACCTTCTAGTACATAGGGATACAGTAACGATCAAAAGTAAACAAAAAATCCTGCCCTAGAAGAGCTTACATTCTGATAAAGGAGATAGACAATATACAAGATAAAGAAGTAGCATATATTATACATTAATGTTAAGTATAAGAAGAAAAATTAATGCATAAAAGGGGATATGAAATTTTGGAAAGGCGGAAGTAGGGGTGTAATTTTAGATTGGGTTTCAGGGAAGTCCCTTTTACTGAAGTAACCAGTGCTATCGTTTTGAGGAATAATTTACGTATCACCCCCCTGATTAAAATTTTCTATTGAGTTTCATTGCAAACAAAATTAAAGTTAAACATCTCAGCACAAAGCTCCTTATAATCTGATCCCTAACTACTGCTCTGATTTCTTCTGCTCCCTGCCTAATTCTCTGTGTTGCCGTCAAAACAACTTGCTTCTTAATATTCAAACATGCCTAATTTTTTCTTGTCTCCATCTCATCATTTGTACCTTAGTGAAAATTCTAGCTTTTAAGATTATAAAACCTTCCTCGTTGTCTTAGTTTGCCAAGATGCTATGACAAATACCACACAGTGGATTGGTTCACACAATGGGAATTTATTGGCTCACGGTTTTGAGGTTAGTAGTCCAAAATCATCGCGTCAGCAAAGCAGAGCTTTCTTCCCATAGCCTGTAACCGCCTAGTGCTGGTTGTCAATAAACCTTAGGGCTCACTGACTTGTGTCCCTGCCTGCATCGTATAGCAATGTCCTCTCCTTTCTCTTCTGGGTTCAATTGACTGCTGATTTCCAGTTCCTCTCTGTGGTTTCCTCTATATCTGATTTTTTTTTCTATTTATAAAGGACTCTAGTAATCTGGATTTATTCACAGATTATTCACATGAGCCGCACCTTAACTGAAACAACATCCTTAAGAGATCCCATATAAAACAAGTTTGCACACCATGTGGATTAGTATTAAGAACATGTCTAAACGGGGGTACATGGTCCAATCTAGCACATCCTTGAACTACCGACTATTCTATTTCACTACCCTATTTAGTAATTCTTTTCATAGCACATACCAGTTTCTGAAATTATTTTATTTGATTTTCATGTTTATTATCTATAGCCCCTTATTATTATTTTTTTTTTTTAGTCAGGAATTTTTTTTATTATTTTAAAGAATAAAAACCTTGTTTAACTAGAAAAAAAGGAAAAGGAGGGTGGATGGAGAGAGTAAGGATATACATTTCAGATTCCAGGGACAGGAAATTTGGCAGTGACTGTGAAGCAGATTCTTTATAAGGAGCTCAGCAGTCATTTCAACTCCCCTTACTTCAGTCTTGCTACCTGTTAGCAACTTCCCCTTCGTGACTTAAATGCCTCGAGGGAGAATCTGATGGGCTCAATCCCATGTTTGGATGATACCTGAGAAGTCACCCCTTTAACATAGGTCATAGGGTGGGGATAGGAACAGGATGTGGGGGGAAGGCAGGCCTAAGGTCAGACCAAGAAATGGGCACCTAAATTTAAGGGACAATTGAATGTATCTTCAAATGTATGGATACTGTTATATATAATTTGATGTATAGCCCCTTATTATTAAAATCTGTTGTGAGCTATATGAAATTAGTGACTTCCACAGCTCAAGTTTCTAACAAAACAGACCACGAGACTGAAATATTTGTACAAACAGTTTATTGGAGAGTTCTCTTTAAAACATACGTGAAGGCTCAAAAGAAGCAAGATTGGCCAGAAGGAGAATTTTAACTGTGCTGAAGGCACAAAAACAAACTGAGCTGATCCCACGGATAGCTCTGAAGTTGGGGTGGCCATACAGAGATGTCTCAAATCAAGGCAATGGGAATAGGACGTCACATTTCTGCATTGATCAGTTACAGGGTGAAGGCTGTTAACTTCGGGTAACATCAAGAATAATACTCAGAAAGGGACACATTTGTGAAGCCTCAGCAGTCAATACTCTTGGAAGCTACAGGGGAATGAGCTCCTCTGTGCTAAAAGGGGTCTAGATGCTGCACTGCACCATCCACTACAATCACCCCTTTAAGAGCTCACATTCATTTGTTTCATATATTGTGCTTACTCTGCCTGACAACAGGTCTTCCAGGATTGGGAAGGTCTTCCAGTGATTTCTCTCCTTACCCAGAGAACTCACAAAAGGAAAGTATCCTCTAGAAACCTGCAAAAGATGCGCATCATCTACCTTCCTTACTACTCATTCAGTTTTCATTCAACTTCAACTCACACCACTGCTAGTCTAGGTGGCTAATCTGGTGAAATGATCCAGATCTCCTCTCTGAGTAGTCTGAGGCTGTAACTGGCATGTAATTCTTAGGATGTTGCTACTGTACTTTTCCAGTTATCACCAAAACTGGCCAGGAGAGTGCCAAAAGGTTCCCCAGTGAATTACCTGAGTGTCAAACAAACACATAATTTCTTATCCAAATTGTGTAACAGCAAGCCTACTTTATCTTGATGATCAAGGTCAATTACCCCCAACACGATGATAACAACTCTGCTGGCCTGCTAGTCTTTGGGCATAAGGAAACTAATGAGATTGGATATCAGCCATAGCTCAAATTGTAAATAGATTCTTACTGCGTAATGTGATAGAAACATTTCCCCTCTGAGTAGCAGAACTTTTATGCTTTCGGTGTCCAGAACTGTGGGGTCATAAGACATAAATTCTCCAACTGGACCACTGGGAGTAATGGTAACTGGGACCATTCCCAATCCTACCCTTTGCATCCTAGACCCATACATCCCACCTATTAGGAACACAGCACCATAAAATGCTAAATGATTCAGGGTGCACATTTGTAGGAAGTAGCATCATTTTTTCAGGTTATGGTCACCAATCTAGAATCTCTCCACACCTTCAAAATCTATCACTCTATCATGCCAGCAGCTTCCAGATGATGAATTATGGGATAGAACCATAAATCCCAGTCATTGAAAACTTCCTTTGTTACAAGGTGAGTCTTAGTCTCACACAATGCCAGACATTTGCCCATATTTTGGGATTGAATCTTCTGTAAGCTTGGGTAGTGGAGCTGAGTCCTGAGGGCAAGAAAGTCAAACCCATACTTGGCATGTCCATCGATTCCAGTAGGGATTAATTTCTGACATTTCCAGGATAGAAGGGGTTCAATGTAATCACCTTTCCACCATGTGGCTGATTGATGCCCTCAAGGGATGGTACCATTTCAGAGGCTCAGTGGTAGTGTTGCTAGAAAACTGAATATTATGTCAGTTTTTGTGAGTGAGAGTTCATACGGTTGGACAGCCCCTATAACTACAACTGTGCCAACACTGGGGTCGTTGTAACAGAGGTTGAATGATGCTACCTGGATGACTCATTCTGTCTTTTAGAAGATTAACTGTATTTCTTATAGTTGTTAATATGTGATACAAAGTTCTTCATGCTTTGTACCCTCTGGCCCTGTTTTTGTCTGATAACAATATAATAACTTCAGTGTTATGAATGATTGTTGCTAGACTTGCCCAACCTGACAGTACCCAACTTATGATAAGCAGTTTTAGATTCATGGTCATTTGTCCTATTCCAGGCACTCTCTTTCTATCAGGATGCAATACATGCTAGGAGCTGTTTTCTGAATGGTTTAAAATTTTCTATTGCCAATGGTATGGCCTTGCTTCTGAACTGTAGGGTCCTACATTGTGACCCTGAATCAAGAGTTGCCATAAACCCTGCACAGCACCTTTTTCCATCACAGCTATCTCTAATAGCTTGGAATATTCTGAGTAACATGGACAAAGCACCAGTATTGAATTTCAGCCAGTACTTCCTAAATCCTTTCCTTCTCTGGGTCCTGCTCACAGCTGTCAGTCTTCCACGTCACTTAGTAAATGGGTCTGAGCACTATTCCTAAGTGTGGGATATGCTTCTTCCAGCATTCAATAACCCAAGGGAACACAGGGCATTGTACAATCTTCTTAACTGAGGGAAGTGAAAGATGAAATAATTGGTCCCATACTTTGGAGGGGATATCTCAGCATCACTAGACCTCTATAAATCTATAGATTTCACTAACATTAAGGGACCCCAACACTTTGAAGGCTTTATCTTCCACCCTCTGGAACCCATGATCTTATAAAGGCTTTCAGCATACTTACCAGTTCTTGTTCACTTGCTCCAATTAATATGGAATAATTAAGGTGGTAGACTGGTGTGACATGCTATAGACTGTTCAGATAGTTTGGACAATTATGATAGAGGATGGGAGAAGTAACATAGCCTCAGAGAAGGAAAATGTATATTCTTTTCCAACCCATATTAATGTGAGCTACTTCTGATTTTCTCTCTTGATGGAAATGGAAAAAATGCATTTTTCTAGATAAGGATTTCTCAATATCAGCACTGTTAACATTTAGGACTGGATAATTCTTTGTTGTGGTTGTCTTTCCTGTACACTGTAGGATATCTAGCAGCATTTTTGGCCTGAGCTTACTACATGTCCATAGCACCATTTCAGTCATGAAAACAAAAAATGTCTCCAAACATTGCTAATTATCCTCAGTCAGGTAAAATCAGCTCCATTTGAAAACCACTACACTAGCTCAATAGACATATTTGAAACTGAAGCTGTGTTAATCTGTTCTAGCAAAATATCACACCTGCTCAGTAGCTACAAATTGGTCTACTAATTACTTGGTTAAAGTTTGTGGTAGTTTGCTATTATCCTTCAAGATCTTTTCGGTGTATGCAGGGGACAGAATGGTGAATTAAATGAAGATATGATGACAGCTAACACCCCTGAATTTTAAAGTCCTTAAGAGTGGCAATAAGCTCTTCAAATTCCTCAGTATGCGATATTGGTTTTGATTTACTATCTTGGTTGGGAAGTGGGGAGGTTTCAGAAGCTTCTATTTGGTGGCTATTATAACTCTTACCCCACAAACCAAGAAACAAAGGTGGAGTTTCTGTCAATTACAGAACCCACCCATCCCAATTATGCACTAGGGTACCAATGAAATGACTACTGGGTGGGTGAGTGGACCTGGTGTGATCTTGATCTGAGCAAAGACTCCAACTATTACCTCTTACTCATACACTTCCCACTCTAACAGAAGGGCCATGATGACATTTTGGGTCACTGAGAACAGGAGTCAACTCAAACTCTATGCTCAACAGTTCTTGAAATATCTGACAATATTCTTTTCTCCATATACAGTAATCTGAATAAATAGCTGTAGGTCATTTCTGGGGAAGGACTGCAGTAGTAATTACTCTGTAAAATTGCCATTGTAAATAAGGATTCTTCCTCTTGATAATCCAGCTCAACCTTCAGTTATAGCTTCTGGGTTTGAAAACTGGCTCAAGTCCAGAAACTGTTCAAAGGCTCATAATATTTTCCTCAGGTAACTGTTGCAGCCCCTTAATCATTCATCCTGAATTTACTTTGATTGCATAGATTAAACATAAATCTTGCTGTTTCTTATCTATCTTGCCTCTCGGATCACCATGTTTCATTAAACATTCCCACAGATTTCTACAGGTCAGGCCCCCGTAGGTGCCACTCTATCCATACTGTCATTACAATAATTGTGCCACCCTTGCTTTTGATGAATAAGTATCACTACCTGTTCCCTATTATTTGGGGATCCTATCATCCTCACTGGTATCACAGAGCCCAATTCTTCAACAGTATCTCCTACGGTCGGTCAAACTTGGACTACCGAAAACAGCCACCTTCAGAGTTTTCAGTGACGCTGATGCCCCCTCACCAGCACTTTCCTTATTACACCAATGAACAGAGTGCTCTCCATGCCCTCCTGCAGAATACAGTTCTCTGATGGGTTTTCAGGCCCTTCCACTGGTATCTCATCTCAGTTCACCTTTGGTAAAAATTTTAGTCACATAAGAGGTTAATCACAAGTGATTATATCTTTATTGCAAGTTGAGTTGCTGGTTATCCACCTCCAAAATCTTCTTGCTTGCTGCCATTGTTCAGATTCCCAGGAAACTGATTCTGAGACTTTGAGATATTTTTTTAAGAGGGGCTTACCTGAGCGCTCTGTGAAGCAATCCTGGTGAGAAAGCAAGAATGCAGAATTGGACAGGAAAGAATTTGGGCTGTGATACAGATGCAACACAGTCATGGTCAATCCTACAGGAAGCCCTAAGATGGAATGATTATTTAGAGATGTCTTGAAATGAGGCAAGGGAGCCAGGACTTTGTAGTCTTGTATTTAAATAGTCATTGAACAACCCTGTGTTTAATAGTTATTGGATGTGTGCTGTCCCCCCCACCCCCCACCCAGGGAGTAGGCACAACTTTAGGTGAAGCTGCTTCCTTTATCTCAAGGAAACTTCTGAAGAAGGATGCAACTTTGAACTGTCTGCAGCCTATATACTCAGCTGTGGAAATGAGTTCCTCAGTCTTAAACGACATATCACAGGTCAACACAGCACCTCCATTGTGAATTTCATCAACAAGAATAAAAATTCCATTATGGCCAAAAGGTCTGAAAGGAAGCCCCTTGAAATATCCTTCCCCACCAGAGTATTAAACCAAAAACACCACAGCTTTGGAAAACTGCAGAAATTAGAGCTACCCTCAAAGAGCTGAGAAACGTGAGGGCCTCACTATCCATCACATCCTCATTTAACTCCCCTGCTGAGCTCATGCAAAAGGTGGACGGAAATTGGATAGCAATTATAGATTATCATACAATCAATTAATCAGTGACTTCAGCTGCAGCTGATGTTCCAGATGAAGCATCTTTACCAGAGGTAATCAACACAGACCCTAGCATCTGTTATTCAGTATTTTTATTCTGCATACAAATTTGCAAAGATGACTGGAAGCATTTGCTTTTACCTGACAGTATGAGTTCACAGTCTTACATCTCGTCCATTCTTGTACTCTGCCATAATATGGTCAAGAGATCTTGACTATCATGCCATACTACTCAGTATATGGTGAAAATATGCCAATTGGACTCAGTTTGGCACATCAAATATTTTAAATGCCTAAGATTTGAACTAAAGTGTTGGTGATAAACCACATGAAAACTTAAGTGTGCGCCACTTCAATGACGCTTCTGGTGTTTCAGTGGTCTAGAGCATGTTGGGGTATTCCTTATAAGGTAAAAGGCAAGTTGTGGCATCATGCAATACCTACCACAAAAAGAAAGCACAATATTCAATGTAGCTTTTATTTTATTTGAATTTATTCATATTTACCTGTTCTAATTTGACTCATTTATCAAGTAATCCAGAAGTCTTCAAGTTTTGAGTGAAAACCAGAGCAAGACTCTGTATTAAATCTAGAGTTAAGTGCAAGCTAGCTGCTCTTCCAGCTGGACCTAAAGGTCCAGCACATCCAATGGTATTCAAAATAACTGTGGCAAATGGTGTTGTGTGGTCCCTCTGGCAAGCAGTATAAAAGAATAATACCTAAAGGATTTTGGATCAAATACTTGCTCTCTTCTGCAGATAACCATTGTCCTTTTGGGAAATAGCACCTAGCTTGTTATTGGGTTCTGGTACAGACCAAACACTTAACCATGACACATCAAGTACCCATCATATAGTACAATCTAATCCACTAAGTCATAATATTTATCATATACAGCTGTACTATATCAACAAATGGAAATGGTTTATAAGAGATTAAACTTGAGCTGGTTTAGAAGACACAAGTAAGACACTTGAGCTCTAGTCTCAGACTCTCTGACACATACTCCTGATGCACTGAGTCCTCTTCCTCATCCACATTTACTGCCTCCTGGGAGAGTTTATTATGGCCACTTAATTGAGGAGAAACAAAACACTGGGGCTGGTTTCCAGGTGGTTTTGCTTGAAATGATAGAACCAACTTAAAATGGAGGTCTGTAGCATTAAACTCCATTTAGAGGAGATTGAATCATCATCATCATCATAATAATAATAAAGGGATATCCTTTCAGTAGGAAGAGATTTTAGTGGTATATCTGACTTTTATTCTGTATGGAAATAGAGTATATTTGTAGGCACTAATTTAAAGGGAGTAACTAATGACTTGACTGGATGATTAGGGATTAGGAATGAACTGGATTGAAAGAAAAGTGATGAGGTAATCTGGATAACAGATATGTAGATGGACTTAGCAGAATAGGCACAGAATATGAGGAATTTGTATTTCATGTGAATATTTACCAAAGAGCATCACTACAAAGATGACTTTCAATAATTAGGTGATCAATTAGTGTTTTGTGAATGTCAGTCTGTCTTTTCCCCCAAACATCCATGGCTTGCTCACCAGACCCATGTCTAAAGTAGCCCTCCTTCAGTGTGATATGTTAAAATTTCTGCAGAGTTTGCTGCCAACCAAAAGAAGAAAGCACCACTGAGCCCCCAATATGGCAGATGTATCCATGAAGGACCAGCCAGCCACCTCTTCACAGGTTGATTACTATGATGATTTGGGGTTTTATGAAACCAAGAAGATCATGTTCTTAAGGCTGATCCATTCCTTTGGGTATAAACCTATTGTGGGTGGGACATTTTGATTAGGTTATTTCAGTTGAGGCATGCCTCAGGTGGGTATGAATCCTCTTACCAGAGTTCTTTATAAGAGCATGAACCTCAGAGAAAGCCACAGAAGCTCAGAGATAAAACCATGGAAGCAAGAGCTTCACCACCCCATTGTTCAGGAAGAGTGTTGCCACCGGACTTCAGAGAAGGTGGAGCAAATTCCCTGGGAACTGGGAGAGTCTGGCCACCACCTCACTGGGGTTGAACCAGTTCCCTGGAGATTGTCTGCAATCTGACTGCCACCAGATGCTTGATGAGAATGGAACAGATACCATTGCTGCTGCACAAACACTTGGAAAGGGTGGAGCTGCCACTTCATCGGGCTCAGAGGACAAGGCATTGATCTAAAGATAACTCTTAAACTTTGGAATCTAATGGTTCTTGGAACTGTTTGGGATCCATGACCCCTGTTTTTCTTCCAATTTCTCCCTATGGCAATAGGAAAGTTTCACTATGGCTATGTCTCCTTTGTATATCAGAAGCAGATAACATGTCTAAGTCCCACAGATCCATAACCTGAGGGGTATTTTGCCTTAGGATGGACCACACTTGTAACTGATTTTGATGAGACTTTTTTTGTACTTAATATTGTTACTGAAATGATTTCAGCTTTTGGAGATATAGTGATGGAATGAATGTACTTTGCATCTGGAAAGAAGATGTTTGGGGGGTCCAGAGGGTGGAGTATGATGGTTTGGAGGCTTTAGGACCCTAGAAGATTATGTTCTTAAAACTGACCCATTCCTGTGGGTGTAAACCTATTGTGGGGGGGGGGGGAGTGGCTTTTGATTAGGTTATTTCAGTTGATGTGTGCCCCAGCTGGGTCTTAATCCTCTTACTGGAGTCCTTCATAAGAGGATGAAATTCAGAGAAATACAGAGAAGCAGCCACTGAAACAAGAAGCTGAAAGCCTGGAAGAGAAAAAGAGACCAGCAAACACCCCATGTGCTTTGCCACCTGTCAGAAGAGTCCAGGTATCATATTGATGATGACTTGATTTGAACATTTAAATGACCTTAGAACTGTAAGCTTATAAGCTAATGAATTTCAGTTGTTAAAAGCCAGCTCATTTCTGTCATATGAATTTAGGTAACCCAGCTGACTAAAACAACTACAGTGGACCTCTTCCATCATGGGAAGGACAAAATTCATCCTCACCAAAATAGATACCGATTCAGAATATGGTTCTGCCTTACCGGATCATAATACATCTATCAGTGGTATAATCTGTAGATTTACAGAATTCCATTGATTTTCCTTGTTCAGCTTTATGGGATAGTAGCTGTTTCCTGTGTTTGCCACTCCCCTGATACTTAAAATTTTATCTTTAGCCTTTCAGATGCTTGGTTAGTGACTGGATAGCTAGTTAATGATCCTCCCTGTCTATATTAAATTCTCTCTGTTTATGTAAGTGTTGTGGCTTCTCTCTCCTGACTTGGGTCTGACTGATACATACAGTACATATTTGCTGAATAGTTTAGGAATGCAATTTGTTATTTGTAGGGCTCTGCCAAAAACTTGGCAGAGAAAGTACCACAGGGCTCTTGGTGGAAATAATTCTCATCACCTGGAGCCATAATCTTCCCTTAGCTCTAGCTCAATTGTCACAATTTCATTATTCCATTGGATAATTACTTTTTAATTGCCTTTATCTTGAATGAAAGTTGAATGGAGTCTTCTGAATTATAATTGCTCACCTAAACTAACTGGGTGAACCTCTGTTCAGCATGAACTCCAGCATCCAGGGTGTAGAACCAGTAACAGGATTATGTTTTTCATACTTATGACACCATTGCAGCATGCCTAACCCACTCATAATCTCAACATCCTTCTATATCAGTTTCCGCAAATGTATAATAAATTTTGTATCTCTAGTACTTTGTACTGAGAGGATCAGTGCTTAAGGTATCCAGAACGTTTTACATACCTAAGCATTAGTTCTCCCTTTTTGTAGTTCTCTATTAAGTTTGATGTTGAGAGCAACCCAAGTCAATTTTGAACATAAAAGCTAATATTACTGGGTGGACCGCAGTGGCTCAGCAGGCAGAGTTCTCGCCTGCCATGCATGCCAGAGAACCAGGTTCAGTTCCCGGTGCCTGCCCATGCAAAAAAGAAAAAAGAAAAAAAAAGTTAATATTATCTAAATGATTTACTTCTGTTGAAAATATTGCTTCCTAACAATCTGACAACACATTGCTGAATCAAGTGTGGCATCTCCCTGGCATATTTTCAAGTTTTAAAATCAGAAGACAGAACAAACAGGAATTTAAAACAACATAATACAAATTAGGAGAGCACCCCCTGCCCTTCTGATTTCTAACTTATAAAAGGAAATGAAATAAATGTTGGCATTTATATTAAGTTTATTTGAATTTTTAATTTGCTTCTAAATATCAGATATAGTCTTTGATACGTGAAACCTAAGGAGAGTCAGAGCTAATGCTTCTAAATCCAGTGCAAATTGTTCATAAAGATACTGAGGTAGAAAAGTAGTTCTGTCAATGTAAAGTACAACTTTCCTCTTTCGAGGTATAGAATTCCTTCTCTATAAATGCATCAGTCATCATAAGGACATTTCCCGCTACTTGTCTTTTATGTAAAAAGAATTTTCTTTGACTTCATAATATAATACTTTCCACCAGTCTTGAATGGTGCTTCGCAAATCACTGGCATTTCTTTAATCAGGTCTAATGATCGATGTGAAATTGGAGATGAAGTGAATAATTAATTGGTTTAATTTAAACAGAGAACCCAACTCGCTGTCAGTCCCTCTGAATGTCCTCTCACTTTACTCTGTCTGCCATTTCCTAGTCCCTGGTGTTACATTGTGCTTTATTTGTTAATGGTGCTAGTGATATGAGGAAGTAAAGCATTTAAATGAGATGGCCTCTTGCAAAAGAGGGTGCTCATCTAGGAACAGACAGCAGAATAAAGATATGAGAGGCAACCCCATCGCCCAAAGCACACAGGACTCTTGGGGAAGCTGAGTTATTTAAAATTCTCTCTCTCTGCATCCCATAATTTCAACGATCTTATCAAATCTTTATTTTCTGTCTATTTTTGACTCTCTTCTTGCCCACTCCTGAGTTTAGTCATTCCGCGTGGGCTTTTCCACGATCTCAGTGGCTGCACATTCGTGTTTTCTTACCTCAGCTCTGAAACTAAAGGACACTTGGCACAGAGGTAACCCAGGTCACTCACAGCTGTAATACCAATGACGACCCACTGGTGGCGCCAATCTCAATACTGCTCCCCCCTAACGGAGAATTGCAAAAATTATTTCTCTTCATTTTGAAAAATTTTCCATAGTAGGAAAGGTATGATATTGGTTACTGAAAACAGATGTATTTTTGCAGCCCATTTCAAAGTTAATGATATCCAAACCAAGCTATGTGTAAAAATAACAGTGAGGTTTGAGTTCTGCTAAAAAAAAATGAATTAATTCCAAATTTAGGTTCTTGCCACGAAATTAGCCAAGCTCCAGTTGTTCCTAGGTATCACAGCACATATGGTCTTGGAGATCACCCACAGTCTTCAGGCCCCCTAATAGATGACCATATGGACTAGCTGAAATCCCAGGGAGCCAGAGGGCTACAAAGACATTCTGTTGCCCAGCATTGCAAAGTATCTTTTCTTTATATATTTATCAAGATGTAGTTTCCCTAATTACAGTTTTTATTAAAAGCATAATTCGGTATAGTATTTTAGAGCATTTTTATTTGCAAACTAAGTTAAACTTTTTTCCCTAATTATACCCAATACTATTTCTTTAAACAATATAGAGCCAACTAACACTAAAACAAGATTACATAATTTTAATAATGGTAAGATATTTGGACTTGATCAAATTGTGATGGTTCTTCTTACTTATGTATTTGATTAAATATTTTTATAAAATCTTATTTTAAATTATTTTGCATTTATAAAAAAATACAAATGTAAACTGCTCAAATATTTTGTTTAAACTTTACAGCTTTACAGTACAAATCAAATTACACACACACACACATATAGATATAATCATGTGTATGTGAATTAATTCTAAGGCTAGAGAGGAAGAAAAAATGATATAAGTGTTTACTATGTACCAGGCCTATGTTTTACACTTTTCAGACAGTATCTCATTTAATTCCTCCACCATAGCAGGTTGTCCAGCATAGGACAATGGAGACACAGAAAGTTCAGACTGTGTTTCAATCTGTTATGTTTTGATTTGCTCTTTCATCCTTCAAATAATATATGAGGCTACAAATAATGTATGAGGCTCTGTAATAAATTATGAATTTTATAGTGGTCAAATTGATCTTCAAATAGGCACAATTATGGGCAAGATCAAAGAGTAGAAAGAGCTGCATATTTTAATCAGATCAGAACTGGGTTCTAATCTTGCTGTGCATTTTTGAGCAAATTGCTTAATTTTTCAACATCTGTAAAATATACATAGCAATACCCCATTGATAATGTTTCATGAAGATTAATTTCATTAAGTTATGTAAAGCTCTTGACTCATGGTAGGCACCCAATAAATGGAGGCCCCTTCCTCTTATTAGTTGTCATATATGGCAATTTGCATGTACTCTTTGATAACCAATTTCCCTAAAACATGGAGATAATAATTTCTATCCTCAGAGTGACTGTGAGAATTTAAAAAGACTATATATGTTAATTGAATTTAGTATACAATAGATAGTTATTGTTGCTGCTGAATAGGAGTCAATGGAGGAAGCATTTCTAACTAGGATCCTGTATTATTGATTGAGTTGTCATTATTGTGGATATTATTATAGAGAGAATTGAAAGCAATTATTGCCTCCCTATCCTAACCCCCAGAATAGATGGCCTCAAGACTGTTTATACTGTGTCCCAGAATAATGGATCTCAGAGGATTTAGGCAGGATGAGGTCCTCCTTTCAGTATCACTTTTTGATACAAGAATTGCAAGTGCACAGGACTTGCCCTTTATGAATACCTTGTGATCATTGATGAGTTGAAACAAGTCCATTCTGTCCCCAAATTTTGGTTAACAATTGCTCCTCTCATAATTAACGTTGCAGTATTTAATTACAACTTGAATATGCAGACAAGAGGTAATACAAAATTAGATACTCGAGAAATTCTCACCTACAGGTTGTCAAGTTAAGTCACGTAGTCTCAAAGGATTGTGTCTCTTACTCAGCTGTCTGTTGGTTGCTCTGTACTCCTAGCTAAGGCTTTGACTGGAGAAGTGTACAGTCTTGTCTTGGCTTGGCCAGAGCTGGGTGCAGCTGGCTGGCTCTCCTATCAATTCCTGCTACCTGAAGACTCTGCACACGTCCTTTCTTTAGTTTCCTGGTCCGGACATCTACCTTAGACTTTTGCAAATTTACTTCTCAAATCTGCCAGAAAAGACCTGCTGGCTAGTCCTCCAGAGCTCAATTCAGCATCTATACTCCCTGGAAATTATGGATAATTTAGGAAAGCTAAAATGTTTCGTGGTTTAAATTGCCCATTTGAGCCTTCAATTTGATATTATCATGCCCCAGGTGGTTTGGGGGTAACCTCAGGAAATATTCTTTCCAAAGTCTGAAACTGGGAGTACAGGGAAGAACCCTTTCCCAGCCCTCTACCCACAGTAGGACACTAACTTTAGTGAGCTAAGCCTATTGAAAGGAAAACCTAGACAAATACATTTGAGTAGCTCTCTCTCCTCCTGGCGCCTTTTCTATTGTGCTGTGGAGCAATTCCCAAGTAGTAGAAAGAGCCTGAGTTTCCTTTCACTATCCCTAAATCAATCCTTCTTCTGGCTGACTCCAAAGCCAATTGAAACTTTTGTTATGCTACATGGGAGCTAAAGGAATTCAGAAAACCCTTTTCCAGAAAAACAGTATGATTTGAAATGATACGGTGTTACTGCAAAATCAATTTTGAATGTCCAAAGCTGCAGGTTACCCTGTATTTTTTCTTTATATTCATCCTGTAGTATCCCTAGGTTCCCTCCTACAAACCATTTCCCCAAAAGATGACTCTGGGTCAATTAAGATGGCACTCATACTCATGAAGGCAGAGTAAAAGAGACCCATTTATAATATTGTTTAATATATGTTACCCCTAGTAACCCAAGATATTGGCTTATTGACGTTTCCTAGGGCCACCCTAATAAAGTATCACCAACTGGTTGGCTTAAAATAAGAAAATGTATTCTCTCTGTTATGGATGAGAAGTCTAAAATCAAGATATCAGCAGGGCCACACTCCCTGTGTAAGAGCCAAGGAAAAATCCTCCTGGCACTGTGTGGTTTGTGGCAGCCTAACTGTAGTCTCTCCTCTGTCTTCACCTGGCATCCTCCCCTCTCTGTGTCAGCATTTCTGTTTCTATATTTCTGTGTCTCTTCTCCTCTTCTTATAAGGACACCAGTCATATTGGTTTAAGGGCCCACTTACACTAGTATGGTCTCATATTAACTAAATTACATCCTGATACGAGCTGATATCCAAATAAGATCACATTTTGAGGGATGAGGTAAGAAATTCATCATATATTTTGGGGGGACACAATTCAACCCATAACAGTCTGAAAGTCTTGTTTAAGTTATTAATCTGGCAGACCTAACGAAGTTGAGTCAATAAAAGAAGCAACACATGAACAAATTCACATTAGGTATAATTTCTTTTCCTATTACAAAATCAACTTCAACATTTACTCTATAAACACATCCAAGTGTCTGCTGTGTACCTGTCACAGTGCTAAGTGCTGGTGATACAGATATACAAGGAACTTGCAAGAAGAAAAAGCAACACAATTACAATAGATGTAAATGCTCTAGCAGAATTCAGTGTTATATGAGATATGTCACGAAGCATATAGTACAATGTCTTTACTTAGCTTTTTTGTCCTTTAACATACTTAGTAAAGTGTGTTAAATTCAATTATACTGAATTCAGTTCAATGCTCCCAGGTATGACCAAACCAAGGAAGAAAATTGTCAGAAATGAAAAACAGATTCCTAGGAACTTCTCTTACCATTTCTAAGATTTTGAGGTTCTATCCCAGGAAATACGAAGAATGTTTCTTTAGCTTTTCTCTTTATTGAAGCATATTAATGAAGCATCCCCCACTCAGTTTAAAACTTCCAAATAAATCATCAAAATGTCTGTTTATGGTTTCCAGATATGTTCACAGATGCCTTTCTAAGATTTTTAGACTACAATGTTATATATTTACTTATCTGCTATTGAACACACTTAAAGAAAAGGAGGATTTCAAGAAATATTTACCTAGTGTGACTGTTTAAATGAATCAAGAGAATCTCAGAAATCGGATTTATAGCAAGAAGAATATACTTTCCAACCAGCAAGCAGTAAGCCTACCACAGGTTATTAAAAACAATCACCCATCCATATACACAAATATTATTGAAACACATAGAAATTTGGGGATCCCCAACTCTTTTCAATAAGAAAAAGTTTTACAAAACTAAGGCCCATTCTTGCAAATCCTCAGCATTAGAGTCACATGAATATTCCAAAATAAGAAATTTGTTTAGGATTCTATTTGTTTTCACACTTTCCTAATTAAAAACCTGTCCATGTACTGCGGCTAAATTTAGATGACGAACACTGATCAGGGGTATTTTAAAGTCCTAGTTTTCAGCTTGGGATTTTGAATTTCAATTTTCATTTAGAGAAAGTTCTTTGGGGACTTTGCAGCATAAAATTTTTTTAACATTTTTCTTTCTTTTATCAGAGAAGATGGAAACAAAAGGCTGCAACAGTTTCATGTGCTGTAGCGAGTTATTGTTGCAAATCATTTTACTCCCAAATCTTCTGGTACAGAGATTTCATAAGGAATAAGAATGAATAAGAATTGGCAGAACATAAAGTACACAATCATGGAACCTAAGCAGCACCAGAGGTGCGTGGCATTTCATGAAAAAACAGAATGGGCGTCTAGGGATTTTACCCCATTGTTCCTCTGAGAGAAACAAAACAAAACAAAACAAGAGTACGCTAAAAAAATCACTTCAAACTGAAACCAGGTGACAAATCTTTGCATCTGAAGATACAAAAGCATAAACTAATTTATACACTCTTCCTTTAAGCTATTAAATAAATTTGGTATCTGATAACAGGCAATTTAAAGCAAGAAACTTGTTATTGGCTGGGTTTTGCTTTCCTGAGGTTTTTGTCTCTACACCACAGAGTCTGTGACATTTTAACCTCTCAAACTCCCTATCTCTGATAGACAATATACAAGTTAATTTTCAATCCCCCTAAATATGTGTATTGAATTATTTTGTCAATTAGGTATGATCTTAAATATGATTGAATTTTTCCATAATCTTCTGACTTAGAAATTTCTTTAATCATTTCACCTTTCAATATTTTTAAAGATAGTCCTTGTAGTAATAATTAAATATAGGATAGTCACAAACAGGAAAGAAAGCTGTGCCCCAAGAAGCATCTCATGTACATCCCTCCCCTCCTCCTGGCCAAAGGAATTGGATCAGTAAACCATTAAGACCAACAAAGAAGCCAGAAAGTGTTATTACTGTATCTGGTCGATTAAATGCGGTGAGACTATGAAAGAAATGATGAACAGGATGATTTGAGACATTCAATTCATTAGGACACATTTACCTTTTAGTTTAATACCTTTCAAAATAAAGTTATCTACTATTCCTTTTAGTAAGTCATTTATACATCCTCAACTCTAGTATTACACGCGACAATACCAGAGCAGACAGATGCAGCAATGCGTCTGATCATCTAAAACCCAAGAAGGACAAATCAAGAAGGATTCAAAATACTGGGCTCTTCTGACCCCTGGATTCAACCTGTAAGTGTCACTTCTTCTCACTGGCTATGAGAACGGATCTCACCTGCTCTAAGCATGTCTCTGGAGATGCCACTGTTTCTCTCCCCCTCATTTCTGATGTCATAGTCAATGTCTCCAGGATATGAAAGAGGAATGTGAGTCAGCCAACAGGCTCCTGAATGGAAACCCCCCCAGTCACAGAAAACACTGGGAGGAGGTAGGCAGCAGAACTGGGCTGGGGGTGGGGGTGGGGATAGGCGGCACGGCGGGAAATATAGGTTATGAGAAGTGTCAGAGTGAAAGAGCTACATTTTGCATCCCTGAGGCTCATTTTCTTACCCTGTCCTCCATGTTATTAACTCTCCTAGGATAACAGTATTATGGAAAGGGTTGGCAGACTTGCTCTAGGGTCTCAGCTGTAGCATGACTGACTGAATGCTGACAAAGCAATGGGCCTTTCTGATTTTCCTTTTCCTTTTCAGTGTAGCGGGTGAATAAGATTAATTGCTCCTTGACCTCACTGAATTTGTATTCAGATCCAAGAAAATCATGTGGAAGTTCAAGTGTTTTAAAAAATGGAAAGTTCTGGGTGAGATCTTTAGCTTGAGAACGAAGGCCCCTTACCTGGTGTCGGACATTCCTGTCTACTGAATAGGGTTACTCAAGAGAACAAATCAATATCAGAAAACTATTAAATAAAATAATATCAAAACAAAGTGGGAAAGGATACTCACAGTATCTGAGAAGTGGCCCATCTTACCGAAGAGGGAATTTTCTGTTTAACTCAAGAACAGGTGAGAGGTTTCTGGAATTGGAGGATTATGTTCCTAGACTCTGATTAATAACAATTCCCAAATCCTGGTCCTTTAACTTTCCTTTTTTTCTGACTCTTTAGAGATCACCATTTCCCATAGCAAATCACCAAATAACTTCACTCATTGCTTGTAACCCAATTACTTCCAATAACTACTAGCACTACTCATCCAACACTTAATTCTTATCAAATAGACCCATACCATCACTGATAACCATTTCATCATATTTGTTGAAGTGAAGCCCCTCTACCTGAGACTATATTCTGGTCTATTAAAATGCAGATTTGGAAAATGTCACCAATACCATCTGGTTGGAAGAAGTTTTTCTGCAAAAGGGTAATGTATTACTACCTTCAGTTTTAAAAAGTCACTTTCCCCTGACCTGGTCCTGCCCTTACTGTGCCCATATGTTCTGAATACTGAAGGGCAACTGTCTTCTGTCTTCAGGCCAATTGAGATGCTAAAGTGGTTTGAGAGTCACTCAACTTTTGCGCCTTCAAAGAATAGAGATATATGATAGATGCTGGTAATAAGGTCCACGTGAATAAAGCAAAGTCCCCTATTGGTGACCATAGGGAATGTATAAGGCATGGATAGTTTGAGATGCACGTTAATTAGTGAGGTTCTGAATGCACCGAACAGCTAAGACCTCCCACAGCCCACATGCCTCCATGGCCCGTGGTGCTGCCACCCAAACCGCAGCACCGTACATGCGACCATTCCATTCGCCATGCCTCATTATCCTCCGGAGAAGTATGAATACTGGTTGGGAGAGATCTCAAATCCTGCAGCATATGTGTCTATACCCTAATTTAGGCCATAATTATAGGAGTGAAACTTTCTTAAATTATCTGAATGCCTCCCCAACCAGACCAAAATGATTTTAATATAATTTGATCTAACCCAGATTTTCTCAACTATGGTACTATTAACATTTTAGACCAAATAACGCTTTGTCATGAGGGGCTGTCCTGTGCATTGTAGGGTGTTTAACAACGGTTTGGTCTCTTCCCAGTAGATTCCAGTAGCACCCCCAAGCTGTGACAACCAGAAATATTTCCAGACATTGCTAAATATCCTGTGGGGTAGGCGGAAAAGTGCCCTCCGTTGAGAGACACGGATTTAACCGGTATTGGAATATATTTTATATTGGTTATTTAGAAAAGGAGTTTAGGTGTGATACTTCATTATCTATAATTTCTGCAATAAAACAGCACTGGCTGGTCGTTTCCACATACCTGAATGACTGCGCCTTTGGGGGCCTAGAGCCTTGAGGATGCCCAGGTGAAGCTCAAATCCCTGGGAAGTGTTCAGATTCTTCCTTCAAGTCATCTCCCTAGCAGAGGTTCCTAAAAGTAAGGAAGGCTGTTCAGAGATGATAAACGTTCCCTTAACATTCAGAGTGGGTGGCTGAGCAACTTGGCTAAGGCTGTTTTGGCTTGAAAAGTCAGATGAAGTCTTTAGAGCTCTCAGTACCATACATAAACCTTCCTGGATGTTACTAGGGCTGGCCCCAGAGAAATCTGCTCCATCAGAGCTGTGGTGTGGGTGGCAAGGTATAGACTCCTCCCCCTACACAGTCTACTTCACAGTATAGCTTTGGCCTTGGTCACCAGCGATATAGCCACCTCCTGTGACCTGGAGTTCTAGATGAATAACCAGGGCTGCTGAGGTGGTTCAGGTCTCCAGGTACATATTCCAGTATTGAATCTCCATAAAACTCAATACTGACTTACGTAGTGTGTCTTCCACTGAGGAGTCGGCTAATGGCTGAGGCCCAGGGAATTTGTTCGATCTTTCGTGATGACCATATGTCCCTGGTTGATCATTAAGCTCAGAGTCAGCAGGTTATTTGCTTTATCCCACTCATGAGCTCCAAGATTTTGGAGTCATAGAATTCCTTCCAAAAATCTATTCATAGTACCCTGTCTGGACACTTAAAACTAAACACATATCTGTACATTCCTGTTCCTGAACACCCTTAAGAAAGTAGGTCAGCTCACTGTATTTTAATTGTAAAGCATCTTGTGAATCTTTGTAAAAGAAGCCAAGTAAATGCTTGTTGTTGTTAGGGTAATTATTTCCTAAAGAAGGCACTTCAGCTTTGCCAACCACATCACTTCACAAGATACATAATGTAAGTCACCGTTTTATTTTTGTTGAGGTTAAATAACCAAAGGAGAATATATTTTAGCCACTTCTTTAAAACAAGCTGAAAAAGAAAATTCACAGCTTTTACAAATAATTCCGACAAAATGAAAATTTGCTTCACTATTATTTCCCTCTCTTATCATGGTTGTCATGTTAAATAGATGCACGCATGAATGTAGAATGGTGAGTGAAAATATACAGTACTCTTATGATATAGTTCTTTTCATGTATTTTCAGTGCTTATATTTTAATGATGACATTCTCTTTTCATAATGGAGAAATGAGAGATAGCAAACAGAGTCAAAGGGAAAAAGGCTTCCTCAACTCAAGCTTAGCCATATATCTCCACTGGTCATTTCTACTTAGTTATTCATGTCCAAGTAGAACGTTCCTTTAGGATGGCAGATTTCTTCTGCATGAGGCAATTTTTAAGGGAGTCCCTCCAGCAGAGAGTGAACCAGGCAGCATATTTCATGACATTAGGGTTCTCTTTAGAGAAAAAATGCAAACAAGAGAAGGAAGAAAGAAAGAGAATACGTTATTGATTGGCTTGACACATTATCTGGAGAAAGTTGCTGCCTCAATAGCAGTCCACCAAATAATTGAAAAAAGCAGTTAATAGAGCTTTTAATCTTATGGAAATTTTGGTCTAGCAGCCAAACCTAGAAAGAAAAGGACTTTTAAATTTACCCACAAGAATTTTTTTTCTTTTAGAAGTCTAGTAGGGCTTTACCTAGCCTAGAATGTAGCTAATAAGCCTCAGTGGCTTTTCTGACATTCATCTACCCTGAATGCCAATTGCCTGTCACCTCGAAAAGTTTGTAGATCCTTTCACATCAGTTGTCCCGTCCATGCTGCTTCCATTGTGCTAATAGTATGTGGTCAGATGCAGAGTGATGTTTTAGTTTTCCAGCTGCTAAGACAAATTGCATAAAAGGGACTGTTTTAGCAATAGGAATTTATTAGCCTGCTTTCAGAGGCTAGGATTGCTTCCTCCTGGGTTGGATCTTCTGGCTGGCTGACAACCTTCTCTTTTCCATCACATCGCAATGTGCATGGCAGCGTCTTCTCCTTTCTCTTCTAGCTTCCCTTGACTACAAACTCTGGCCACTCCTGTGTTTTCTCTTATTCCATCCAATTCCCTTTACTCATAAGGAATTCAGCATATTGGCTTAAGGCCACTTGCTGTCAATCTCCAAAGGTTCTATTTACAAATGGCTTCATACCCACAGGACCAGAGGTTGGGGCATAGACATGCTTTCTGTGAGACATACTTCCATCCCCAACAAGTAGCTAGATTAAAAAGAACTACTTTTTAAAAACTAGGATCATCAAGTTAATGTCTATGACAAATTTGGCCCCCAACAGCAAGAAGTAATCTCAAGTGGAGGAGTTTAAATGATTTTATAATCATCCAGGCTTAGGAGAAATTGAAAATTTTTGGAAAGTTTATAAATATCCTCTTTTATTTGGAGGCTTTATAGGCACAATAGAAGCAAAAAAAGTATCGTTTATTTGTTGTTTTCTATTGAGTAAATGGATACCAAAAAAGTTGATTACTTCTCATTCAATATAACTTCTACAAAAAACTAGAATTAGCTAGCAGTTATAGCGTTTAAGTGTCGGAATCTATGCTAAGAGCCTTAAGTAAGTGAAACACAGGAACTGTGTTAAAAGAGGTCCATATTTTATCTGGCAACTGGTGGAGTTCAAATTTAACTGGATTTTCTGTATTCTGCATCTTGCCAGACAAAATACAGGATATCCAGTTAAATTTGAATTTTAGATGAACAAATCCTTTTCAGCACAAATATATCCCAAATATTGCATAGGACATAATCATACTAAAAATTCATTCATTGGTTAACTGAAATTCTAATTTAAATGAGTGTTCTGTATTTTTATTTGTTAAATCTTGCAAAAACCTTCAATTCATGGCTTAAACACACAAAGTGTTAGAAGTGGCTCCACAACTTTTCAGACTCAGAAACTAGACTCTCTCAGTAACACATTTTGAGTCCATAGCTCAGTCACATTAGCCAAGTTCATAAAAGTCTATTTACTTAGAGTAAAAATTTTAAAAATCAGGTTATTGAATACCAACGTTAGCATGATAGGCCCACATAATCTGTAAGCACATGTACACTATATTTTGATCTGTGGTTACTGGTCAAAGGGTTTGCAGGAGCAAGGAACTTATTGTGAATCTTTTATGGTTTAAGATTAAGACAGGATGAGAGATTAATCCCACAGTAGGGAGTTTGGCAATGGGACCACAATACTTAAAAATTTACTGGCTAAAATTCCCTGTCTCCTGAATAGGACCTAGATGGGTTATTAAATATTTGTCTCTGTGACTTCTTTTTCAAAGTTTCCATGGTTTGCGGAATTCCCTACCTCAGAGTGACACGTCCTTCCATTGGCTGTATTAATAGCTCTAGGGAGATTATGTCAATTTCTGCTGCTAGAAGGAGAGCCTGTTTTTATCCATTATATGATTTTCAAGGTTAACTCTCAAAAGACAAACATTCTTTTCATTTCCAAATTCTTGAAAAACATCTCACTGTAGTCTTTACATATTTACTATAATTACTAGACAGCTTTGCTATAATATTGTTCCTTCTAAGGGAAACACTGGTAATTTTTTCTAGCAAAGTTTTTAGCTGTATAATTTCATTTAATGCTCCCTACACTCCTTGACAGAAACTACTGTGCTCCTAATTCACCAATGAGAAACCTTAGGGGAGGTAGGTAAAGGTGCTGAAGATAGTACAGTTACATAGTAGCAGAACAAGTATCTAAATCTAAGTCTCCTGGCTCCAACTAGTGTCCTTTCTATTAGGCCACTTCCTCCCACTTCTAAATAAAATGTTTAATATGTGCTAATATGTTCAAGAAAAAGCTGGAGGAACTCTAACTTCTGTAGCTGAACTATCACAGGAAACATAGATAAACTATGCCTAGTGACAAGGCACACGGTACTATAAAAGAAGGAACACAGGCTTTGTAGTCATAAAGCCCTGAGTTAGAACCATGCCACCATCATCACTCAGTGGGGATGGGAGTGGAACAGGGAGACCAATTTAATCCGTGTTTGTTAACAGCTTAGATCCTGATTCCTTATGCAATAAAATGCATAATTCCTATGAGGTCGATATGAGCCTTAAATTAAGTGCTTAGCATGGGGCCTCGAAAAGTGAAGATGCTCAATAAATACAGGAACAATCTCCTTCCCTGAGGTTCACAACATGAAATACCATATTCATTAATTATCCTTGGCAAGTTCATTAAGGATCCATTAGGTGCAAATACACCAATCAATGTTTATCTGCTGATTGAGAATGGGAAGGAAGTTCTTTGTTATCCCTTATCGGAGCTTTATATACTGCATTTTGTTGATTTTAATGCACATTTTCAATCATCTTTTTATTGTAGAACAGTTTTCGATGTACAGGAAGATTATACAACAATAGTACAGAGTTCTATATATCTCACATCCAGTTTCCCGGTAGTGTGGATATTTATTATAATTAATGAGCCAATGTTGATACATTGTTATTAACTAAAGTCCACACTTTATTCTGATTTCCTTGGTCTAACGCTTTTTTTTCTGTCCTAGGATCCCATGCAGGATATAATCACTATGTCTCCTTCCATTCCTCTCGGCTCTGACAGGTCTCAGAATTTCCTTATTTTTTTTATAACATTTTGAGGAATATTGGTCAGATGCTTTATAGAAAGTCCCTCAACTGGGATTTGTCCAATCTTTTCCTCATTATTTGACTGGGGTTATTAGTTGGGGGAAGCAGACCCCAGAGGTAAGCTGCTATCTCCATCACATACTGTGGTGACTTGGAACTGTATGTGTGCCAGAAAAGTGTGTTCATAAAGCTAATCCATACCCATGGTTTGAGATACATTTTAAGTAGGACATTTTGAGAGGCTACTTACTTCAGTTAGGGTGTGACCTACTTCATTCAGGATGGGTCTCAATCCTCTTACTAAGGTCCTTTATAAATAGAATGAACACACAGAGAGAAACAGAAAGCCATGAAAGCAAGAAGCTGAAATCAGAAAAATCCAGAAGAGAAAGGAGAGAACAGCAGATGCCACCATGTGGCAGAGGAGCCAAGGATGGTTTTGGGGATGAAAGCATCACCTTGATGATACCTTGGTTTGTACATTCTCATGACCTCAAGCCATAAGTTAATTAATTGCCATTGTTTAAAACCAACCTATTTCATGGTATCTGCTATCAGCAACCTAGGACACTAAAACAGATTTTGGTACTAGGAGATTGGGGTGCTGCTATCGCAAATACCAAAAGTGTGGAAATGGCTTTGGAGTGGGAATGAGTACAGGCTGGAAGCCTTCAGAGGCACTTGATAGAAAAGGCCTAGAATGCTTTGATGAGACTGTTTTCAGGAATGTGGATACTAAAGGTATGTCGAAGAGGCTTTAGACAGAAATGATGAGTGTGTAATTGGAAACTGGAAAAAAGGTAATCCTTCTTTTAAAGGGGCAAAGAATTTGTTAAAATTGAGTTCTGATGTTGGATGGAAGGTAGAATTTGAGAGTGATGACCTTGGATATTTAGCTGAGATTTCAAGCGAAGTGTGGAGAGTGCAATCTGATTTCTCCTTGTAACTTATAGTAAAATATGAGAGGAAAGGGATAAGCTGAAACTGAACTCTGAGCACAAAGAAACAAGAAATTATTAGTTTGGAAAATTCTGAGCTTCCACAAAGGTGTTCCTCAGAGAACAGTGCCCATGTGAGGGTTTAACTGAACATGGAACCAGTTAGCCATTTCAGAGTAAGTCAGAATTGGAGGTGCACTTATCCAGGAAGGATCTATGGAAAGTCCCACATTCTGATGGTTGGGACCCCTGTACATTACATGTGAAAATGACACAATTTTTTTGGAAATCTGTATGAATGGAACCACTGCCAGCCTAGATTAAAAGGGACAGATAAAAGAAAAAACCACTTCAGGAGCAAAACAATGGAAGCTGAGATCTGGGCAAAAGATATCTTCTCAGGCTAAAAAAGTTAGTCCATCCTTGCGTGTAGAAAGGGTGAATGTGCCCTGGCACTTGGAGAAGACAAGCTTTCTGCCCCATTGTTAAGAAAGCTGCTGCTACCCCACTCTTTAGAGAAGGTGGAGCATATTCCCTGGGGATTATGGAGGTCTGGCCACCACCTACTCTTCTGAGAGAGTTGAGCCTGTGCCCCAAAGATTGTGGGGAGTCTGACTGCCACCTGTTTTCTCAGGGGGTAGAGCCTATTCTCCAGAGATTACAAGGTATCTGACTGTCATGCCAGTGTCCTCAGAGGATGGAGCCTTCAGGACAGTGTTTGGGGAGACCACAGTCACTGGACAAGCACTTGAAATGTTGGGGCTGTCACTCCATCAGGTCCCATTGGACAAACCATTATTCTATAGATGGCTTTCAGAATTTAAAATCTAGTAGAGCATGTCCTGCAGGATTTTGAAATTGTTTGGGACCCATGACCCCTGTTTTCCTTCCAATTTCTCCCTGTAGGAATGGGATTGTTTATCCATTGTCTGTCCCTAAATTGCATATTGGAAGCAGCTAATCCATTCTCTGGATTTCAAAAGTCTACAATCAAAGGAGAATTCTGCCCCAGCACAGACCTCATCTATAACTAATTTTGATAAGACTTTGTACTAAACATTGTTTCTGAAATGATTTAAAGCTTTTGGGGTATTGTGATAGAATTAATGTATTTTGCATATGGAAAGAACATATTTTTAAGGGGTCCAGAGAATGGAGTGTGGTGGCTTAGAACTGTAGGTACCCTAGAAGAGCATGTTCTTAAAACTAATCCATTCTTGTGGGTGTGGACACATTGTTAAGTAGAACATTTTGATGAGGCTACTTGTCTTAAGATGTTTCCCAACTCATTCAGGATGGATCTTAATCTTCTTAATCTTTTGAAGATATGGGTCTTTCATAAATGGAATGAATACAGAGAGAAAGAGAATGAGAAAGCCATGAAAACAAGAAGCTGAAATCAACGAAATCCAGAAGAGAGGGAGAGACCAGCAGATGCTACCATATGCCTAGCAATGTGGCAGGAGAGCCAAGGATTGCTGGCAACTGGTCTTTGGGAAAAAGCATCATACTGATGCCTTGATTTGAACTTTATCACAGCCTTAAACTGTAACTAAATAAATTTCCATTGTTTAAAGCCAGCCTATTTCATGGAATCTGCTTTCAGCGGCCTAGGAAACTAAAACACACTATCAACATGACATCACTGCTGATATTAATCTTGATCACTGGGCTGAGACCAGGTTAGCCTGGCTTGTCCATGGTAAAGTTACTCTGTTTTTCCCCTTTCCTTTTACTGTACTCTGTGGAAGGAAGTCACAATGTGTAGCTCATGATTAAGGGGTGGGAATAATGCTTCATTTCTTTGAAGGCAGAGTATACACAAATTTTTTGGTATTCTGCATGGTAGATATACCCCTCCTTCCTGTTTATTATTTTTCAATAATTTATGCAAATCAGTACAGACTTGGATATTTCTTTTACTTTGGAATGTAATCCAATACTACTTTATAAAATAAAGCTATGTTTTTTTCTGTTTGTTTTTTGCTCAAATTGTTCTTTAGTATGGACTAAAACTTCCAGCCTCAGTTCCCAGTAGTATTTATCTTGAATTTGCGCTTTATTTATTATACTTTATTGATTCTACAATGCACATTTTTTGATCTCTGAAACTGGTACAATTAATGACATTTTACAATAATAATCGGCAAGGTAATTTCTCCTTAGTTATATATAAAATAATAGAGTACCTTCCAATCAATGGGACTTTAGATTCATTGCTAAGCAATGAGAAACAATATTCCAGGATATTATTTTCAATATTTAGCACCCTTTCCCAGTGAAACTTTGAAATTGTATGGAGATCAGTTTCTTAAGAGGTTGCCATTGTTTTGTTATTATTTGGTTTGCTGTCAAAGGATTACTTCTTCTTTCTGTGAGTTTTTTTAATAAATATTCATTGATATGCTAAAACAAATAATTTGTTGTTCAGGTTCAAGAGTGTTAGCAATGATCAATTCCTCATTCTTTGTGCTATCCTATGATATAAGCACTCAACTTCCTGATGTCAAATTCTAAAGCCATCCTTTGAGAGGCAAAAATCCTATATAAAAGTCCCTTTATACATTTATTGATACATTTATTGAGCACCATGTATGCCTCTCCTAGACTTATAGGTTTCTGTGCTTGGCCATTAAGAAACTAATGTAAATTTAACCAGTATTTAGAGTTTGCCTAGGGAACATTTATTTAATTATGTTTTATAACAAATGCAAAAATTTTATGTGCTGCCTGTAAAAGTTGCAGCAAATATCTGATTAGTGAACATTTAAATAGCCTATCTTAAGTCTTTTTTCATTAGCTTCCCAGAGGAAAGTTTTACAAGAACCAGAAAACTGAATTTTGTGATACCAATTAACTTTTTCAGTACTGCTATAAAGTAAAATATCAGTCTTCATATTATATATAAGAAATTGAGGCTTAGAAAGTTTGACTATAATTTAGCAGTAGCACAGTAATCAAAACATTCAGCTCTGATACACAAATGAAACAACCACAAAACCTGCCACATGCTAATATTCTGTTTATTCACTAATAATATTAAGGAACTTTATATAAGTAAATAAATCACCCACTATATCTGATGCTTTTAAAATGACAAAATGATGTGTTTTTTTATAGTATTAATGTTTGTCATCAAATACATTTAAAAGCCCTTCTGATGGAACCTAGTAGCCACTGAACATGAAAAGAGTGTATTAAATTTGAAACATTTATGACAAAAGACCACACTAATATTCAATTATATAGTCTTTGCTAAAATATAGTCTAATAAACAAACAAATTTTAAACCACCGAAATTGTTAGACTTTTCATTAAGCAATAAAGCTGGGTTTTTAAATTACTTAAATAGCATATTAAATTTCCATAACACTTTATATTCATTAATTATTCCTCTAAAATCCCAACAGGAGAGATGGTTTGGGCAATTTTCAATAATACTAGTTGGTTCCAAATTTAGGGGTAAGAAGCAAGGATGGAAGTAATTTGGTTAATTCAGGAGGGATGAGATCTTCAAATTACACAGTTGAAACAAAAGGGGCTATTATTATTATTATGCCTTAGTTTTGCTTCTTAGGGTCTCCCATGGGGTACACTTCGGAATATCTTTTACCAGAAATCCACTTTGTATGTTGTCTTTCTCTATTATTACAATGTATAGAAATATTTCAGTCAACTTTACACTTTCAATTGACTTTATCCTGCAGAAAACATGGTGCCAAATTGATTCCAATAATAATGGTAGAAATGAATGTTATCCAAATAGCCTATACGGGGTTTTGAGTATTTGATATCGTTTAAAAAAAAAAAAGATTGTAGTAGCCCAATTTCATTTCTGTATATTGAAATCAATGTTCCTCAAATACTGTGTTAAGTCTCTGAAGTGTTTGTTATGATTTTTACTTGGCCCAGTTATATTGTTGGTATGCAGTATTAATTGATAGTATCCCACAAAAAAGAGGGACAAACTTCAATCAATAATAGATTATGAAAACCAAGGATTAGTATTAATTTACATTTTTTGGATATAGGTTCTGAATCAGTTTTTATCTTATTTATAAAAGAAAATCTAAAAATTAAAAACATAACTGAGACAGTTTTTATAAATAATATATATTTCTAGGAAGAAATCAGACTAGTAATTCAACACAACTATTTATATAACATCTCTACTCCCTGTGTGCATTTAAGATAGTATATCTGAAAATTGTTCTAATAAGGATTTTGATAATAAAGAACAAGTTATTATTAGATGTGAAGGCATATTGTCTGTACATATTAGATGTGAAGTCATATTGTCTGTTCCTTCCCCTTCTTTGAAAGAACATGTTTTAAATTAGTGAAAAGTACAGATAATAGAATTCTGAACATAGATTATAACTTACTTGATACAGACTGTGAATGTTTCCATAAAGAAAAACAAATCTCATTTCACCATACATTATATCATTATTAACTAATAGATTTGCTCTGTGGATGAGCCCCGGAGGCATTAGGCCAGGAGTTTTAAAACTATCCTGTGCCTGTGGGATCAGCAATTCTATCCTGACCAAAAGGGGGAATAGAAGTGTAATTAAGCAAGTACCAGTGGTAGAGAGAGTTCAAATAGAGTCGACAGGCTCCTCTGGAGGTTGTGCTTATGTAAGCTTCAGTTAGACATTGCTACCTATCATAACCTGCCAACCCCCAACCAGGACCATTCCAGTCAATCCTAAAGAACACTAGGGTAATATATAAGATTCCACAAGGCTTCCAGGCACTAGAGTAACTTTCCAGAAACCTGCAACCTCAGATGGGTCCCTGGTCCAGATAAGTCCTGAAACCTAGCCCAGCTTCTCCAGAATATCAGATAGTTCCATCTCCCTAACCCATATTAGTAACAGACCCTTTGATATCAAAAATTTAGAATTGCCATAGCCCAAATGGGTGATGGTGGAATTATACATAGAAGATAGGACTTAAATTAATATGAGTGCTGAATCATTGAATTAATATCGTTTTTAGTCTCCAGTATTTTAGAGCAGCTAGAAGTAAAAACCTAAAATTGTGAAATTGTAACCCATGTCAAAGTCTGAAATATGTTCTACAACAAATTGTGGTGCTGTGCTTTGAAATTTATAGCTCTTTTGTATACATGTTATTTTTCACAAAAAAAAAAAAGGGAAAAAGTCGATTGTGATGATAAAAAAGTATTTAAGCCCTCTAGCCTCCTATATTCTGGAACAGCTAGAAGGTAAAATCTGAGAGGATCATATGGTAGCCCGTGACAAACTCTGGGATCTGTCCTGTAACCACTTGTAGAAGAGTGCTTTGAAAACTATTGCTTTTTTATTTCTTTGCTTTGTATATATGTTATACTATACAATTAAAAAGTTAAAAAAAAAAAAACTATCCTGTGCCTAAAAATCACCCAAGATGCTTGTTAAAAATTCAGAATCAGAACAAAATGGTATAGTCACTCTGGAAAACAATTTGTAAATTCCCTATAAAGTTAAATACATAATTTCCATATGACCCAGAAATCCCATTTCAAGATGGAAAATGAAAACTCATCTTCTCACAAAAATCTGCACACAAATGTCTATCTCAGCCTTATTCACAATTGCTAAAACCTGAAAACAATCCAAATTTTAATGGGTGAATAACTAAACCAACACTGATGCCTCCTCACGTTGGAACACTAAGTCAGAAGTGACAAGGAAAGGACTATGGATATGTGCAATGACATGTATGAATCTCAAAGACTTTATGCGAAGTTAAAGAAATTAGGTACAAAAAGTTACACATCTTGTTTCCATTTCAAAAAGTTACACATCATGTTTCCATTTATTTGATATTCTTGAGAAATAGCACACTAAGGCAATAGAGGGCATCAGTAGTTTCAGGAGTTAGAGTTGGAATAGGAGATGACTAAAAAGAAAACAGAGACATTTTCAGGGAAAGGAACTGCTCTGTATGCTGATTGTGGTGGTGGTTTAATGAATCATACATGTGTTAAAATCCATAGAACTCTGCATCAAAAAATTCCATTGTTATTATATATAATTTTAACAATAAACTGTATATTAAAATATAAAATCCAGGGCTCATACCCTCCAAGTATTTGATTCAGTGAGTCTGAGGCAGGTCATAGAAATCTGCAAGTTATAATATACACATGTCCATATTCAAATAGTTCTGACAAAGGTGATTGAGGGACCATTTAAGAAACACAGCTTTAAAAGAAAATTAATTGCATTGAAATTAGAAGTTCAGAGTATAGAATCCTGTCAGTTGAGAGCTGTGTGACTTTGGATACCTTACATGAACATTCTCAACCCTAGTCTCTTCATTAATAGTTTGGAAATAACAGTATCTTTAACTCACAAGGAAATGTTAAAATCAAGTGAAATAATGCCTGTGCCTTAGTTAAGAACTGAGCTAAGCTGAGAAATCACAAATAACAATGAATTAAATAAAGAAAGAACATATTTCTCTCTCACATAATAAGCAAAGAGTAGGTAAGCAGGCCCAGATTAGTGTGATGGCTTAGTATCAGAGACCAAGCTTCTTTTACTTTTTGTTCTTCCATACTTAGGGTGGGAACCATCTCCTCCTATTAGCAAGATGGATGCTTCATTCTAACTAATCTATAACAGTTGTGTTCAGAAAGAGATGGGCAAACAACAAAAGGAATAAAAGGAGAAAACAAGGGAAATATGTATTCTAAAAAGAAAAAAAAAAAACTTCCCAAAGTCCCACACCATGAATTCCAATAATATCAGTTTTTTTTTTTCATATTTTATTGTCTGGGACTCATTTATCTACCTTCAAGAAAGACTGGGAAATGTAGCTTGTTTTCACTGGCAAGATTGATATACCTAACAAAATTGTAGTTTTCTTAATAAAGAGGAAGGAGATAATGTTTACTGGGGAGAAAATTAATGCTCTGCAGCAGTACACAAAATTATTTCACACCATATAATTAGAATGTGCTTTCAGTAAGTTCCTTTAAAAACATGCCCTTTGACCTGGCATAAAGATATTTACTGACCAATGGAATCAAATTGAGAAATAGACCCTTTCATCTATGAACAATTGATCTTGGATAAGGCAGTCAAGCCAACTCAACTGGGACAGAACAACCTCTTCAATAAATGGTGCTTGGAGAACTGGATATCCATGTCCAAAAGAATGAAAAAGGATCCCTATCATATTTATACAAAAATGAACTCAAAATGGATCAATGACCTATACATTTGGGTGAAGAATATAAAACTTTCAGAAGAAAATGTTGGGAAATATCTTAAAGATCATGTGTTAGGAGGTGGTTTCCTAGACCTTATACCTAAAGCAAGAGTACTGAAAGATGAAGTAGATAAATGGGATCCCCTAAAAAATAAACACTTTTATATGTCAAGGAACTTTGTCAGAAAAGCAAAAAGACAGCTTATGCAATGGGAGAAAATATTTGGAAACCACATACTGGATAAGGTTTAATATCCACAATATATAAAGAGAGCCGACAACTCAGCAACAAAAAGACAAACAACCTGATTAAAAGATGGACAAAAGACAAGGACAGGTATTTTTCCAAAGAGGAAATGTGAATTGCTCAAAAACACATAAAAAGATGCTCAACTTCACTGGCTATTAGGGATAGGCAAATGAAAACTACAATGAGATATCATCTCACATCTACTGGAATGGCCACTATAAAAAAAAAGAAACAGAAAATTAGAACTATTGGAGAGGATGTGAAGAAAGAGGCACACTTATTTACTGTTAGCAGGAATGTAAAATGGTGGAACCACTCTGGAGGGCAGTATGGCATTCCTCAGGAAGCAAAATATAGAATTTCCATATGATTAAGCAGTCCTATTACTAGGTACATATTCAGAGGAACTGAAGGCAAGGACACGAATGGACATTTGCACAATGATGTTTATGGCGGCATTATTCATTATTGTCAAGAATTGAAAACAACACAAATGTCCATCAATGGACAAGTGGATAAACAAACTTGTATATCTTATGATGGAATATTAAGCAGCAGTTAAGACAGAATAAAGTCATGAAGCATGCAACAACGTGGATGACCCTGAGGACATTGAGTGAAATTAGACAAAATAAAAGGACAAATACTGTATGTTCTCACTAATATAAACTAGCATTAATGAGCAAACTTTGAGAGTTAGAGTAGACAGGTTTTCAGGAGATAGAAAGAGGTCATAAGGTCATAAACTGGGCATTTGATGCTAAAGGAGTACAGAATATTCAACAGGATTGAATGTATAGATCCAGAAATGGATAGTAGAATACTCTCTGATGGTAGTACAATACTGTAAGTACACTGGACAAAGATGAG
The DNA here is from genome assembly GCF_023851605.1 of Tamandua tetradactyla. NCBI lineage: Eukaryota > Metazoa > Chordata > Mammalia > Pilosa > Myrmecophagidae > Tamandua > Tamandua tetradactyla. Next base: position 127,620,371 of record NC_135331.1, on the reverse strand, counting down.
CGTGAGTATGGTTGAAAGAGGAAACTAGGGGCATATATGACACCAGACGGAAATAAGATAAAGACTGGGATTGCATAACAGCAAAACCTAAAGTGGTCCATGATGGTGCTCAAATGCACAAATATAAGAATGCTTTTACATGAGGGAAAACAAATGAATGCCAACATGGCAAGGTGCTGAAAATGGGATGGTGTACAGAATAAATACAGTCAGTACAAACTAGAGTCTGTAGTTAACAAAAACATTGTAATATGCTTCCAGTAAATGTAACAAAGGCAATATGTTAAAGACAAATGTCAATAGCAGGGGAATATAAGGAAGGGACATGGGGTTCTTGGTGGTGGTATTTCTCCTTTTTGTTTTATTTTATTTTTTATTAGTATTATTTTTAATATTTTAGTCTTTTTTCCCTCTTTCTCTTCCTCTTTCTTTCTGGAAGAAAAGGAAATGTCCTCAAATAGATTTTGGTGGTGAGAGCATAATTATGTGATTATCCTAGGAACCATGATTGGTTACTTAGTATGGATGGTATGGTGTGTAAATACAACTGTTTAAAAAATAAACAAAGATATTCGTGCTGGAGAAAATGTGGAGAGAGGGATGTACTGTTCCCTATTCACTATTGATAGGGAAGTAGAATGGTCCAGCCCTCTGGAGGGCAGTGTGGTATCTCCACAGGAGGCTAAGTATAGAGTTGCCCTATGATTCTGCAACTCTGTTATTAGGTATATACTTGGAAGAACTGAAAGCAGGGACATGAATGGACATTTTCACACTGGTGTTTATGTTGGCAGTATTTAAAACTTGCAATTGATGGAGGTGGCCTAAGGGTACATCAACTGATGCAGGGAAGGGTGAACTATGGTCTCTACATACTATGCAATACTGACTAACTGCAAGAAGGAATGAAATTGTGAGGTATGCAGCTAGATGAATGGACCTCAAGGACAGCATGTTGAGTGAAATAAGCCAGAAACAAAAAATAAAAACGTTATAACATCTTAGTAATATGGACTTAGTATAACATGCAATTCTGACAACTGAATCTGAGAGCACAGGTTATTAGGGGAAGGCTTATTGCAACTATTCCTACATTGTAAGCTCTTACAACAGGCACTGCTATTCCTGAGTTAGAAATAGTTATTTCTAAATTCTGAGATGCTTAGCAATTTGTATATGACTTGATCAGTCCCTGGAACTTTGGGTAACGGTGTGACAATTGAGACTCAGAGCTAGAGTTCTACAACTATGTAAGTCAACATTACCCCAAACAGCAACTGTTTAAGAAGCAGAGAAGGAGATAAGACTTCAACTAGAGACATGAATGAAGTGAAGCAGATCTAGTTAGTCCTAAGGTAAATCAGACTAAAGTGTAAAGGATGATATTGACTGTGTTTTGAAACTTCAAATTCTGGGTAAGATTAAAGGAAGAGATGTTTATTTGATTTAAAAAATTATATTTTCTATAGCATACTATCTAATTTATCTTGCAAGTTCACTATATTCAAACATCATAATCACATGGAACCTTGAATAGGGAAGGAGATCTTGTTGGTTTGTACAGATTAATGTGATGCCCTAATACATTCCAGGGTAATATGGGCAGAGAATTTAAAAAGTACTTGCAAAGCTCTTGAGGGACTGGGGACAAATGTGGAAATAAAAAACTTCCCCACCTGGGGAGTTCTTAATATTCTCACTAGCATTGGGGACTACCAATTAATAGGCCGAGTTCTCAGTCTTGGGTCTTGCCCCTGTGAAACTTATTCCTGCAAAGGAGAAGCTAAGCCTACTTATAATTATACCTAAGAATCACCCCCAGAGAACCTCTTATTGCTCAGATGTGGCCTCTCTCTCTAAGCCAATTCTGCAGGTAAATTCACTGCCCTCCCCCCATGTGGGGCATGACTTCCAGGGATGTAAATCTCCCTGGCAATGTAGGATATGACTGCCAGTGATGAGCTAGGACCCAGTATCATGGGATTTAGAAAGTCTTCTTGACCAAAAGGGAGAAGAGAAATGAAACAAAAAGTTTCAGTGGCTAAGAGATTCAAATAGAGTCAAGAGGTCTTTCTGTAGATTATTCTTATACATTATATAGATACCTGTTTTAAGTCTATAGTCTATTAGAATAGCTAGAAGGAAACACCTGAAACTGTTGAACTGAATTCCTGTAGTCTTGATTCTTAAAGATGGTTGTATAGCTATATAGTTTTTACAGTGTGATTGTGAAAACCTTGTGGCTTACACTCCCTTTATCCAGTGAATGAACAGATGAGTAAAAAAGTAAGGACAAAAAGATAAATTCATAATAGGGGTAGATAAGGGGCATGGGATGTTTTGGGTGTACTTTCTCATTTTTATTTTTCCATGTAATTTTTGGAGTAATAATGAAAATATTCAAAAATCGATTATGGTGAGGAAGGCACAGCTCTATGATGATAGTGTGAGCCGCTTATTGTAAACTTTGGATTATTATATGGTGCATAAATATATCTAAAAATGGCTTAAAAAAAAACAACCACCACCACAACATACCCCTTTTCTGGTCAACCAAGAGAGTGGTATACAACGTTCCAGGCTACGATTATCCCACATAAACATTGAACAACTAGCAGAAGTGGCAGAGCCATCTTTCACAAAACTACAGTAATGGTTAAAGGGCTGCAGTTACTGAATGAGTGATTAATCAAGAAAACCCACCTTCAAAAACTGTGGAGAACTTATTCCCCATCACTCTTCCCCATCACTTTCCCAGCACAATGTGGAGCCAACCTGTGCTCCCCTCATGGATACAAGGCCCTGTCCCAGATGGAGTAAACTGACCCCTATGTACATAGTGGAGTTCCTGTATGTTGGTGCCAATCTACTGAGTGGCAGCTTGAAAGACTGAACCAGGACACTCACCTCTGGCATACCCTCCCAGAGCTTGCCCTGCAGGCAGAAGCAACTTGCAGACAATAAAGTAGTGTAGGACACAATTAATCAAAGCTGCCAGGAGCAGAAGATGACTCTTTTAAGTAATATGTTAGAGCACTGGGAGGGGAAGAAAGTATTTCAAATGGGGTAGAAGGGTTATTCAAATTTCTGTAAACAGGGGAATTATAATCCAACTCCTAGGGACAATGCCCCTTTTAAGCATGAAGAAGTCAGAGTGGTCATGGCTCAGATATCCCTCAAGATTGAAGAATAAAACAAAAGGGAGGAATTTAACTGATAAATTAAGAATTAACAGTTAGGATGACTGAATCATTATATAGATTTCTTTTCCTTACTTTCTAGTATATTGTAGAATAGCCAAAAGGAAATATCTGAAATTACTGAAACCCACTGAACAGTAACCCAGATACTTGGACATTTGATAATGATTGTATAACTATATAATATTTATCTTGTAATTGTAAAAATCTTGTGACTGGCCCAACTTGTATCCCCTTATCCTGTTTTACAAGTTTAATCTTATGATCACAATATACAGCACCTAAGGTTTATTAATAAAGTAAAATAAAGTTCAGTCCAGAAATAACCCTCCCCAATTTCTAAGTTATTTTAGTAGACAGAGTTAGATCAACCAAAATTTGCCTGTCTGACATGCACAATACTGAAACTTTAACCTATAAATGACCTATATCTCTTTATAATACTAAAAATCAGGCCACCATTTTCTTACATAGATCTGTGGGAAAGCATGTAATGTACATGCACAATAATTATATCATCTCTTACTTCATCATCCCAAAATCCCTAATATCTGTCCATATTTTGATACTACAAGACTATCAGCATTACCACAGTTCAGGGAGACAGATTTTAGTTTGACATATCATTTGATCTCTTTGCCTCATGTAGCAATAAACTCTCTTCGAAACTCCAGTATCATAGATTGGCTATTATGCACATGGACAGAGAACTCCTCATTTGATGGGTGTCATAAGAGGTATTTTAAAATTCAGTTTGCTAGTATTTTGAATACTAGATAACACTAGGAATACCTATAGGGTCTCAACAGCAGATTGACGCTGAAGAAGAAAGAATCAGTGATCTTGAAGAAAAGAAATAGAAATGATTCTGGCTAAATAGAAATGATTCTAGCTGAAGAGCATAAAATAAAAATAACAGAAAAAAGTGAACAGATCCTAAAAGATGAATGGAATATCATCAAGATACCAAAATATGCATTATGGGAGTCCCAAAAGAAAAGAAAAAAAGAAAGGGGCAGAAGGTATATTCAAAGAAATAATGGAAGAAAACTTCCAAATTTAACAAAAGAAATGAACATACACATTCAAACAATCTAAAGAACCCAAAACAGAATAAATTAAAAGAGAACAATGTCCAGACACAGAGTAGTCAGACTTTCAAATATCAAAGACAAAGGGACAGTTCTGAAAGCTGCAAGAGAAAAGCAAAGGTGTGATGGAGGTATAATGGAGTCCCCAAAAGACCAAGTGCTTATTTTTCATCAGCGACCATGGAGGCAAGAGAGCAGGAGGAAGATATATTTAAAGTGCAAGAAGAAAACAATTGCTAACCAAAATTTTATATCTAGTGAGCCTGTCTTTCAAAAATAAGAAAGATTAAAATATTCTCAGATGAACAAATACTACAGGAATTTATTACCATGATATTAGCCCTACAAGCAATGCTAAATGGACTGAAAGGACACTTGAGAGTGGATCAAAGTGGCATATGGAAATAAATACCTCTGAAAACATCATATAGGTCATAATAAATGCCAGTACTATACTACTGTATTACTTGGTATGTAACTCAACTTTCTACTTCTTACAGACCCTAAAATGCAAGTGCATTTAAAGTAGCAATAAATAATGATGTCAGATATACAATGGATAAATATATAATCTGTAACAAGTACTACAAAAAGGTGGGGGAACAAACGAATACAAGGACCTTGTATGTATATGGTGTTGAAGTTAAGTTGTATTTCTCAACAAAATCCTAGTATCAAAGTCAGATAAAGATACCACAGGAAAGGATAGTTACATGCCAATGTCCTTCATGAACATAGATGAAAAATTCTCAACAAAAACTAGTAAACTGAATCCACAGTACTTTTTTATACAACACAAGCGAGGTTTTCCTGAGAATGCAAGGGTGGTTCAACATAAGAACATCAATTAATGTAATATGCCATATTAATAGAATAAAGAAAAAAGCACTCATCTCAATTAATGCAGAAAAGGCATTTGACAAAATCCAGCACCTCTTCTAGATAAAGAAATTAAAAAACACTTAGAAACTAAGAATAGATTGAAACGTCCTCAACATGATAAAGGACGCATTAAAAATCCCAACTAACATCATACTCAATGGTGAAAGACTGAAAGCTTACCTCTAAGATCAGGAACAAGACGATGATGCTCATAGTCACCACTGCTATTCAACATTGTACTGGATGTTCTAGACAGGGTGATAAGGCAAGAAAAGTAAATAAAAGATATCTAATTTGGAATGGAAGAAGTAAAACTGTCTTTATTTGCAGATCACATGATTCTACATGTGGAAAATCCTGAAAAAATCCACAACAAACTACTAGAGCTAATAAATTATTCAGCAAAATGGTAGGGTACATGGTCAACATGCAAAAATAAGTAGTGTTCCCATATACTAGTAATGAACAAGCTTGAGAGGAATCATGAAAAAAATTATATTTTCAATAGCAACTAATCAAAATATCTAGGATAAATTTAACCAGGGAGACAGAGGACTTATACATGAAAATCTGCAAAATGTAATGAAAAGAAATTAAAGAAGATCTAAATACATGGATGGATATTCCACACTCATGAATTGGAAGACTAAATATTGTTAAGATGTCAGTTCTAACAAAAATGATTTACATCTTCAAAGCAACCCCAATCCAATTTCCAACAGCCTTTTTTGCAGAAATGCAAAAGCCAATCTTACAATGTATATGGAAGTGTAAAGGGCACCAGATAGCCAAAACCATCTTAAAAAAGAATACTGTAGTTGAAGGACTCGTGTTTTCCAATTTTAAAACTTATCACAAAGCTACAGTATCAAAACAAAGTACTACTGGCACAAGAACAGACATATGGGCTCTGAATCAAATTGAGAGTTCAGAAATAAATCCTCACATCTATGGAGAACAGATTTTGACAAGGATGTCACATCTACTCAACAATGGGGAAAGAACAGTCTCTTCAACCAGTGATGCTGGGAAAACTGAATCTTCATATGCAAAAGAATGAAGGTAAACCCTGCCTCACACTAGTCACAAAATTTAACTCCAAATGGATCAAAGACCTAAATGTGAAACCCAAAACTATAAAACTTCTTGGAAAAAAACATGGGGAAGCTTGTTCAGAAACTTGTGTTAGGCAATGCTTTATTAGATTTTACACTGAAAGCATGAACAACAAAAGAAAAATAGATCAGTTGGACTTTGTCAAAATTAAAAACTTTTGTGTGAGGAACTTAATCATGAAAATAAAATGACAACCTATTCAATGGGAGAAAATATTTGGAAACTACATATCTGGTAAGGGTTTACTACCTATATATTTAAAAAAAATCCTACAACTCAACAACAAAAAGACAAACGACTGAAAAATGGGCAAAATACTTGAATAGACATTTCTCAAAGACAGATATGCAAATTGATAAAAGTCACATGAAAAATGCTCAATATCACTAGGTATTTGGAAAATAGCCATTTCAAATAGTCATCGTTATTCTTTGTTGATACCATAATAAAGCGTAATAGGTAGTATGCTGGTTTGAAAGAATGTATATCCCCTAGAAAAGCCATGTTTTAATCTAAATCCCATTTCATAAAGGCAGAATAATCCCTATTCAATACTATATGTTTGAAACTGCAATCAGATTATCTCCCTGCAGATGTGATTTAATCAAGAGTGGTTGTTAAACTGGATTAGGTGATGACATATCTCCACCCATTTGGGTGGATCTTGCTAAGTTTCTGGAGTCCTATAAAAGAGGAAACATTTTGGAGAATGAAAGAGATTCAGAGAGAGCGGAGAATGCTGCAGCACTATGAAGCAGAGAGTCCATGAGCAAGCAACCTCTGGAGATGAAGAATGAAAATGCCTCCCAGTGAACTTCATGAAACCCGAAGCCAGGAGAGAAGAAGCTAGGAGATGGAGCCGTGTTCACCATATGTCTTTCCAGGTGAGAGAGGAACTCTGATCGTGTTCACCTTGTGCTTTTCCAGCTGAGAGAGAAACTCTGACTGTGCTCGCCATGTGCCCTCCCACTTGAAAGAGAAACCCTGAACTTCATCAGCCTTCTTGAACCAAGGTGTCTTTCCCTGGATGCCTTAGATTGGACATTTCTATACACTTGTTTTAATTGGGACATTTTCTCGGCCTTAGAACTGTAAACTAGTGACTTATTAAATTTCCCTTTTTAAAAGCCATTCTGTTTCTGGTATATTGCATCCCAGCAGCTAGCAAACTAGAACAGGTAGCAATTTCTTAAAGGTTCTGCAACCATAACAATTAGTTTTCATATGCTATTAATTAACGTTGACTGGTCTACTTGTACTTTGAATAGATATTTTACTCATGCATCATTTTGAACTCACAGAACCCCTGACAAAACCACACTTTGTTAATGATTTATCTAACTAAATAATTGGTATTATTCACTTTGATGTTTAGGGTTCTACAATTCTGTAGCTAATAGAATTTTAGACATAGAAAATGTCTAAATGATTATGTCAATCTATCTCCTCATTTGATAAATGAGGAGCTAGGCATGGAGAGGCTCTACCTGGATTTCATTAGGCGTTCACTCATTCATTCAAGTATTTATGGAGCCCCAGCACATGCAGAACTAGGATCAGAAACAAATCCCCCATCTAGTGCTCTTTCTAAATGCTGCACCTACTCTGCTATTTTCTATTGGGACCTCATAGCTACCTTTTACATTTATTAGTACTTTTTTCCTTTCTGTTCTTGTGTTTGAGCTTTTAAAAAATGGATGTTAAATTGTCTATAAAGTTGGTCAAATTGGTGGCTTATAACAAAGTACAACTTATGGCATCTATTGTCCTTAAACTACCAGCAGACGTTTTTCGTATTTTTCACAGTGGCTTCTTTAGGAAACTGGATAATAGAACTTTGGGGAACTGTAGCAGTTATCATTGAATATCCATATGATCCTCCCAATTTCTCAGTTCTGATGATGACAAGTGGGCTATGTGATGGGTTCTTGTCAAAGGGATATGAGAAGAAGCGACAATTATTACTTTTGAACCAAGGCATTTAAAAGCTGAATGATTCAGCTAGAATGATCCTGCTCTCCCTTTCCTTGCCTAAGCACATACAGGCCTCATAATAAGAGATCCAGCCACACTTGGGAACAAATTGGACTTTCAATTTACTATCTGGTAGGAACCTGTGTTAGGCAGGTTGCAACCTCTGTGTAAGAAATAAACTTTGTGTGTTTAGCCCCCAATAATTTATTCGTTCTTACAACATAGCCTAGACTTTCCTGACCTAGACCAGGGCAGATGATTAGAAGTAACCAAATGGGTTGTTTGATTAAATGTTTTGAGCCTGAGAGCAGTTCTAATACCCAGTAGAGCTGCTTTCTGTTTTCTTTTGGGGGAGGGAGGAAAATAAATGAATCATAAACTAGAAGACTGTACTTTCTATAATGAATGAGGTGAAGCAACAATAACTCCCACATAGTCTCAAAAAAAAAAAAAAGAAATTGAATAAAAACAGGCAGGTCTATAAGACTCAGATTGTTTTTAAAACTCTCCCTTCACCTTTTAATATACAAGAATTCTAAATTTTCATTAACTCCCAAATTCATGACATGGGTGAAATATTAGCTAATCATATCAGGAACAAAACAAACAATAAGCAAACCCTTTGGCTAGCATCAGAGCCATAGTTCTCTCAAGAAACTCTGTCAACATTTGACAGAGGAAAAAATTTCTTGTGTTCTTTTGTGAAAGAGGATTTAGTGTTATTTGAGTTTTTTAACCCTAGCCAAATCAGTTCTTAAAACAAGCAGACAGCTGGTGAATATGTTTTTACTCTAACCCTTTCAACCTGAGTTACTGAAATATGCTGTATTTTGAAACCTTCTGTATAGAGTTTACATAGTAGTTAAAATTTTAATTTTCTTACCCATTAGTTTTCTAAAAAAAATTTGCTGCTACAACAGATCACCCAAACGTAATGTTCTCAGACAACCCTAAATTATTACCTTATAGTTCTGTGTGTCAGAAGTCTGACGTGGGACCCACTGAGTTAAAATCACAGTATCCACAGGGTGAATGCCTTTCTGGAGTCTCTGGGCTAGGGGTGAATCTGTTTCCTTGTCTTTTTCAGCTTCTAGAGGCTGCCTGCTTTCCCGGGCTCATGATACCCACCCCCAACATTTTCAAAGCCAGCAGAGTTGCAGCTCTGACTCATCTGTAGTCTCATTTCCCTCTGACCACAGCTGGAACAGTTTCTCTTCTTATAAGGATTCATGTGATTATAGTGGGTACACCTGGATAATCAGGCTACTCTGTCTCAAGGTTCTTGCTTTACTCTGCAAAGTCTCTTTTTCAATGTAAATTATCATATTCATAGATTCCAGGAATAAAGACATTGACTTTTTTTTTTTGGTGGTGGGAAGGAGCTGGAGGAAGGTATTCTGCCTTTCACTTCTTATAAAAAACTTGGGGCACTTCTCTTACAACTTGGAGACCTCCGCTCCAGACATGTTCCTTACTTCAGGCCAAATGTGGGCATTTATTTAACATTTATGGGCTTAGGGCAAACTATAGGTAATACCTACCTGGCTGAAGGCAAAAAGTTAGAATAATCTCGTATGGGTTCATTCTTGCTACAAAATCTGTAATCATATTTTTCTAATATGGTAATCCAATTTTGTAATATATTTATAATATATTATATTAATTATAATATATTTAAAACATCATATATATTTAATCATTTACTTATTTTGCTGTTATCCAGGTTACTCATTGATGGTTCTTATGATGGAGAGGTAGGAGTAGCCCGTACAGTGAAAGGTTCGCAGTACTTTCTCCTGAACCTTAATCTGGGAAAGGAACCTCTTCGGAATAAGATTTTCATGGTAAAACCAGGGTGGAAGCAGGGGCCTAAATGCAATCCCTTTTATGGAGATTCACAATGCCTATTAAAGGCTCTAGAAAGTCTCAATGACTCCTGTTTAATTCTGATTGACAGAATTCCCCAGATTTACTTGATCTCACCAGTACTTTTAATTTTTAATGACACTTTTTAAAGTGCCTTAGAACTAGTGCTTTTGGAACATGCATAACTGTCACAATAGTGTCAGGATTGATGAAAAGTTAGATCTAGGCTGAGAATATATGGGCTTTAATGTAAATAAAGGAAATGATAGATAGCTCCAAAGAACAGGTGCACAAAAACAGGGGCCTTCACCGCCATGCAAATAAGCTCAGGTGTCAGTAATTCCACATGACTGGAATGAAGAACCTGCCCCAGCTCTCCCCCAGACTGGCTACATGCCTGCCTTTTACCAGGTGAGGTGCAAGTAAATGGAATCATCTGTCACTCATTCTTGCAGGTCCAGTAGCCAGGTGTAATCTCTTCAGGCATACTTGGGCAACGACATCTGCAATCCAGCCACTGTCCTCAGATTAATGTCACCCAGCATTAATTCAGCAGGCTCATCTTTCTTTGTCATTGTAAAGCATTTCTTACATTCCAGCCAGAGAAGAACAAATGCCCCTTGCTAATACTTCAATGACTACTTGAATTACTCAGTGAGAGGACAGTATTGTTTTAATGAAACAAATCAAAGTAGTCTACTTTACCTTACCAATCAGATAGCTTAACCTCTGCTTTCTTTCATAAGAAACTAAAATCAAATTGACACATATTGATGTACATGAGCTTCTCTAGCAATTTAGGTCATTTTACTCTTTTTGAGCATTATTATGGACTCATCATCTTTCACAAACTTAGTTGGTTCAGTTTAATCATATTCATTGTTTTCCTTTAGATACTTAAGTTATCAGTATTAGAAAAGTAGTAGCATTCATTTTGTGTGGATCACGTTATCTTTTCTAACATACAACAACCCTCTCCCTCCATCCCTCTGGAATCTTCCTGCTTTCCATTAACAATAGGTCACAACACCCCTGGACTTTTCTTGTCCCAAAACATAGAAATTAGATACTCGCCTAAACCTTGATTTTTCTTAAGTGGAAAATGATATAGACCTAAGTCTTCAGCTAGAGGCGAATAAAATGTTAATGTACATACTAGGTGGGGTGGGGACAGAGGTGCTATTAGCATTCTCATGACATAGCAGACAATCATTTCTCAAAAGGTCATGGGTCACGTTGATGCTTCTAATTGATATCCATCTCCCTTACGAAGTTTGTATGTATTCACAAAACTATTAGCAACATAAATGTAAGGTTTGAAGAATATGTACTGCCATCTATTTTAAGCAATAGAACATCCCAGTACACTAAAATCCTCTGTAAGCTTTCCTGATGCCAGCCCAACATCTCCCAAATATCCAAGGCAGTCACTGGATTTAGTGTTAACTATAACCTTTCTTTCGTTTAGGGAAATTACTGAGCTTTATTTACATAAGCTTTATAAAATAATGCATTCTTCGGATTGATTTCTGCTCAGTGTTATTCCTGAGATTGATTCACAGTAACACATACAGCTAAAGATCATTTATTTGCATGTTATATGGTATTTCCATTTTATGGCTATATAATAATTTAAGTTATTCCACGGTGAATGGACATTTGAGTACTCGTTTTATTCTTACAAACATTGCTATTATCATTCTTGTGTTTATTTCTGGGTTCACATATCACATCATTTCTTTTAGAGTATACATCTTGAAAAGAATTACCTACAATGATAATATATGTCCATTTTAAACTTTTTGGGATGCAACTAAACGCTTTATAAAGTGTTTTTATTTTCATTTATTTATTTTTACATGGGCAGGCACCGGAAACTGAACCCGGGTCCTCCAGCATGGCAGGCAAGCGTTCTTGCCGCTGAGCCACCGTGGCCCACCCTATAAGGTGTTTTTAAATGTTACATTCCCACCAGCAAGGTATAAACGTCTATTTCCTTCCTATATGTTAATACTTGTCAATCTTTTTCATTTTTGCTCATGAGATAAATGTGAAATTGTTTCTTCTTCTTATTTTTAATTTATATTTCCCTGAATGTAGGTGTGGCTGAGCATCTTTTCCTGTGCTTATTACCCATTCAGGTGTTCTTTTCTGTGGAGTCACAGTTTTTCATAGGCTAAGTACTCTAATCTCATTCTTAATTATTTGTGAATAGCTTTGCTCTTCTGCATAAATTTTAGTTTCAGTTTGTCAAGCTCCACTGCAAAGGCTTATTGGGATTTTGAATGCAATTGCATTGACTATATTATAACAAGTGTGTCTGGTCTACATTGTAACTAGTAGCATTGTAATATGGTTGCCAGAGTGTCTTTTTATCCATAAACATGTCTCTAATTTTTAGTTCATCTATAATGTTTCTCAATAAAATATGTTTTATAATTTTCTCCATAGTAACTTTGAATAGCTTTGTTGAATTATTTCTAGGTATCTAACAGTTTTTCCTACTTTTCTTTATATCTTTTTATAAATTACTTATTTTTGGTATTTGGAAATGCAATCAATATTTGATTTTATAACCAAGAACATTGCTACACAATCTCATTAGTTCTAATATGCTAACTGTGGATTCTTCCAATTTTTCTGCAGAGACAAATGTATTTGCTGTGATTAATGATGGTTTTGTTTCTTTCTTCCCAATCCTTTTACCATTTATTTCTTTTCATTCTTTAATTCACTAGCTAGGATATAAATTCAGTGTTCAATAAAAGTGGTAATAGCAGTCATTCTTTGATGGTTTCTAAACTAAAATGAAATACTTTAAACATGTCTTTATTAATTTTTATTTCTGTAAATTTTTTTATAGATACAATTTGCCCGGTTAAGGGAATGTCCATATGCATTAGAAGACAATTAAAAATATTAAATGCCCCTTAATGTACGGAAAGATGTCAAACCTTACTCATGATTACAGAAATGAAAATTAAAATATGTCATATATCTGAATAGTGAATATTAAAACATATGACAACATAATCTCAAGTGAGGCTTTTGAAAAAGAGAAATTGTCATATGTTGCTCTTGAAAATACAAATCTGCTATTGAAGGGAATCTGAAAATATCCGCAGAACTACATATGCACTTACTTTTGACCTAGTTATTCTAGCTCTAGGAATTTACTCTGAAGATCCACCTCCAAGAATATAAAGTATGCTACACTGTTTGAAATTGCAAATTATGAGTAATAGATAGGGGAATGAATGAATAAATAATAGTATATTCACACAGTGGCATTCTATAAAACTCTACAAAAGGAAAAAGATATGTATGCATGTGTACAAATTTACTTCCAGCATATATGATTAAGTGAAAAATGCACAGTGCAAAAGATTATCTATCATATGATTGATACCTTTCATGTGCAAAAGGAAGGGAAATAATAAATTTATATATATCTGCCCCTTAGTATAAAAATAATAAATTTATGTATATCTCCCCCTTACAGGAACAATAAATAAGAAACTAATAAGATTGAGTGCTCTACTAAATTGATAATGGTTCCCAAAGATTGTCCATGACCTCATCCCCAGGACCTGCAGATGTCCCTTATTTGGAAAAAGATCTTTGAGCATGTGATGAAATTAAGAATCTTGAGGAGTGACATTAACTTGGATGATCCAGGTGGACCCCGAATGCAATCACAAGGATCCCTCTAAGTGAGAGGCAGAAGGCGATCTCCCACAGACGCAGAGGACAAGGCCATAGGAAGACTGAGGCAGGGACTGGAGTGATGCCGCTGCCCGCCAAGAAATGCCAGAGGCCACTAGAAGTGGATGGATGAAGCAAGGAGTGATTTCACCCACAGAGCTTCCAGAAAGAGCACAGCCCTGCTGACACCTCAATTATGGACTTCTGGCTTACAGAACTATGGAGTTTTTCTTATTTTTAGCCACCAAGATTGTGGTACTTTTTTTTTTTTTTTTTTGCTGGGCAGGAACCAGGAATTGAACCCGGGTCTCCGGCATGGCAAGCGAGAACTCTGCCTGCTGAGCACCGTGGCCCACCCTGTGGTACTTTTTTATGGCAGCCCTAGAAAACTAATAAAGTTACCTGGAGGGGTGGGTGAGAAGAACGGGGTGGAAAGAATGGGATAATGGAATTGAAGTAAAAGGGATGAAGGAAAGAGACGTTTCTCTTTCTATAACTCTGTTTTTTTGAAACATGTTAATTTTGCACAGATTAAAATAAATACATAATTAAAATCAAGCAGGCTGGGAGAGGACCGAAAGGAAACATGAAAAGTTATAAATGAACCTAATTGTATGACAAATAATATAACCACACTGAAGGGGGTGGGAAGAAAATAACTAACCTAAGTAATTTTGGAAGAGATTATTGTTAACACTGGGGCTAAGACAAAAACAACCGTACACAAAAGTTTGTTTTAGTTAGTAAATTCTTTTCCAAAGACGTATGGGTTGGTAATTCTGAAACTATTTTATGTGAATTCCAGAAGTAATTGGTGAATACATTGTGAATAATGAAAGCCAGGTCAGAGAAAAGAGTAACCAACAAGGAAAGAGGAAGGCTAGAATGAACTCTTAGGTGTAGGATTGGAATTGATTCATCAGTATGAACTCATGTCTATATAAGGCTGTTAGGTCTAGTTGGTCTGTAGTATTATTCAAGCCCACTATTTCCTTATTGACTTTCTGTCTAGATGATCTATACATTTTTTAAAGTGGTATGTTGAAGCCCCCTACTATTATTACAGAACTGTATTTCTACCTTCAAATCTGTCAATGGTTGCATTGTATAGTTTAGGGCTCTGTGTTATTAGGTACACATTGTTTATAACTGTTACATCTACTTGAAGTATTGACACCATCACGCTTGTGTCCTCTTTGTTCTTTTTAACAGGTTTTCGCTTAAAATCTAGCTTGTCTGTTAATAATATAGCCACCCCACTCTGTTTTGGTTACTATTTGCACAGCATATTTGTCCCCGTACTGTCACTTTCAACTTATTTGTGTCTTTAGTTTAAGGTGAGTATCTTATACATGCAGCCAATAGTTGGGTCATGCCTTTTATTTTTTAATCCATTCTGCCAATCTCTGCCTTTGCCTGGAGAGTTTAACTCATTTATATTCAAAGTAACTACTGACGATGCAGGACTTCTGCCATTTTGCTCTTGTTTTTTTTAAGTCATATATAATTTTTGTCCATGAGTTCTTCCGTTACTGTTGATTTTTGTATTCAGTTGCTTTTTTTGTAGTGAGCCCTGCTGAATGCCTTCTCATTTCCTTTGTGCATAATTTTTTTCCTGATATTTCTTTTGTGGTTACTATGGGCTTAAATTTAACTCCCTAAATCTGTAACAATTTCATTTGACTTGCTATAACTTCAACAGCATACACAAACAATATTCCCATGCCTTCCACCCCACCTTACTTCTGTTATTTTCACAAACAGAATTTAAATATTATAAGTTCAAAACCATATATTCATTATTACTTTTCATGAATTTGCATTTTAGATCCTGTAAAAAAGAAAAAGTAGAGTTAAAAATAAAAAATGTATGTATTTACTCATGTCATCACCTTTTCCAGAGATCTTAATTTCCTTATGCAGCCTCAATCTCTTGACTGATAGCCTTTTCTTTCCAGCTTAAGAACTCCCTTTAGCATTTCTTGTAGGGTCAGTCTAGCAGTGATGAGCTCCCTCAACTTTTGTTTATCTGGAAACTTCATTTTTGAAAGACACTTTTGCTGGATATAGAATTCTTGGTTGGCAATTATTTTTTTCCTTTCAGCACTTTAAATATGTCATCCCATGCTTTCACACCTCATGGTTTCTGATGAGAAATTGATATTTACTCTTGGGGAGGCTTGTTTTAGTTTCTTGGCTGCTAATGCAAATACTAATCAATGGGTTGTGTCATGGTCAGCTTCATGTGTCAACTTGACCAAGTGGTGGTGCCTGTTTGTCTGGTTGGGCAAGTGCTGGCCTGTGTGTTGCAATGATGACATTTCATAGAATTAGTAATGATCACATTAGCTGCATCCACAGCTGATTCCATTTGTAATCAGTCAAGGGGTGTGTCTTCTGCAATGAGTGATGCTCAGTCTAATCACTGGAAGCCTTTTAAGGAGGATTGAAAAGAGACAGGCGCTCTTCCTGCTTCGGCTAGTGAGCCTCTCCTGTGGAGTTCATCCAGACCCTCCATCGGAATCGTTGGCTTCACAGCCTGCCCTGTGGATTTTGGACTCCATGTTTCCGCGATCACGTGAGACAATTTTATAAATTTTATATTTGCGAGTGTTCCCTGTTGATTCTGTTTCTCTAGAGGACCCTAACTAATACAGGTTGTTTTAAACAATAGGACTTTATTGGCTCATGGTTTTGAGGGAAGGAGAAGTCCCAAATCAGTGTCATCAAGGTGATACTTTCTTCCAGAAGACTGTTGCATTCTAGGTCTGGCTTTTGGCAATTATTGGTCCTTGGCTTTTCTGTCATATGGCAGTACACATGGTGACCTCTCCTGGCTTTTCTGGGTTCTGTTGACTTCCAGCTCCTTCTAGTGGCTTTCTCTCCATTCCACTGAATTTTGCTGGGCTTATAAAGGATGAAGTAATGGTATTAAGATCCACCCTGATTCAGCTGGGCCATACCTTAGCTGAAATAACCTCCCCAAAGGTCCTATTTATGGATTAAAAGATTTTATCTTTTGTCTAGATCTCTGAGAAAGATGGTCCTTCCAGTTTTAGTGGTTGTTTAAAACTTCTGTGGGGATATGTAACTCTATCTTGGTTATGTCGCCACAGGTTTGTTTCTGCATGTGTGTCTGTGGAAGGGGACTTTTCATTACCAATTACATTTCATTGGTGGTTATAAGAATTTTCAAGTTTTCTATTTCTTCTTACATAAATCTGTAAGTGAAAAATTCTTAGAATTGTCCAAATTTTCAAATTTATTGATGCAACTTTTTATATACTATTTTATTCTTATTTTTTTTTAATACCAGCAGAATTGATATCAATGTCCATTTTTCCATTCCCTCCAGCCTTTTTTTCTTTCCATCTATCTTTCCATTTTTTGGGGTGAGGTAAGTCTATTTAAACATGTACACATTCTATTAATTTTTCAAAAAACATTCTTTGGCCTTGTTTATCAAGTCAGGTTGGGTTGGGTTTAGATGAAAGTAACAGGGAAAGCCCAGTAACAACAGATTAGTAAATATAATTGTTCTCTGCTTCACATAACAGCCCAGAAAGTGTTTTCCAAATTCATCCTAGTGACTTTATTCCAAAAGACCCTCAAGAAACAGGCTCTTTCCAGTACATTATTTCATCTTTGCCATGGTCCGAGATAGAGAGAGAAACAAGTAAGAAAAGGTGAAAAACACCCAATAGTTCTCTTTTAAAGAATATTCCTAGAATATTCCATAAAATATTTCACTAACCTATCATTCGCCAGAATCTATTCTCATAACTGCACCTAGCTGAGGTTGTAGTTCCTATTCTGTGTCCAGGTTGTGTATTATATTACTAAAAATTAAAAGAGACAAAACAATGGGGAAAAGCTAATAGTCCCTGAAACATCAATCTTCACTCTTATAGATTCTCTAATTTATTAAATTCTGCTCTTACTTTCATTAACAAAAATTTGGATTTTTCCTGTTTCTACTTTGTTTAGTTGTAAAAGTAGCTAATTAGTATTCAGAATTGGGGGAGGTGGTTACATTTTCATTTGTATCGTATAGTTAAATGCATATGATTACTCTTCTAGTTTATATTTTCTCAATCAGATATTAAATGAAAGTAATGTTAACTACACAACACCTGAACTGACTTTCTCTTTCTTCCGGGTATTATAGTATGATAATTTTATTATGCACCAAAGATAATGAAAATCGTGAACAATGAAAAGTTTCTAAAAAATGTTAAAATAGCATTTGCCACTACCCAACATGAACAACAAAAACAAAATCAAACAAGATGACAAAGCCAAATAAAGAAACTTGAGAAATATATTATAAAGACATGATAAAAATTATCTGATAAATAATATAAAATTGCCATGATTCACTTAGAATAAAATTGTATTCAATTTAAAATGTCTTGATAAATTAATTAGAAAAGAAAATCAAAGTAATAATGATAGTGCTGATTGCAAAAGACACCACATCATCTTTAGTTGTCTAATGTGTCCCTTATTGCTTCCTGGTTACTCAGAATTATGCAGACATATGCTGTGGCAAGAGAACAGTCATGGGGCTGTACTGCCTGTGTTGGAGTACACAGTCACAGCTGAATCAATATGTCTCAGTCACATTGCTAACGGAAATCATGAAAAACAGCCATTTGAGGCTCCTTAATAGTGTATTTACTCAGACAGAAAATTATCAAATCCCATTTACCCAAGTCATCACTATATACACATCCAATATCTAATAACCAATCAAGGACTATCTTCTTTCCCTGTGTGAGGTACTGCAGCTCTAGTTAAAATTTCATGCCCTAAAATCCTGCACATTCTCAGTACTGACCAATTTAAAACGTTTGGTATTACGGCCTGCAGAACGCCCTGGGAACTGCAGGAAGAAAGTTCTGAGAATTTATAGACATGGGATGTGTTTTCTGGGAAATGCATATCTAACTCAATGTTAGAAAAGGAAAGAGAACCAAACTGTAATTATAAAACATGTGAATTTTAATTTTATATCTTGGAAAATATCAGAGGAACATCATTAAAAATAATTTTATGAAAAAAGATATAAAAAGTAGCCTGATTTGACACAGACCACATCTTACCATTTTAATAGAAAAAATGATCTCTTAGGCCATTAGACCAGCTAGTTGTATTTTCCTCAACTTTCTCATTTTTTATACAGACATGCAAACTAGAAAAATATTTCCTTGCCAACCCCTACTCCCTCTTTAGCTCTACCTATTGCTATCTCTTGTCTGTGTCTTTTCAGTTTCTTCTTCTACTGCCTAAATCCTCAATGTCCTCCATGTGTCTCTTTTAAAATCCCTAAAATAATCAAGGTGTCACCTGCCTTCAAAGCCTCTGGTCAGGCCTTTTGCTGCGTGTGTGATTTTTTTATCACATGTACATCAAATTCCATGATCTGTGATGAAGTTATGCAGTATCGTTGAGGCGATTTATGATAAAAGAACTAGCTAATGAGAGATGCTTCCCTCATTAGAGAATGTGGGCAATGGATTTACTTAGAAGGGAATTGTGGGCCTGGAGATGATTTGAGGCTGGTCTTGCTTAGCATGGGTGTGTGAAAAATTGTTGGGCCATATTCCTTAAAGGAGAAATAATTGTAGGAAGCAAAGGGTGATAGAGATGATAGTTTCTCCATACAGACACCCTCATAAATATGTGTGACACACTTAAGACAAAGAGACACCACTTACTCTCAAATGTTTAGATGAGAGAGAGAGAGAAAGACAGAGAGACAGAGAGGGAGATTGATAAAACAAATATCACAAAATGCTGAAAGTTAGTAAATCTGGGTGTCTGGGTGAGGGCTATAATGGAGTTCTGTGTATTGTTTTTGCATTATTTTTGCAGCTTTTCTGTAAGTTCAAAGTTATTTCAAAATAAAATGTTAAAAAGGAAAATCAATGGTGTTTCTATAAACCAGTAATGAATAATTTAGAAAGGAGATCAAGAAAACCGCATATACAAAAACAAGTGATATCTAGGATAGGAATAAATTTAACCAAAGATATAAAGGACTTGAACAAGGAAAATTACAAACAAGTTAGAAGACCTAACTAAACAGAACGATATCCTGTGTTCATGACTTGGAAGCCTTGATATTATTAAGAAATCAATAATACCCAAAGGTCAAGGGATCCCAAAGAGCCAAAACCATCTTGCAAAAGAAAAACAAAGTTTAAAAACTAATACTTCTCCGATTTCAAAACCTACTATAGGTCACCTGTTACCTATTACAGAGGTAATAGGTAATGATGTATGCAACCTAGCATTAAAAGTTTAGTAAATAGATAGCAGATAGACAGAAGTGATAGATGATAGATGATGAAGAAAGAAAGAGAGCAAGCAAGAAAAACAGAAAGTAAAAGGTACCAAAATTCAAATAGCTGATAAATTTGGGTGTCTGGGTGGAGATTATGTTGAATTTCTATGTGTTGTTTTGTATTATTTCTTTACAACTTTCTGGTACATTTGAAGTTATTTCAAAATAAAATTTTAAATGTAAAATATCAAGAAGAGAGGATACTTGATGCATTCAATCCTTTTCCTACTAGAAAATAAACACTTTGGTCCTACAATTAGAATGAGATGATTAAGTCACAGTGATAAGGAAACAAACTAAACAGAGACTTCTGACAATCAGTTCTTGCTGACCATAGGGGTAGAATAAGAAGGTAGTGGGAAATAAATTGATAGCAGGGAGAAGTAGAAACCCTCCTGTTAATCCTGTGGGGTCTTGTCCATGTAAGTACAGATGCTGATAGCAGACATGACAGATTCTAATCTCAGTTTTACAATTAACAAACTGTGTAATATTGGGGAGATTATTAATCTCTCTGCACTTCAATACTCTCATCTACAAAGTGGAAAACATAATAATACTTATCTCATGGGTTAAATAACATTAAATAATGAAAATACTTAGAACAATGCTTGGGACATAGTTAAGTTCTATGTAAGTGTTAGCCATTGTTCTAATGATGATGACAATGATGATATTCACAGTCTACTTTAGATAAGTGGAAATAAAACATGTTCATCAATCCCCTGATATTTTGTCAAAATTTAGGGACACTCTGCAAGTGAAATCATTGTCCTCCTCCCTACGTAGAACATAACATCCAGGGGTGAAAGTCTCCCTGGTGATGTAGGAGATGACTCCCAGGGATGAATCCAGACATGGCACCATGGGATCAACAATTCCATCCTGACCAAAAGGGGGAAAAGAAGTGTAATTAATAAAGTATCAGTGGCAGAGAGAGTTTAAATAGAGTCAAGAGGCTACTCTGAGGTGGCTCTTACACAAGCTTCAGTTAGACCTTGCTACCTATCATAAACTGCCAACTCCCAACCAGGACCATTCCAGCCAATCCTGAAGAACACCCAGGCCAATATATAAGATTCCACAAGGGTTCCATGCACTAGAGTAACTTTTCAGAAACCTACAATCTCCAGATGGGTCCCTGGTCCAGATAAGTCCTGAAACCTAGCCCAGCTTCTCCAGAACTTCCAAGAGGGTTCCATGCACCAAAGGAACTTTTCAGAAACCTACAACCTCCAGATGGGTCCCTGGTCCAGATAAGTCCTGAAACCTAGCCCAGCTTCTCCAGAATATCAGATAGTTCCATCTCCCTACCCCATATTAGTGACAGACCCTTCCAGTATGAAAAATTTAGAATTGTCATAGCCCAAACACCCCTAGAGAGGGATGGAAAGATTAGAGTTGATGGTGGAATTATACAGTGAAGATAGGATTTAACAAATGAATATTAATGCTGAATCATTAAATTGACATCTCTTTTAGTCTCCAGTACTTTAGAGCAGCTAGAAGTAAAAATCTAAAATTGTGGAATTGTAACTCATGTCAATTTCTGAAATATGTTCTACAACAAATTGTGGTGCTGTGCTTTGAAATTTATAGCTTTTTTGTACATATGTTATTTTTCACAAAAAGAGAAGGAAAAAAGTCAACTGTGATGATAAAAAAATATTTAAGCCCTCTAGCTTCCTATATTCTGGAGCAGCTAGAAGGAAAAATATGAGAGGATCATATGGTAGCCCATGACAAACTCTGGGATCTGTCCTGTGGCCACTTTTGAAGAAAGCTTTGAAAATTATTTCTTTTTTATTTCTTTGCTTTGTATATATGTTATACTATACAATAAAAAATGGTTTTAAAAAAACAAAATAAAACATGTTCATCAGTGAGAAATCAAAGTTGCTTCCAGTTTGTGATTTTCTAGCCACCAACTAAGATCAAAATCACATTTAACAATGTTTTTAGCTGCAATTAAGAGCACATTATAAGCATTGTTTAATCAATAAAGAAATGTAGTGATCTTATATAAAATCAGAAGACTAATGGTAAATAGTCACCAATTTGGTGCAGGAGTACAATATTATCAAATAACAAGGCTCTTATTATCCTGCTCCTCTACCATGCTCAGCTTATTTGTTTTTGCTCATGGTCACAAGATAGCTGTCAGAGCTACAAACAATATATCTGGCAAAGGGGAAGGGGATTTTCAATGCTGAGAGTTAAGCAAGCTGCCAGACTATACAGAATCGAGGCTTTGTTAAGAAGGAAGAAGAGAAGTTAACAATATCTAACACAAAATGCATGATTTAAAAATGTTCTGTATTGTAATTTCAAAAGGAATTGAAATCACTACCTGTAGCAAGTTGAAAATACATGATATTTGGATACAGAAATCAGGAAAGATCTGTATGAAAAAAGACAGAAGACCTGTCAGTGCTTTGGGCAAGTTTTTCACAGTGAATTTTAAGCATAATTGACTGCATAAAAACATACATTTATTTTCAGAAATGTAAATGAAGCACCTGGGATTACTGAAAATAATATAGCTAGGTTTCTTATATTACCACTCCTATCATAAGTATCATCTGAATTATTAAAAATATTTTGAATTGATGTTTAAATCCAACTCTCCTTAGATCTTTCCCTAAAAAGCTGCTCTCCTTTCACTGCCTCCTTTTAAAGAAAAACTAGGTAAAAGTTCACTACATTCACTGTGCCCACTTCTACTAAGTCTTCTCTTTTGGACTCACTCCAGTAAGACTCTTATCACCACTGTTTCACCTAATGTCTTCTTGTCAGAATCATCAATTCCTGCATGCTGCCAAATACAATGGTCACTCAATACCTGACATAGGTCTTCTCTTCTGCTGTGAAACACTTTCTTCACTTCACCTCCTAATATAGTCGCTCTTCCTGCTAGTTCTCCTTTACAGGATCCTCCTTACCTTCCCAATATTGAAATAATGGAAAGTCTCAGGTAGCTTATCTCTTCTACACTCTCTAGGTGGATCATTCAGTCATTTTGCTTTAAATACCATCTCTGAAGGCAAGTACTCCAAAATTTACATCTCCACTCAATACTTTTCATCTGAACTTGAGTCATATTATAGTCAAGAGGCATGTTGAACCTAAATATCAAAAGCTATATTCAGAGACCTGGGTTCGAGTTCTGGTGCCTGCCTATGCAAAAAAAAAAAAAAAAAAAAAAGAAAGAAAGAAACTACCCTCCTGATACTCCCCCAACCTACCAAAATGTGCTCCTTATACTGTGTTCCCTAGATCAGTAGTTCAACCAACATTACATCCAGGTGTTCAGGTCCATAGCTAATCAATTAACCAAAACTGTAGGCTCTATGTTCAAGTTTATCTTGTTTATGACAATTTTTATCAGCTATATCCTACGATCCTGCTCCAAAACACCATTAGCTAGTATTCATCTTATTGCTATAGCTGATCTCCTTACTTCCTCTTCCCCTACAATGTCTTCCACATACAAGGGCCAAATGATTTTTAAAAATGTAAATCAGAATCAAATGCTTTTGTGCCTCAAATGACTTTGCCAAAAAGGTGAAGAGGCGGCCAACTCAATGGAAGAAAATATTTGGAAATCACATATCAGTAAAAGTTTGATATCCTATATACATAAAGAAATCATACAACTCAACAACAAAGGAACAAACAACCCAATTATAAACTGGGTTAAAGATATGAATAGACATTTTTCTGAAGAGAGCCATATGGATGGTTATAAAGCACATGAAGAGATGTTCATTTTCAGTAGCTATAAGGGAAATACAGATCAAGACTACAGTGAGATATCGCCTCACATCTATAAGAATGGCTGCTATTAAACAAACAGGAAACTATAAATGCTGGAGAGAATGTGGAGAAATTGGGACACTTGTGCACTACTTGTGGAAATGTGTAATGGTACAGCTGCTATGGAAGACAGTTTGGCGGTTCCTTAGGAAAGTAAATGTTGAGTAGCCCTATGATCTGGCAGTACCACTACTCGGTATAATCCTAGAAGAGCTGAAATCAGTGACACAAACAGACATTTGCACACCAATGTTCTTAGCAGCATTATTCACAATAGCCAAAAGATGGAAACAATCCAAGTGTCCATCAACAGAAGAGTGAATTTAAAAAGCATGGTATATACGTATGATGGACTATTACGCAGCAGTAAGACGAAATCACGTCCTGAACCATACCACAAGAGGGATGAGCCTTGAAGACATAATGCTGAGTGAAATAAGCCAGGCACAAAAGGGTAGCTACTATATGATTCCACTTTTATGATCATAATAAAGGTAAAATTGGAAGCTTATAATACAGAATATGGGAGACTTAGAAAAACACAGAAGCTTGAGATGGGTGAACAGTTAGATAATGAGGTTGAACTTAATTGTAAAGAAATACACGGAAGTGAAGGCAGTTCTCTAGGGGGCCTATCAGTAATATTACCACATTGA
This sequence comes from Tamandua tetradactyla, assembly GCF_023851605.1. Classification (NCBI taxonomy): domain Eukaryota; kingdom Metazoa; phylum Chordata; class Mammalia; order Pilosa; family Myrmecophagidae; genus Tamandua; species Tamandua tetradactyla. The sequence continues at coordinate 127,595,716 of NC_135331.1, read as the reverse complement.
AGGTGAACAGGATTGAAAGTGGTTGTATAGATGTGTCCCATCGATTAACACTACCAATATAAATAAATTCTTGCAACTACTGCAAAAGTATAAATCTTGTACAAAGAGTGTATAATTTCAGGGTATGGGGGGAAAATGCTATTGCATGATATGAGTTATGTTTAACAGGAAAATATCAACAGTACCATGGCAATACCAGGGGTATATACTGGGAGGAGGGACAAGAGTTAGGGGGAGGTTTGGATTTTCTATTTGGTGAGGGTGTGTTTATTGGCTATCTTTCTCTTGGGAGCAATGAAATTATCTAAAATTGGGAGTGTTGATGGACTGTTGACTTTGGATGTTATACGTGAGGCCCAACAGATGAAGTTGGTGTAAGATGAACTGACTGAGAAGTAGCTTGGTGGAAAATGGTGTATACCTATGGTGGAACATGGTGCTGCTATATAAAAGGAATGAAGTAGTGAGGCATGCAATGATGTGAATGAACCTATGGGACATTTGGTGAGGCAAAATAAGACAGAAACTAAAGAGCAAATATTGTACGATCTCATTTAGAAAATATTTATAAGAAAACTGGGGCCTAGATTGTAAGCTCTTATACAGTAACGTTTAGTCCAGAGTGGTAATTGTTATTTCTGGATTTTGAGAAGCTGTTTTATATATGTATAACCTGGTATTTAGAGATAAGAATGAAGCCAACCAGCTTGGGATTAAGGTATTTCAGAATACAGGGGTAAGGAAGACATTGTCTGTATTTTAGAACTTCACCTCCTCTTTGAGATCAAAAGTAGAATGGTTTATTTTGTCCAGAGCTTAAGTTTTCTGTAGCACATAATCTAACTAAACATGTCTGGATAAATCATTTAAATGTTCCAAACACAGGGAGGCCAGAATAAGAATGAGAACCTTTAATTTTGTATAACTTAATGTAATGCCTAGATACATCCCAGAGGATATTAAGCAGATAAAAAGTATTGACAAAGTCCCTTGAGGGGTGGGAGAAAAATTATGGAACTATTAAATTTTACCATCAGGGAATCCCCTGATACCGTGTCAAACATTAGAGATGTCCAAATCAATAGGCCAATTCCTTGATCTTGAAGCTTGCTCTTTTGAAGCTTATGCATATAGCAGAGAAGCTTAGCCTATCTATAGGTATGCCTAAGAATCACCTCCAGAGGACCTCTTTTTTGCTCAGATGTGGCCTCTCTTTGTCTAAGCCCAGCTCTGTAAGTGAAACCATTGCCCTCCCCACTATGTGGGACATGACATCCAGGGGTAAAAGTCTCCCTGGCAGCATGGGAGATTACTCCCAGGGATGAGCCTGACCCTGGCACCATGGGATTAACAATGTCATCCTGACCAAAAGGGGGAATAGAAGTATAACACATAAGGTATCAGTGGCTGAGTGAGTTCGAATAGAGTTGAGAGGCTACTCTGGAGGTCACTCAAGCTTCAGTTAGGCATTGCTGCCTATCATAACTTGTCAACCCCCAACCAAAGCCATTCTTGACAATCCTAAAGAACACCTAGGGCATTATATAAGACTGCAAAGGTGCCATGCACTAGGGTAACTTTCCAGAAATCTACAACGTCCAGATGGGTTCCTGGACCAGATAAGTCCTGAAATGCAGAGGGGCCAGCCTCTCCAGAACATCAATTAGTTCCATCCCCTCATCCCATATTATCAATAGCCCTTTCCAACATGAAAAAGTTAGAATGGGCATTGCCCAAATACTCCTCAAGTGTGGGAGAAAATCAAAGGTGTTGGTGGATTTACACAGAGAAGTTTGGGTTTAACAAATGAGTATGAGTGCTGAATCATTATAGTGATATTTCTCTTTGTCTCCAGTACCTTAGAGCAGCTAGAAGTAGAAGCCTTAATTGTGGAATTGTAACCCATGTCAAATTTTGAAATCTGTTCTACAACTAATTCTTGTAATGTGCTTTGAAATCTATTGCTTTTTTGTATATAAGTTATTTTTCATAAAAAAGAAAAAAGAGGAGGAGTACAACAGAAAAGATAAGGATTTAACAAATGAGTATGACTGCTGAATCATTATATTGATATTTCTTTTGGTCTCCAGTCTCTTGGTGGAGCTAGAAGAAAAAAAGAAAAATTGTGGGACTGTAACCCATACCTAACTTTAAAGTCTGTTCTATAACTACTTGTTAAAATATGCTTGGAATTTTATTGGTTTTTTGTATATATGTTATATTTCACAATTTAAGAAAAAGTTTTAAAAAATGTAAGATTCTACCAACTTTTCTGGTCAAAGCCCTCTAGTAGTTTCTCATCTGCCTCTGATTAACTGTTACACTCCTACGGTAGCCTCTACGGCCCTACCTGCTATAGCCCTGCACTCACTGTCTGATTTCCTCACCCTCTACCCTGAACTATGTCCAATGCACTTCAATTACTCAAGCTATCTCACACCTCCTTGTGTGCTCCAGGTATGCTCATGTTCCTTCTGCCTGCCGTGTTCTTCTCCCAGATAACTGCATGGCTTCTTTCTCTTCCTGCATGTTTCTCTTCAAATGTCTCCCAGCAGGGAGACCTTACCTAACTACTTGCCTAAAATACTATTTCACACCCGAGTCTCTCTTTTCATTTTATTCTCCTCAGCTTTTCTCCATAGTCCTTGTAAGCAATCACATGTATATTTGTTTCTTTATTGTCTGTCTCCTCCCACCAGAATGCTTGCAGCATGCGATCAGAGACTGTGTCTCGTCTGCTCACTCCTGCACGAGGGTATGGAAGGGTCTTTGGCTCTGCTGAGTACATCTTCAATTCATGCAAAGCAAAGATAAAAGTGAATCAAAGAATGAATATTTGCTGAGTTTCCACTTTATTTTTTGTTTGTGATTATGTAAACCTCATACAGTTTTTGAGATTGTTTATTATTATCATAAATTAAAGTTTTCAACAGGTTCCTTTCTTCAAAGCAGGTAATGAGAGAATAATTTTATGTTTTATGGTATTTGAAGTATAAAACTTGCCTTGCAAATTCCATTACCTTCTTGTATTGTATTTTTATCAATATTATGTTGAATATATTAGTGTCTTCTATAAACTGTATTCAGACATAAATGCTTTTCTGTGTAAAGAAACATATACCTTAAATCGCAGTGCTTTGAATGAATTTATCATTTATAATAGAGACCATTTTCCTGTAGCCCAATATTTTATTAGTCTAATTGGAAATCAACCTAAGATCAAATACTATAACTTTTTACAGAATATGACAATTAATACCGTGTAAAATACAAGACAGTTCTTATGTTTGTTATGCCTGACGCTATTACATAATTTGTTCCTCTTTCATATATGATATTTTGATGAACTTCTTTTAGCACATTTCTCATTAAGGTTGTAGCCCTTATACAAATGTTAATAGTTTTGGGAATGCACATACATATCCATATGGTAGTGTCTAAATATATTCAATAAAAGGTATTTTTATAAAACAAAAAAATAATTGCAGACAATCTTCCCACCCCTCACCCCAGCTGTTTATAATTTCTCACACATACTAATAAAAATTACCTAAGTTAGTCAAATGGAAGAGATTTTAAAATGTGGCTTGGAGTGCATTTCTTAACTCTCTACTCCATTTTACTATTGTATTATCTGCATTCTGGTGTGAATCTGCTTCCCAGTGAGAACCTTGTCTTTGATCATGACTGGATGAATTCAAATAGTTTTACAAAACGCCAGCACTTCTATCTATGGAATACGCTACCAGTATATTGCCTTTCTTTCTCCCTCTCTCCTTCCACTCTGCCCCATTCCTCTCCTCTTGTTCCTTTAATCCTTCAACTCCCACATTCTTCATATTGTCCTGGATATAGTCATTATGTTCCCTACCGGTTGTCTCCTCATATTTCTCACTCTTATTTAAAAATAATATAATAAAAACATTTCTATTTCTCAGTTTCTTACCTCCATTATTCCCCCTACTTTCTTCCACAGTGATTTCATCCTAATCCCATAAACTACCATCTGCATAGTAAATAATTACCACATTTTGCATCTCAAATCTAGCTGATTTCATCCCAATGACTAATGCTAAACTCAAATTCAACATCAATGAAATGATTAATTTGCCGTCCTAAATCTTCACACTCACTTTTTAAGTATGTATTCTTTACTCCCTTCTTTTATACTTTTCCAACTTATATGTTGTTCTAGTTGCAAGCTGCCAGAATGTGATATACCAGAAATGGAATGGCTTTAAAAAAGGGGAATTTAATAAGTTGCAAGTTAACAGTTCTAAAATTGAAAATGTCCAAATTAAAGCATGGCTATAGAGATGTCCAACCTAAGGCATCCAAGGAAAGACAACTTGGTTCAAGAAGGCCAATGACGCTCAGGGTTTCTCTTTCAACTGGAAAGGCATATGGCAAACATGGCAATGTCTGCTAGCTTTCTCTCCAAGCTTCTTGCTTCATGAAGCTCCCCCAGGAGTGTATTCCTTCTTCATCTCCAAAAATATCTGGCTGCATGGGCTCTGTGGCTCTCTCCAAAATGTTTCCTTTTTTAAAGGATTCCAGTAAACTAATCAAAACCCACCTGGAATGAGTGGGGTCACATCTCCCTCTAATCAAAGGTTAATACCCACAATGAGGTGTGTCACATCGCTGTGGACATAGTCTAATCATGTTTCCAGCCTACAGTACTGAGTAAGAATTAAAAGAAACGGCTGCCTCCACAAGATGGATCAGGATTAAAGCATGGCTTTTCTAGGGTACACAATCCTTTCAAACTGGCACATAAATCTTGTGCAATTTTCCACATTCTTCTGTTTTCAAAATTATCAGCTTATAAATGCCACAATTTCTTTAACATTTGTTGATTTTTGAGTCCAAATTGTGCTGTTGGGTTCAATTCAAAATAAACAATTATTTGGAAGAACATAACTGCAAATAAAATAGAAATACATATGTATGTATGTAAATGTTTGTGTATATATAAATTTCTACACAATCAAGATAGTGCAGCCTCAAACAGTATTTTCAAATCCTATTGATATATTTTTCTCTTAGCTCTAAAATCTATGTTTTCCTTTCATCTTGTTAACTGAAACATGTTTTCATATAAGCTATCATAATACCCTCTTACCCACAAGGTTTTAAAGCTTGTTCACTAATCTCTTGCAGTTGTATAGTGTTTGGAGTTTGAAATCCCTATTTTCATTCTTAAACGTTTTGAAATTCATAACAGCATTGGGAGGTAAACATCACCATCCCCCATATATAGATGCACACATGGTGGCTCAGAAAAGTTGGTTGTCTTATGTGACATTGCTCAAGAGGGACCAGGACTGGAATGCAGGTCTTCTGACTCCTGTCAATTGCTGACTTAGAACATTCATAAAAATGAATGCAGAAGCATTCTCTTAATCGTTCAGGGATTAGGTGTTCTACACTAACATGGCAAATAAACAATAATGTGTTTTGTTTCTCTCTCAATGCGTGTGTGCATGTATGTGTGAGTTTTCACAGCTACATTTTGCTTTGTTGAGTGGAAGAGGTGATTTGATTTTGCACCCCTCAACTGTTCAGTAGCCCCATTTTTATATTTCTGGATCGAAATAGAGGTTAGGGAATGCTTAGAGACCCCTGATTTCAGATTGCAATTCTTATTTCAATTAGGCTATCAGGTTAGAGTTCATAAATCTAGCATAAAATGAGCAAGAGAATCTGAAGTACCTCGGGCTTGTCATTCCGTGAAACTCAACTACTCCATCTAATACAATGAAGGTGATAGCCTTATTTATAATATAATAAAAAAGCCCTATATTAAATTGAGCACTTACTATATGCCAAACACCATGCTAAATCTTTATATTATCTCAACAGTCAAAAAATACCTTGAAGAGGAGAAATTAACAGATGGTGAAACTGAGTCTCAGAAGGTTAAATAACCTTCCTAAAATCACATAGCTAGTACTCAAAATTTAGTGTGTTCTTTCCCAAAGTCCGTATTGGTAACTCCCAGGCAGTGATGCCTCCCTGCTATACCACCTCAATGATTGCTAAGGTCCCCCTACAGCAAGGGCATTTCATTACTTTGTCCTATTAAATAGATGTGAAATTATTCCATTTTCTAATTTCCCATTGAAATATTTGGGACTTGTTTTCTTAATTATGAAATCAATATTTGTTGTTTAAGTGAAAGAACTAGGCAAGGAACCAATAAGTGGAAAGTCATTGGAAATTCTTAAATTGATGTTGGATGTTGGTGAATTAAGAAATCTCATCATCCAAGGAGAGCTTTGTTAACAAATTTTCAATTAAAGCAAAATTACACAGTCTATTAACTGCCCTGACACAAATATACCACAACAGCTTCTGTCTCATTTAGAATATTTACATTTGAATAACATTTCAATGATAGATGTTTATAATACATGCAAATGCAAATTCTAGACTTCTCTCTATGTATGTTTAAAAAACATACACTTATTTTCAGTTAAACCATTCAGGTAAAGACAATAATATTATATTTAAACCTTTAATCTTAAGGATTTCACAAATTAATAAATCATTTCAAACATTTTCCAATATGATGCTTAAAAAGAAAGAAACATTTTTTTTCAAGAAAACTACCAGGATTGTTATTTCCCTTGTTTGACTGACACAGGAATCAGATGGCCAGAATTAATGTCTCATAAGTTCTTTGTTTCTAGATAAATAAAACTAATTTTTAGAGGGCTACTATTTCTAGTTTCAACTCTGAAGTCATTTATTATTCTGAATGTAATGTTTATTTTCATACACTTTGATGTACTCGCTATAAAATTTATGCTTAAGAAAGAGAAATATATTCAAGAACTAATTTGATCTGTCTAGACAGGCTATTTAAATTGTTTGCTTTAAAATAAAATTTGATCATGCACGTATATATTACAGAGACATGAGAAATAGTCAAGAAAGAAAACTAAATTAATACATATAATTTTGATTTGGGAGACCATTTTAATTATTTTAAGACCCTAAAAGGGTCAGGCAATTCATAGTAATAGCTTAAGAATTTTTTGGTGTATGAATCAAGAAAGCATAAATTAATGAAAATATTAAGAAAATTTATGAGGTTCTAATTTAGTTTCAATTTATTTTTATTCAGAGTGCCTTTTGAAGAACTTCTGTTGTTTTAGTACTTTAGGATAATCTTCTTTAGTATATAGAAAATAATTTTTCTCATCAGATATGCATGTCTTAAAATATGCACCTATGTGACACCTTCCCTAAACCCTTAAACCCTCCTTAAACCCTTAACTCCTTCTTAAAGTGCTCTTAGAATCAGCAGGCCAAGAAAATGAAGTGCTTTCTTATAGTAAATGTTATTCATGTTCAAGAGAAAGAGATGATTGTTGTTCCAAAAATCTGGATCTTTAAAAGCTTCCCAATAAAGTAAAAGCCGCTCCCTAGGCTCTCGAGTCATTGCTTATTGTTAACTTAGGCTGGACTCCAATCTCCATCTGACTTCCTCCCTTTTAAAAAATGTTGACGGGGTGGTGCAATGGTGGCTCAGTGGCAGAATTCTTGCCTGCCAAGCCGGAGACCCGGGTTCAATTCCCAGAGCCTGCCCATGCAAAAACAAACAAAAAATAAATAAATAAAACATGCTGATCCCCCATATGACTCTCAGGTACCCTTGGCTGTTTTATTTCAAGGCCCAAACTAGACGTGGGCCCAAGCACGAGTCCTTGCACTCCCCCCTGGGTACACTAACTACCCTAAGTAAAAATTAATTATTTTTAAAAAAATTAAAAAGAAAAAAGTTAATTACCTTTTCTGTCTTATTTGGACCACAAGCCTTCTAACTTATCTAAAGAGAAGTTCTACCCTGAACTTCATACCTACATTAAAAGTATGGCTCTCAAGAAAAGATTCATGATTGAATAAAGAGGATGAAAATGTGTGCTAACAAAAGAGGAGGGGAAGATACCCAGGACATTCTGAGGTTAAGTAAAGGTGGAATTTTAAGCAGCAGCATCTCACACTAGAGTTTGTCATGCACCCTGAGTGAGCAGATTGAGGCCATATCCACAGTAGCTGAACCAGTTCAGAAATCTTTTGAGAAGGATTCCTCAGGGGAGGAAATATATAAACAAGGGAAAATACAAAGTGGGAAACGAGAGCTACAGACTTGAAAGATAATAGAGAACGAGGAAGAAGAGGCAAGAGTCTCGGGAATAAGAAGTTTAAGTAGGTCTCCAAAGTTGAAAAAGTAAAGTCCTCTCAACAGTTACTCCAGTGGACCCAGGCAACAAAAGCACAGAGCAAGACCCCATTTCAGGGCTGTGAGGCTGAGAGAGGCTCACCAACAAAGCAGAACAGATGCAAATCTGAGGGTGTTAATTCAGTGGGTTATCATAAATATATGTTTGCTGGAGGTTCCTATGTGCTGCAAATCCCCTTGGAGTCTCACAGGGATGATAGTAACCACATCACAGCTGCCCAGAAAGCTGACCATCTCTTTCATTAGTTAGGACTAAGAGAGAGCATAGGTCATGTCCCTTATATAAATATGCTTCCATGAAATCAAGTGAAAAAGCCAATATTATTCCAAGTCTGCCTCAAAGCCTTTCTGGAATAAAGTAGGATATAAACAAGCAAATAAAGAATGATTATTCTGTTTTCTCTTATGCTCACTTTTTTTCAGACCAAATTAGGTTCTAGAAACACAAGCTGCTAAAGACAGAAGGGAAAAGTAGTTTTAGTAGTGAAATATTATTGCTTGTTTAACCTATAAATTAGTTTGAAAGAGGATAAAATATTCTCTGTGGTGGTGTGAAGATACAAACTGAAGAGATAGAGGACCAGCAAAACAAAGAACAACAACAAAACAAAAACAAAAAAGCACCAGAGAGGTAAATGACAGTAGAGGGCACCGGTTGGAGAATGGAAATAGAAATCAGAAGGAATAGAAACTGTGGTGGTATATACAAGTTTATTTCACATAGAAGAGAGTAAAATCCCTGTTTGAAGAGTGTCATCCTCATGAGACGAAGATGTCATTCTCACACTGTTTGGGATGGGAAATGGGTACAAATGAAGAAAATTTGTACATATCATAGACAAGCATTCCCTGCTTTACACTTCTTCCCAGGACTGAGCCTGTTTCTGGCATCTGGAGATACTGAACAATAAGAAAAAGAAAACGATGAACAAGAAAGCAAAAATCAGCAGGAGGCAATAGAAGATAAAACAGGTTTCTTGCAAATTTTGGGCTATTTAATTGAAATTTCTATAAATATAGGTTAGTGAGGGGAGAAAAAGAAGAAGCTTCCTAAATAAGACCCTTGAAAAGCAGTTCTATGTACAATAAAGAGAGGAGAACACAAAAGGCATTATCACTAATGAGGACTTCTAACAGGTGAAAAGGCAGATCTAGAAGAATCACTATTTAGCCAGATGGTCAAGGTTCTTAGTTATTCAAAAGAAATCATCAATTTAGAGTAAAGACTTCTTTAGGCATTTGGCTTTTGCTGAGAGGCCTTTTTAGTCTTCCATCTTTTTGACATAACCTCAATCCCAATTTCTACAAATTTAATTTTTAATGGAAAATAAGTATGGGGTCTCAATAAAAAGATGTTTCAACAACAGGAAAGAGGCAATATCTGTCCTTGAAACATTTTATTCTGCTTAGTTTAATCAAAGACTGAATAAAATCTTCTTTTGAGAGAAAAACCACAGAGTCTTTTTTTTCCACACAAAAGGGAATTCATCCCATCAATCTTGATTCATTAAAACAGATTGAAATGGTATCTACTTTGTCTCTGTTGACCTTCATCTTTGAATGAGGCTTCTTTGTAAGCACTTATAATAAATTTCTCCTGAGATTTCTGGTATCAGTTGCATTTTCCAGGAATTTTTAAAAAAAAGGTTACTCTGAGAGAATTATAAACAGAAAATTGAGAAATTCTTCTTTTCTTTTTTGTTCAGTCTATTATTGTATAATGCATTGAGCATTGGATGAGAACCAGAATATGCATTGAAGTCCCAGGTCTGCAACTTTCTAGCTGCTTGACCTCAGGCATGTCACCCAATCTTTCTACGTCTCAACTGAGAATCTGTGAAATGACAATAATGATTCTTGCGAACTCAAATATAAATAACAGAGAAATAGTTAACAAATATATAAAATGTTCAGCTTCATTAGTAATCAAATAAATAAGGCAAAAATACCTAACAAATTAGCAATGATCTCCCCAAATACCCAGGGTTGGTGAAAGTTAAATGAGACGTTTTATACCCTACAGGATAACAAAATGTCGGTACATATCAGGAATTTTGAAAATGCTCATGTAAAATGACTCAGCAATTCTCTTTCTTGGAATCTATCTCAAGCAAATCATTTAAAAATCACTGTCTATACTTTACATGCAAAGATACTTGCAAAAGTTGTTTATAACAGTGAAAATTTTGAAACCTCCTAAATATATGTAGGAAATTCAAAATTGAGACTGACCATAGAATGCAATCTATGAATATTGATAGTGAATATGTGTGGGTTAGAAAGCATTGTAGCCTATCTCAGTGGCCTCATCAGCTGCCAAATAGGAACAACATTACATCTCTTCTTCATATTCCAATTATCATAACACCAGTGCCCATCCTGCATATCTTTCAAAAGTTCGCTGGGTTCCCAGCATTCCTAGCAGCTGTTCTGGGAGTTTCCCAGGACAACAGTTCAGGCATGCTTCAGGAGAGGCCCTCAGCTTCTTTCTCACAGACCTGCTGAGCTCTTGGCTGCAGATGACTCTGCACTGGAACCACTAATGACCACCACTGAAGCTCTCTCTCTGGCCCTGTGAAAGAGACTCTGCCTCCTTAGTCCCCCACAGCACAATGAGAAGAGTTGTGACATTTATTCAGTCTCTCTGAGAGCTGGGGATAAGGGAAGTGCAGCCCAGAAAGCAGCTGACTACTGTTACAGGAAGTGGCCAGGCTAAGAGTCCCAAACCAGGCTTGGGACATAGCATGCCCCCAACAGGGTACCACATAATGAGAGCCCCCTTTGCTCCTACTAACAGGACTCTCCAGGTCTCAGACATGAATTGTAACTCTATCCCCATCTCCAACAACTATGTGCTGGCATCTCAAGAGATCGTCCTCATGTCCCCAACTGTTTGGGAGAAATTCATTGCACTGTTGGAAATTTTAACATAGACATGCCCATCATTTACAGGTCAGCAGTGGCTGCTTTGTGCTGCAACAGCAGAGTAAAGTAGTTGCAACAGAGACTAATATGGCCCACAAAGCCTAAAATATTTACTATCTGACCCCTTGCAAAAAAGTTTGCTAATATCTGATCTAAGATCAGAAATGTAGACTGAAGTCAGGAACTGGAAAAGACAGTCTCCTAGTGAATAAACTGGACCATGACCCTAGAATTATAGCCCAGCAAAAGAGGAGTCAAGAAAAAGAGCCAGGTGAAAGAAGGTGAAATAAGGAGTTTGCGAATGTCCTCACGCTGCAGGAGCACCCTTTTTGGTAACAGTGGACAAAACCGCACTGCAAAAGGTGATATACTGTTCTGAACAAATAGCCCTGCTCTCTCCCATGCTAGTTATCAGGATCAAGATGGTACTTTCTCAATGCAACTAACATAAAACTGTCTTGAAACTGAGTGCAAGGGTCCTAGATCCCCAACTGCCATTTCACACAGCGAGCCCCTGAGTCATCTCTGATTTCTGTCTGAAAATTCCCTACAGATCCAGCATTTCTCTCTGATATTTTTTCCAACTTCTCAGGCATACAGGACTCAGTCTATTCCCCCAATATATTAGGGAACTAGAAACCTTATGATGCCATTTGGGGTCTTGTATTCCCAGACACATCATAAAAGTGGTTTCTTGGAATTTGCTACATCTCCAGGGATGTACTAAGGTAGTTACCAATAAAAGGGTTATATAGGTGGCCTCTTCTCTTAGATCCCACAAACATAGTAAGGGGATCTGTTCCTACACCCACACCTGGAGAGGCAGATAACAAGGCCTACTTCTCACAGGCATCCCCTTGGTTAATAAGAACCCTTGGGTTACTTTCTCAGTTGACACTTCCACTTGGTCAGAGGAACATTTTCACCCCTAAATTTTGGGGGCAAAAACCCTAGGGTTGACTCATATCATCCTCTCAAATCTATTGTGTGTTTCCCTTAGTCATTTCAATTCCTTTCAGGGCCTTCAAACTTAAAAGCTGGAGTAGAGCCTTCTTTGCTGCTTTTGCTAGCACATCCTTTCCCTAAAGCAAGGAGCCCAGAATAACCTCTCACCTTGAATTGGGGCTAAAGGAACAAAGAACTAGGGGGAGAAAATGCTCAGGGGGAAATTGGGTAAGGCTTGGTTAATATTTCAAAAATATAATTCCACAGATACCAATTCTTTAAATTCTCCTTGTCTAAGCTATGGAATATGCCTTGATATCATGGGGCCAAGAATTGGTATCTGTGAGTACCTGCTTATTACACACATAAACACAGTTAAACGGCCAACATCTTGTGGGGAACATTTTTGCAATATACATGAGAGGTCAAAGTTAATACTTTCTATCAAAATTTGTTATAAATCAATACAAAGTAAGTAGAACATTGGTAAAGGACATGAAGTAGCAATTTACGAAAGAAAGAGTACAAATGGTATATGTTATGGTCAACTTCATGTGTCAACTTGACCAAGTGGTGGTACCTATTTCATTTCATAGAATTAGATCATGATCACATCAGCTACATCCACAGCTGATTCCATTTGTAATCAGCCGAGGGGAGTGTCTTCTGCAATGAGTGATGCTCAATCTAATCATTAGAAGCCTTTTAAGGAGGATTCAGAAGAGACAGGCTCTCTTTCTGCTTCAGCTCGTGAGCCTCTCCTGCGGAGTTCATCCAGACCCTCCAGTGGAATCGTCGGCTTCACAGCCTGCCCTGTGGATTTTGGACTCGGCGTTCCCACGGTCACATGAGACACTTTTATAAATTTTATATTTGTGAGTGTTTCCTGTTGATTCTGTTTCTCTAGAGAACCCTAACTAATACAGTATATACAAATGTATAGCACAAATATTAACAGCAAACAAATAAAGATAAAATTATCTAGGGATATTAATAGGAACACAGCTTTCTAAGCCACACTCCCTGTATACTGATATAGAACTCAGAATGTGAAGTGTGGGAATCTTCATTTTCAGTTAAGTACGCCCAACTAGGAACCAACTAAGGTCTGGATCTGACTGGTATTGAGGAAATTATGCCCACTCAGGAATATTAGAGTCTGACTAAATCAGGGCCACAAATGATCCTAGCCAGGAAGCTAAACTTCAAATTCTTTAAAATAAGAATCAGGATACTGACTTAAAGCAAAAACCACCAGCGCAATTTTAAGAAACGTACCACAACAATGCAAGATATTAATAATAGGATGATATAAGGGAAACCTATTTCATGCATGATTATTCTGTAAACCCATCACTTTTCTAATAAATGAAAAATAAAAAAAAAACAGCAACAAATAAATACAACTACATCTGGAGATGGTACCCTAACTGAGGTGACATTTCCTTTTCTACCTAATATGTTGCATCCAAGATTCCAAAGTATTTTCCTGCAGTAGACGTCCTCTATCCTACCTATACCAGAATTCTCCCTCAACCTCTTTTTTTTAGATAGAATTTTTGCCGATATTATTCAATTTCCAATATTTGGAATTTCCTTCTCATCTAGGAAGACTTTTCTTGTCTCAACTTGAAAAGGAGAAAATCACTGGTTTTCAGGTCTTTGGGTTTGTGCATGCTGTCCTGTTGATTACTTTACAGAATTCCACTGATATAATAGAAACTACAGTAACTGCCTAAATGAACATATGCCTCACAAAGAACCCAAATATCTGCATGGTGGTCCTATTAGTACATGCTCTCTATATGCATTCAGAGTGGGTAGCACAGTGATGATGTTCCATCATGTCTGTGACCACATTGTCCATAGACAAATGTGGGTCAAACACAATCTAAATGAAATTCACAGGAAACAGATTTGTTTAAAGTGGCTGTTCTGTGGTGACAATTGCACTTGCATTTATTATCCAAATGTAAACAAGATGTGCTATAAAGGAAAGGAGAATGAGAAATCATCCTGCCATCATGAGAAGATTCAATTTAGAACACTTCCATCATCTCTTGGCAGAAATATTACTGTGTTGGCTTCATTTTGGAGCAGATTGCTTTGATTTTTTCCCCCGTTCTAAAGTATGGGTGCCAAGCTGCATAACTAGCACATTAATGCCAATGTTTTTTAACTGACCAAAAAACAGTAAAAAAATTGTATTTTAGCAAACTATATTTGTGTTATAAGAATAGCTCCCACTGCTAAAACATAATTGGAAAGCCTTTATAAAAGTCAGTAGGAAAGTTCTGGTTTGTAAGATAAAAGAAAATACAGGTGTACTGTTTAATATTTTTCCTAACTTGCTCTGTTCCAAGATAATACTCATTCTGTTATCCTATGCTCAGTAACACTTAAAAATTTCCTCTATTCTTCAAATGTTGTGTTGTATCATAATTATCTATTTAGATGTTTATCTCAGCTCCTCAAGCATGAGCAATTTGAGGAAGTCATCTCTTACATTTTGGTACCTAGAATATATGTGCTAATATATGTTTGCTAAATAAAAGAATAATTTCATAACCAAGGAATAAAAGACCATCTTTATGTATTTAAATCTTACCAAAATATAAAAATGGTGCAACAAGTCATCTTACTCTACGTATAAAATGGACAATGTCAATAACATATGTCAATTTTTATGAAATATAGAATTCAATTAACATGTTAGAGAAAAATCCACACAATATGGATTCACATTAAATATTACCAGTTGACTTGCTTTTCTTTTTGTAGATGGTGGCAGAATTCTGTATAAAGTCGCTTACAGGTAAGTCTGATGCGGCTGACTCATACACAGCCTCTGCTGAAGTCAGCTTTAGCCTTCTTTATCCACAAGAATCATCTCACATCAAAAACAGTCGCAAGAAATGTAAATTTTTTAGAGGATTTTTGTAGGTTTTACTGCACATTCTGAGAATAAAGGGGAGGGTTTAAATGTACACCACACAGTAATCAGCTTAATTAACATTAGATTCTATATTTATGTTCTTCCCCAAGTCACTCTCTTGCCACACTGCTGTCCAAGATTCCTATGTCTCTCTCTTTCTGACCTTCTACCAACCCAGTGGCTTCACCCTCTGTGAAACCAGCACCTTCCAGTGGCCTCACGCACCACATCTTCTCCATTGTATGCATAGCCTTGACCCAGTCTCCACTTAGCCAACTTCTCTCTTGGATGACTAGAACACAGAGGACAGATCACCTTGCAAGTAAATTAAAAAAAAAAAATCTTCATCTTATTATGTATAAAACCTCTCATAAAGTAGTAATTAATTAAAATAAAGTTGATAATGGGTAGAAAGAAATTCACTTCAGTTATTTGGAGATTCTAAATAAAAAGTAATTATTAAAAATTGAGAATAAACCTTCAACAAAATCTAAGTGTTCAAAAAAAGATGAATATCTGCTATTTAAGAACCTTCTGTTAATTTGAATACTTCCATTATTCCTGTCCCAAATTTGTAGGATTTTTTAAAGATTTATTCTGTAGTAGACTGCATAGTTTGTAATAGTATAGGAAGAGATGTAGGATGTTTACCATTTAATTAATTCATTCAATTAACCATCTGATGTTCACAGATGGTAATCTTGAATCATGAAAACATGTGTGTCTGTCTTATTATCCTTGCAGGTATTCCTTACTTTAATATGTTCTTTTCTTAATTCAATATTTCCTTGATCATTTCTTGGCCAAAGTCCCCTTCCAGCTATCCTCTGTTTTCTTCTATGACATGCAGTAGCATTATACTAATTTATTCTTTGTCTCCCATTTTCATTATACTCCTTTGTGATACTCCTTTTCTCCCCCTTTCCTTATTCTATGAGCAGTTCTCCAGTCCAATCTTTGGAAAGTCTCCCTGATGGGAAATCTCAGATAAACGTGCCACCTGAAGGCGCACATGTCTTGGGAGTTGAGCAGAACTGTGAGACAATAGGTAAACACAGAAAAGTCATTTAGTCATTTGCTTACAGCTGGTACCAGAACATGTGTTGACTTACATAAAAAGAGATGCTGATCAAAACTGGGAAAAAATGTGGACAAAAGATTGAAATGTCTGTTATCAAAGCATGAAGCATTAGCAGGTTAGTGTTACAAGTAGTAAAAAATCAGAACACAGGGAATGGACAATCTTCAACAGTATTATCCTTGCTTACTCTAGAAGGGAGTTCTCTAAGTTCTGAGTCTCAGAAACAAATGATTTCAGAAACTCCAGACACCCCAGCACTAACTGACCTAGAGCCACCACTCATCTTAGTCTGGGTTGGGCATTCTGACAGCAAGTGATACAAGCTGGTAGTTTGAAGCTAAATGTACCCCAGAAATGCAGGTTCTTAAAGCTAACCCATTCCTGTGAGTAGGGACCCATTGGAAGTAGGATCTATTGCTGAGTGAGATCTTAAAGTTGAGATGTGACCCACTTCATTCAGGGTGGGTTTTAATCCTCCTACTGGAGTTCTTTATAAGAGGATAAACCACAGAGAAGACATAGAAAAAGCCCCCACAGAAGCCGAGAAACACAAGCTACAAGAGCAAAACGTGCAGAAGTTTAGTGAGGAAGACTCTGAAGCCAGAAGCTGAGGCAGCGAAACCTGGGAGAGAATGGAAGGACCGGCAGATGTCACCTCATGCCTGGCCATGTGATGGAGAAGCGGAGGATCACTGGTAGCTGGTCTTTGGGGAGAAAGCATTGTCTGTTGACGCCTTAATTTGGATATTCTCATGGCCTCAGAGTTGTAAACTCATAAATTAATAAATCCCCACTGTAAAAGCCAACCCATTTCTGGTATGATGAATTCTGTCAGCAGCAAATTAAACTAAAATATAAGTCTATTAGCATATCCTTATTTAAGGGGAATGTATTATTACCTCACAAATAAAATGCATAGGGCAATTAAATATCTTAAGGTTGAAAAGGCTTAATAATAGTAGTTTTCCAATAGCATTTTATAAATATTGCTGAGGGAAAAATGCCTTTTTTCTTTTATCACAATATTACAGGATCTCTTTGACTCTCAGTATTCAAAGAGCATAATTCATGCACTGTATAAAAGAAGGGTCATTAAAACTATGCCAACCCTACAGCAAAGCTTCCTCTTAATAAAAGTTCTAAGATCATTGTCAATAAAATCCCATTTGGATTTATTCTCTCTAAATTAATTAAAAAGGAACATGTGGGCTTTTTAAAGTATTATTTAATCTCCAACAATAGGCAAACACATTTCAATAGCATTCCTGATGATTCTGAAACATTCCTAGAGTAACAGTGTTGATTAGTGCTACAAAAGGATTTAATTGTATTGAATAGCTATGAATAAACAAAATGATTTTTATTTGGATATGTCTTTATTCAAAGGTTCAGAGTTATTTCTAAAATACCTAAAATAAACATTCAATTTGGGAGGGTGAACTTTCCTTCTTCTTCAGGCTATAGTTCCTTTCAGACAAATATTTTAAATTCCTACCCTAGGATAGGGCTTCATGATTTAGTAGATAAAAAAAAAAAGGCAAATCTTCACTTTTAAACTACCAAGCTACTAGAGTGAATTACACAAGTTACCAAGCAGCTCTAATAAAAGCAGATTGAAATCAGTACCATAAAAGAATGTGAATTGCTGTGGCATTACCAAAAAAGAAAAAATCAAATCTTACTGTGAGTCTCTTTGAGTTCACAAGTATCTTGGTCAAATATTAAAAGGTGCAAGTAATAAGTCCCCTCAATTTTTTTCACCAAAAGGGTGGAACTTATTAGCATGTATAAATTTTTCTCATGCAACACAAGGCCAGTCCTCAGAAGCAAATGGATCCAGAAACCAGATAATAAGAAATCAAAATTACTCTCTCTATCTCTCCAAAGGGACATGGTTTCTTGTTCCTACTTCTCTGCCACTCATTTTAATCTATTTTACTACATTATCTGCTTTCTCTATGTTAGCATGCATGGGACAACACATGGCTGGCCTGCACCTTAATTTTCATCACTTCGCAGTTCAAGAGCTAATAAAGACTGATCCAATGTCTCAGAGACACAGATATCCCGAATAGTAAACTAAGTGGCCCAGTCTAGGCAAGGTGTCCATTCTTATCCAAACTATGGCTAGTGGCTAAGGATTTTAGGATGCAATGAGACACACTGCTTTAGAGGAATGGGGAAATTTCCACACAAGGGAAACATATATTAGACTATTAATCCAAAATTTGTCTAAGACAACAAGATAGATGTTATCCAGGAGAGATTACCAATGGTAATCAGTAAACGAATTAGATTCTAAAGTCAGTGCACATTACAAAACCAAGTAAAGACAAGATTATCTTTGAAATACCTTAAATCACTTCATGTATGTGGTTTTATGTATGGAACCCTACAATCTGGTAGAAGGCTTTGGTGACAAATAGAAAGTAAAACCCTGACATGATTAAACTACAAGAAGGGAAAATTGTCATCTCGCAAATGGCTCCAGGGTTTGTTAATCAGTTGTTTAATGACATCATAGACACTAAATTCAGTTCATCTTTCTGTTCCACCATCCTTAGCATGTGTGACTGTCCTGAATTAGTATCTACCTTCTCACAAATAGCCACAGCAAGAAAAAAAATGTGAAAATAAACCTAGAGTTCCCCAAGTCCAATGAACTCCAGAATTTATTAATCATGGAAACAAATTGGTGTGTACTATTTATTGACATCTGGCGACCTAATGACTTGGAATATTCATTGGGAACTTGTCGAGGATGCACAAGAAACCACAATAGATGAAATTTTAAAAATTAAGTAAAATTGTTATTTTATTCCAAATAGGAATGATGTTAATACATCTAGGCAGCTTGGGGAAAAAAATCATTTGGATAAGATTGGAGAATTATTTTACTGGCCCAGTTATTTTATTGTTTATCTTACCTCAGGGAATCTGATGCCTGAAAGAAGTGTAGGAGACCCAAAAATGGTAGCTGAGGGTGCCTCTTCTCTGGAACATCAAAAGAGTCACATACTAGCTACCTTTTTGTGTCTGTTAACACTAGATTCCTGCAAGCCTCTGGGAAACAGCACTGCTCTACTCTGTGGAAATTTGCCTTCAGGAAGCAAGATAGTTTTTTATTTTATTTTATTTAAAAATTCTTGATAACATATCCTATTACAAATTCTACTATATTTTTGAGGTAAAAATTTGTTTACTGAATTTACTATAAACTCCTTGAGATCAGGTCTTTGACTATAATCCACAGCATCAAGCTGAGGTTAAGGTCATTCTACTCTAAAATTGTCCAGGGAATGACACTTTCTCTGTTCTCTATATTTACCCAAGTCACAATATTTTGTCCATTGCCTTATACTGCACATAATATCCTCAGTAACTGAACAATATGGTCCCCTTGTAAAATGGCACAAGGCAACAAATATCAAAGGCTTGATGCTAAAATGGAACAGAGTATATATCATCAGTTCTCAAGGAAGTAGACCATAACTCCTCATTCTTTAAGTGGGGACTATAACAGTGACTTCCTTACAGATAAAACAGTACAGAAATGGGGGAGAGGGCTTTTCAGGTTGCAACCTGACAATTGCTACCTCATCTGGGTGATCAAGTTTAATATCAAAAGCAGTAAGTCATGTTGATAGTATATACCCTTGATATGATATGAGGAAAATGGCACTTTACCTCTTAATATTCCTCCTGAAAATATGTGACACCAGTCTAATCATGAAATAAAATCAGCAAATCTCAATAGTGGGTCATTCTACAAAACACACCTGCTCGGTACTCCTCAAAACTGTCAGAGCCAAGAGGAGCCTAAGGAGAAATGTAATGTTGTAGCCTGGATGGAATCCCGGAACAGAACAAAAGACATTAGGTTCAAACCAGGGAAATGCAAATAAAAATGGACTATTGTTAATAATATATCGACACTGGTTCATTAAGTGTAACAAATGTACCATACTAATTTATATAAGATGTTAATAATAGGAGAAGCAGGGCTATGATAATTCTCTGTACTATCATTGCAATTTTTTGGTAAATATAAAAAGCCATTTAAAAAAATAGAGTTTATTTTAAAAACTTAAACAAAGTTGCATATGTCTTTCATAATAGATTATTTTTTATAAAGAATTAGTAGGACATTTTAGAGAATGTGTGGGCCTGCAGAAGGGAGGGTCGAGGGAAGAAGAGAAATGCAATCATGAAATTACACAAGCTTATGGCCTTTCAATAGATTATCACCCCCAATGGAAGAATATATCAAGATCTGCGATCCACTGTTCTAGTTTACTAGCTGTCAGAATGTGTTATTCCAGAAAAAGAACAGGTTTTAAAAAGAAGAATTTATTTGTCTAAGGCCATGAAAATGTCCAATATTAAAGCAAGGCTATAAAAATGTGCAAATTAAGGCACCAACAAGAGGTTACCTTCACCCAAGGAAGGCCGATGAAGTTCAGGGTTTCTCTCTCAACTGGAAAGGCACATGGCGAACATGGTGACATTTGCTAGCTTTCTCTCCAGGCTTCTTGTTTCATGAAGCTCCCCCAGGGGCATTTTCTTTCTTCCTCTCCAAAGGTCTCTGGCTGTGTGGGCTTTTGTGGTTCTCGTGGCTCTCAAGCTTTTTCCAAAATGTTTCCTCTGTTAAAGGATTCCAGTAAACAAAACAAGACCCACCTGGAATGGGTGAGTCATTTCTCATTTAATCAAAGGTTAATACCCACAATTGGGTGGGTATCATCTCCATGGAGATAATCTAATCAGGTGTACAGTTTATAGTGCCAAATAGGGATTAAAAGAAACAGCTGCCTTCAGGAGATGGATCAGGATTAAAACATGGCTTCTCTAGGTTCATAATCCTTTCAAACCAGTACAATTACGAAAAGTTAATTCATGTTTTTTCCATGGTAAAAGTGAATAAAAGCTGAGGCTGGGTTCAGGACTGTTATTCCAGTGGAGCCAAATGGTGCATGGGTTTAGGCAAATGCTACCCAATATCAGATCTCCTCTCATCGCTGCCTGTGGGCACACTGTTGGCAAGGAAGGGAACAGCAGGAAGATGGCTAATACTGATTTACAGATCTGGTAGAATAACAAAGTAACCCAAACTTGCACTTTATCTTCTCCTAGAGTTTTGCTCCTCAAAAACAATAGACTCACAACCTTTTCTTGAATTAAAAAAAAAGTCTAAACTATAGACATGTTCTTTGCAAACAAATACACACAACAAACACAAAGAAATGAGATAAAGGGGTAAAGGATGAGTTTACTCAGAGTTGGCTCAACTACTTGGTGTGCTGGTTACAGAAAGAGAACTCTATTTTTTCTCTTGCAAATTTTACAAACCTTGGAAAGAGGGATTGAAGGGAGGTGCATGATATTGTTAGAAATAGCTAAAAACTGTAATCTAGATGCCTGATTCCCCATGATGTATGAGGAACATTTTAGAGGCTCTGAAAGGCCTATCATGGGGAAACCTATTCAATTTTGTTTAACTCAGGCTTTTTTTGAAGAGTCATTTTCCTGGCTATCCCACCAAGATTAATGGGGTAGAATGCATTCTGTGAAAATCACCCTAGGTTAGAAGTTGTAAAAAAAAAAAAAAAAATAGAGTTAGATCATGGCTGTATGTGAGTGAACATATTTACTTTACAGATAATCCCCAATGTACTAATAGGTATTGGGCCTTACTAAACACTCTGTATGTCCCTACTAAGAACTCCCAGACTAGGTTTGCAACAACCAGCAGAGAAAGCGGTTGCTCTTCCCTTTCTAGGAGCTCCTTTCTCGGAGAGAGGACACTCACTACAGGACTGCAGTGTCAATATCTGTGCACAGTTCTAAAGATTTGGGGCTTCCTTGCTTTTTGGCTTATCTGTGTCACTGCTCCCTCCGACTCTTCACTGATAATTTGCTTTTAACCATCTGCCTTTGTCCATGCCGCTTCTATTCCAGCAGTGTCAGTTGCAAAAATGGCTTCACCCCTGCACTCTATAAGTTCTCACGATGAATGGGATGTTTTCTCCGTTAAAAGAATTATTTTAAGGGAGTTCTATAACTAAAGGCCTTAAAGGATTGATATATATTACCACCTATTCATCCATTTGACAAATCTTTGTTGAGTATTTACCATGTACATTCCAGCCACTGAAGATACAGCAGCGAATCAAACGAGGTTCTTTCCTTTGTGGAACCTGCATTCTGGCATAGGAGACATATTAAGTAAGCAAATAACATGAAAGAGGACTTTAAATGGCATAAAGGAGAAGTGAAACAAGGTAATGAGGATAGGAATTGATAAGGGCGATGCTATTTTATACAGTGTTGTGAGGGAAGATGCATTAATAAAGTGACATTTGAGTAAAGACCTATAAGAAATAAAGGAGCTGGCCATACAAAAGCCACAGGTAAAAGGGTCCCAGTGTGAGTGTACGGTTAGGACAAAGACTCTGAGGTTGGAGAGTGTCTGGCATGTTCTAGGAATAGCAGAGGCAGCTAGGGTAGTGGAAACAATGCATTAAGCGCAGGTGAGGGTGTAGGGGGTCGGATTTTGTAAGAGATGAGAGCAGAGCACTCAGTTCTGGAGCAAGGCAACATCACAATGGTGTTGTTTGCCATGGTTAAAACTTAGAATTTTACTTTGATTCTAAATGGGAAGCCATTTTAG
The DNA here is from genome assembly GCF_023851605.1 of Tamandua tetradactyla. Lineage (NCBI taxonomy): Eukaryota > Metazoa > Chordata > Mammalia > Pilosa > Myrmecophagidae > Tamandua > Tamandua tetradactyla. The sequence goes on along the minus strand of NC_135331.1, from coordinate 127,572,909 downwards.
AAATATTTATTATTTAAAAACACTATATTAAAGTCATATGAATGTTCAGATATATCTGATTTAACTATTTTCCTTTTCATAGCAAAAACCCCAAACACAGGAATTTCTGAGAAGTTAAAATGATGCAATCGTACTCCTCAAAACTAAATTCTGAACATCTTGTTCTCTAGTTCAATATTCTCCTTTTTAATCTTAGCAGCTCCAGAATGCTGCTGTGTTTTCCAAGTTTTGTGGTATTTTTTTCCCCATTTTTACCTCAAAAAAGGATTGCACATTCGCAGGTTTTGCAATGACTTTGAACTCTGCCACATCTGGCTAATTATTTTATATTTTGATTAATCATTCATAGAGGGTCTTTCTTTTAGGTTTTCATTTCAGTCCTCAAATTCTCAAATCCTTGGGTTTGTATGGGCTGACCTACTTAGGTTTCTCATTTTCCACAATTGTTATAATTTAAGAGTTTCCCTTCTTACAAGAGTTCCTTCCTTCCCTGAGTTATCCTCTGTCTTCAATACTTCCTTGTCCTTGAAAAATTTAATTTATGAAACAAATCTACAGGATAACAAAGGAATCTTTTCCCATCAGCCAAGGTTGTTTGCCAGCCAGGAAACCCTCAGGGCCCATAAAGTTACTATGATATCTTGGTTAAGATCTGAGAGATCTAGAATTTACTTCCTTCTAGTGGGAAATATATAGATGTAGAAATATTACTGTGTTTTCAAATTCACTCCCAAATATGGGCATATCGGTATTTTATTTTGGAATGTGTTGCATATTAGTTTAGCAGAAAGAATTCCAAAGTCTGCCACCAATCCTTTCTTTGTGTCACTTAACACTGAAGCACTAAAAATAATTACAATAACTGGATATATCCAGAGATCATGAGCAATAATAGAAACTGAAAGTTGCAAAAATTTAAAGCAGTTAAATGAACAAATCTTTGAATTGTTTAAAGTTAAAAATTATGTTAAGAATAAATAGTTGCAAAAATTGGCAACCAGAATCCCCCAGAATTTTGACTAGAGAAAAAGATCATATGAATGAGTTTATTTTGTTACTTTAACTTAAAGGAACTCATCTATTATTAAAATCAATCCAGAGAAAAACAAAAAGACACATTCTTTATGTCAAAACATACAAACCCTGTTGCTTATTTGAAATAGGTGGATTTCCAGTATTTCTTTGAAATTCTTTTCATTGCATTTTTTTAAAACTAGTAACAATGATGTATAAAATATATCTATGACAACTCTCATTTCATAAACTTTGCTTCTCATTTTCACATTGAAATATGGTGGATGCCAATAATTTCAAAAGGAATCTCAGTGCATGGTTGTCAGAAAGAAATTTTAACTAAAGCCAAGAGGGGAGTTTAAAATGGGACCATGAGGGGAATGCAAGGGTAGTTCAGTAGTGGAATTCTCAGCTGCCATCTGGGAGACCTGGGTTCGATTCCTGGCCTATGCACTTCCTGAAAAACAAGCAAACAAAGAATGAAAGAAAGAACAAACCAAGAAAAATTCAACAAATGTTGCTGCAATAACAGGATACTCACATGGAAAAAGAATATGTGACCCCTACCATACAGCATACAAAAACATAAAACCTCAAAAAGGGACCATGAGCAAAATGTAACAATACCATTCATTTGTTCATTTGTTCAAAGACAGTTGAGCACCTATTCTTTCCTGATCCTCTGCTGGGCCAAACGAGGGATGGAAAAAGAGCACGTTTCTAGACATCAAGCAGCTTAACAAAAGTGGTAGAGACTATTGTGTACAATAACAAAGTACATAGCAGGAATTGAAAGGTATGATGAGTGACAACTAAAACATCAAGGACTTCTAGGGAAGCAGAAATCAATTCCAGTTGAGAAAAAAGAAATTTGCATAGTAGAATGTTCCTGCCACTGCTTGTAAATAGAATAATGATAATTATCATAGCTAAGTTAATAATCATCTAAATGGACTGCAAGGAAAATAGAGCAGCAGTGATCAAAATGGATTCTCTGGATCCTGTTAGAATCTTAGTAAAATGGTGTCAGGTGAAAGGTGACAGGGAACCAGTGACTAAGAGACGCATGTTTATGTGATTATGATTTGCAAGTGAATCACAGATCACATCCTCATCAATCTAATTTCAAAGAACATTATGTTATTTTAAGTTAAGTATTGTATGTTTAGATTATCAATTCTTTTTTAATTTTTAAGGAAGCTACTTATGTCTAATTTATGCAACTTGTATGCCAAAATCTTGAAACATTAAAGTTGCTCAGTCACAGCTACAAAACAACTAGCATGAAACCTAAGGGTATAAAATAAAATATTTTACTAGAATTTTAAAAGCCTAGTTAGCATTTAACACACAAATGTATATAATGATGATGATGATGATGATAATGAATATGACTCATGATAAAAGAGTCATGTAGAAATTAAATTAATGATGGTTTTAAAACATGAAGTGATCATTTCAAGGGAAGAAGACTAGTTTTTTGTGACCATATGCTGCAAATCCAAACTAGTGATAGAGGCTATTAAGAGGGCAAAAATCCTACTGTGCTTCTGTCACTTATCAGGCATTCAGGGGTTCTCCAATACCTAAGCGTAGCATCACCCACCTCTCAGCATGGGATACAAGGTCTCCCACACTCTTTGCACTATCTGCTCTTCTAGCATACAACTCCTCTATCCTTGATTTTACAAGGTTACCTGTTCTTCCTAAGTAGTGTTGGGCTTTCCTTATCTTGTCTTTTGCTTCCTGAAGTATGGACCCTTCTCAACATCTCTGGATGGTTTAAGTCTATCTATCCATTGAGGCCAAACAAATGCTACTTTTTCATTAAGTAAAATAGTCTCAGCTACTGCAGTCTTAAGTTTGACTAGATATCATGCAAGCATGCTTTACCATTCACAAATCACTTATGAAAGAGCATCTCAGGTCAAGGAATACTCAGAGCACTCAGTTACCAGCTGTGCTGGGACCCCAAGTTTAGTGGACTAGGCACAAGAGAAGAAAGCTAGGACAAAGTAGATCAAGAAGAACAGAGAAATTGACATGTACAGCTAGCTCGTGTGTGTGTCTGTGTGTGTGCGTGCACGTGTGGCTGGGAGCATGGAGAATGGGAACAAGGATGGAGAGGGTTATTAGGAATCCAGTGCAGGGGTGTGGCATGTGGCAAAGTAAGGCTTGGTTTTGACAGGGGTCAATATCTTAGCAGTTGGAATAATCCATTGGAATTTATGGGCCAAGAGATCAGTTCTTAAAAAGATCCGCCTTCCCAGATCAACGTTGTTTAAGAGTTATGCAAGGTGTCAAGATCCCAACCTAATTGGCTTCAATTTGGGACAGTCCTTACTGTCCATAGAGGTCTTCAGTTCTACAAGTAAATAAATATTAGCTAATTATATAAACTAGGTCAATAAAGGTGAAGGTGGAGAAGTTTCTCTTGACATCCCCAAACTATACACCCAACAATAATTCCAGTCTCCCCCACCTCCTTTCCACATCGAAGACAGTAAATCAAACAAATTAATAACAGCAAAAACAAAAGCCTACAGGTCTTCTGTCAAAAGCACATCAAGAACATCACAGTAGGCTTCTTTCGGTTATTATAAACTATCTCCTATGTGATTATCACCATGGAAAATAGAATCGCTTCAGCACAAGATAGTTTTATAAGGCAAGAATGGTTTATCTAATTTTGGAGAAATGTATATATTTTTTCAGAACATCTGCTCATTACTTATGTATTGGAAAACTTTCAAAAATATTCAGGGTCCGTCCTTTCCTAAGAAAGACACTGAAATTTCTAAAATGAAAACTTGAAGTAATGAAATTGCATATTAATCTAACAGATTCCCATTGATTTTAAAAACAAATAGAAGACAATTTTTTCAGGATTTTGTATGATTGGTTTGCTGCTAATTTGATAATTTAAAGATCCTAAATAAGAAAGAAGTATGTCAAATTCATAATGCTTTCACTTTACTATAAAGAATTAGATGGTATAATCAGTAGCAATTGTTACATTAATATCAATAGGTCCTTTTGTTATTTAATTTTTATTTGCATAATTTAAAGCTTTCAATTACTGAATTCAGCAACCTAGGCCTTTTCTCTAATATGAAAATAAAATGTTCTTGTTAGGTATATTGACCACAGCTAGCCTACTACAAGAAAGTTTATTTTTTAATGCTTCTTAATAGTGAATGATTTTATCTAAATGTTTTAAAATACTATTGAAAATATTAAAATACTATGACTAAGCTTATTAATATGTAATTATCAACTTCACTGAGATTGATAAATAAAGCTCCCCGGTAAAAGGTACAATTTAGTGTTTTTTAGTTTACTCACAGAATTGTCCAACCATCACCACCATATAATTACAGAACATTTTCATTAGCCCTAAATGAAACTCTGTTAACCGTTATAAGTTGCTTCTCATCCTCTACTTCCCCTAGTCTGTCAACCACTAATCTACTTTCTGTTCATATGAGATTAGTCTATTTGAGACATTTAATATAAATGAAATCATGCAACACGGGGCCTATTGCATGTGACTCCTCTCACTTAACATAATATTTTCATGTTTGTTGTAGCTTGTATCAGTAACTTGTTCTTTTTTATGGTCAAATAATATTCCACTGTATGCATTTATGCCATTTTGATAATAAACTCATCAGCTGATGCACATTTTGGTTGTTTCCACATTTGGCTATTATATACAATGCTGCTATGAACATTTGTACACATTCTTGTTTGGACATATGGTTACATACATAGCAGTGGAATTGCTGGGTCATATGGTTATTCTGTGTTTCACTTTTTGAGAAACTGCCAACCTGTTTTCCATAGCAGCTGTACCATTTTACAAGCCCACCAGAAATGTGTCAGAGTTGTATTAGTCAGGTTCCCTAGGGAAACAGAACCAATAGGGTATGTGTGTTTGTGTGTATGTAAATATTACGAGGTGTTTTTTAAGGAATTGACTCATGTGACTATGGGATGGGCAAATTCAAATTTTGTAGAACAGGCTCTAAGTTGAGAACTCCAATGAAGATTTTCAGTGAATTCCCCAGGAGAAACTGGCTGGCTGAAGTAGAAATGGAAATTCTCCCTTCTGACTGCTGAAATCATCACTTCTCATTTTAAAGCCTTCAACTGATTGAATGAAACTTCTCTCATTGTTGAAGGCAATCTCTTCAGTTGATTAGAGATATAATCAGCCACAGATGCCATCAACTTACTGATGATTTAAGTTCACAAAATATCCTCACAGTAACAGCTCAGTGCTTGCTTAACCAAACACCATCACCTGGCCAAGTTGATCCACATGAACTTAACCATAACAGTCCACACCTTTGCAACTTGGCTGCATACACATCTCCTTAACTCATACTTAATTTCTAAATAAGAACAATAACAGTCATATTTTCATTTAACCATACACAGCTGCCCTGTATGTAACCAGAAACACACTAACTCTCTCCAAAATAGGGTTTAAGTCCTTGGGTAATATTCACTCCTAAATTTGATATCCTATAACTTAAATGCTACAACATGAAACTAATAAAACAATGTCATATGATAAGGGGTTAAGTTAAGGAAGAAAACAAAGATATTTGCTTTGTGTACATATACAAACATACTCATAATAAAAGAAGAAATATTCATAACAATTACAGTCCTTATTTCTATAACTGGTCACATGGTCATAGCTTGTATTTGTAACTAACTACCTTTCTTCACTATCCATTCCACGTTCTTTTACTCTCTGGCAGATTCATATCTTAAGATTTGGTAGCTCAGGTTTGGTAGCAAACTGAAAGAAAGCACAAGGAGTCTCTGGTAGAGTGGTCATCTTTAATCATTCTCTCCACTCCGCTCTATCCTCTCTCTCTCTCTCTTTCTCTTTCATTCCCCCTTGAGGCTTACAGAGCAATAGTTCCTTATACCCTAAATTACACAAAAGTGGCACTTTACTAACAGGTGACATCATTCGTGGGATACATGTTTGGATACATGTTACATGATTGGTTACATAATAGGTACTATGTTATGGCTACATAAGCTATACTGGATCATGTCTCCCCAGAACTTCAGACCTGGAAGCGCTTATGGCGATCATCTTAGCAGGCTGTTTATAATAAGCAATTTCTCGAGCCCCTCCTTTGAAGGGAAACAACACTCTCTTAATTCAGCACATTATGGATCTGTAAAATGTCTCAAGTCTGGGACGTAATTGAGGGACCATGACTCTCTGCTTTAGTGATTCAAGTTAGACTTTATTTGCTTGACTGAGGACTCTTGTGCTTATACAAATCATGTAAGAATTTGATAGACTGCTTATCTATTTCACTTCTAGGTATCCATGATGAATTAGCCAATGCCATAGGTCTCTGCCAGTCAGACTGTTCTGATTACTGCTCTGTCTCTGCTGTCCATTTTGGTAGCTGCACCTATCTTGTCTTTGGTGATCAAGTGCTGTCACTAGGCTTCTGCCAATCTGGGATCTTATCATCCCTGTTGTGTTTAAGTGTGTCCTCTGGACATTCCTGGGATAACTGAGCAGGACTTCCATGGTAAATGCACTCTAACATTGAAGTTTCTCTAATGCATCACCACATCCACATTGTACCAGGGAAGTTCTTTCATTTTTATTTCAGGCCATGTAGGCCACCTTTTCATCCATGCTTCAACCAACCACCAGAACAAACTGTTAGAGCCCTTTTTAATTTCTTGAGCTACAACACTGGATCCAGACTTTCTGTTTAGTGGGCCCATATCAATAAATTCAGCCTGATCCAACTTTGTATTCCTTCCACCGTTATCCACACCCTTAAACTGGAAAGCTTAACCAATTCTTTTGGAGTATGGCAAACCTTTCATGGGTCACACTTCTCATGGGACCCTCATCTTTTGGGACCAATTGGGACTTCAGTCTAGTTATAGGTCTGGATGGAAAGAGGGGTCATGGGGATGGATTATGAGAAGATTTAGAAGTGTTTTACAAACCACGTACCGTCTTTTTTTTTTTTATTATAGCCATCTTATTGGCCAAGTGGTTTCTCATTGTGGTTTTGACTTACATTTCTCTAACAACTAATGATTCTAAGAATCTTTTCATGTGCTCATTGGAAATTTGTACACTTCTTTTTTTTTGCATGGGCAGGCTTCAGGAATCAAACCCGGGTCTCTGGCATGGCAGGTAAGAATTCTACCACTGAGCCACCCTGTATACCTCTTTTGAATTAAATGTCTATTCCAATCCATTGCCCATTTTTAGTTGGTTTATTTATCTTTTTATTGTTGATTTGTCAGCGTTATTTATATACTCTGGATACAGGTTCCTGATCAGACATATAATTTGCAAATATTTTCTACCATTTAATGAATTGTCTTTTCACTTTCTTCATGGCATTTTTTTAAGCACAAAAGTTTTAAATTTTGATAATGTTTAACTTTTCTGTTCTTTCATTTGTTACTTATGCTTTTGTGGTCATATGTAGATCTAACCAGATAATGTGTAAAGTCTTTTCTAGCCCTAAAGTAACATAACACCATGATTCTATATACAAAATCACCATCTTTGCTTTAGAATCAACACCTCTCATTCTATAATGGATGCTAAAAATCCAAGATAGAAATATCTTTTGATGGTGCTTGGGTTTTTTTTCTCTTTTTAACAGTTTTCATAAAATGTGTCACCATCATTCTCCAATCATCTTTTGAGGTACTTATTGGTCTCCTCCCTAAGGTGTTCCCAGCATTTAATTCCTCCCATCATTCTTTATTTTTCTGTATATCAGGAATGTCCCATCCCTTCCATCTATGCAAATCTTATTCATCTGAAATCCTATAGCATTGTATTCTGTATCATACAAATATATACTTGTTATAAAAATATTGCATACATTTACAGAAATATTATAAATACATATTAAGCAAATATGCCCAGAAGCAATCAATGCGCCTTCCTTCAAGTTTGTCATCTTAAATCCATACACGTATGTTAAGATAATCCCATATGGGTAATGTTTTATTGGAATTGTTCTCAGATATTTGGGCATTTGTTAATTTTAATATCCTCAGAGTGAGAAATATGATTTTCAAAGCAGTCAAAAGTCAGTAAAGGCAGAGTGAATCAGACTAGCCAAAAGTATCTTCAGATGGTTTAAAAGCAGGTTAGAGACAGTTACTTTTAAGTATTTTTGTGACTAGCTTTGAAGGAAATCCAAATGACAGCATTCCATAATTGTTATTCTCTGGCAGCATCTTTGGATGTAATGGATAATTTGCCAAAATGACTGTTTGAATGACAATATTATTTTGAATGTATAAATAACATTGTGTATTTTAATTACCTCAACTTGCCACTTATTATTAAAATATTTTTGTTATATATTTTTTCTCAAAATCAAAGCTTATAAGCACCTCAAGGATAGAGTTCTGCCTCATTTGTTCATACTTTAAACAATGCCTAACAACTTTATTGTTGGTCATAGATGACTGACAATGCCATACAATGTGTTCGATACTTCAGCACAGCAGTCAAGAATCAATGAAACAGCCCTTATATTGGAAATGACTTGATTTTGATACGATACTTACGTATCAATTTTGCATTGTAAGAGATAAAAGCCTCCAAAGGGCAAAACCAAAAGCAATTTTTGAAAAAATGAAATGGCAAACTGCCTTTGCAGATTGCTTTTGGATATTAGAATACACATGAAATGAATTAGTGAAAAATTCACTGAAGTGATAGATTTAATATTAGGGTCTCAAAATATCTATGACACAATCAAAACTAATCAATTTCGACTATTCGGTTTAGTTATTCTTTTCACGTCAGGGAAATTCCTGATTTCTTAAATTTGCTAATTTCTGTAGTAACCATGGGTCTCCAATTACATTGCTCACCTAATGAAACACAAACAGGTTATCAAATTAAAAGTCCTCAAGGAGGAAAATGCTGCAGTATTCATCTTTTCAAATTTTCAAGGTTTTATTCGGATTCTTAGTTATCTAAGGTAAGCTTAGTGAGGTTTCATTGTGCAACCAGATTCAAGAATAAACACGAAGGTTTTTAAAAAGATTTTATTGAAAAGAAAAATAGATGGTTTTATGATATTTAGAAGTGAAGGGACTCAAGACTTGAAATAAGCATTTATAGATATAAAGTATTAATTATTGAAATTCAAGGAAAAGCTGAGATTATACTTGCACAACAAGTCAATAATTTCACTGTTTCCTTTAAGAAAGTGGACTTACGTGTCATGAGTTCTACCTGAAGCTGGTCACTCCATTGAACCCCTCCTACATGCTGGGATTCCCCTACAATGATAAACCTTTTCAAGGAGGGAGGAAATACTCCCACCACTGCATAATGATTTTGGATGGAAACTGATCTCATGATAGCATTTCTCATATAAAACATATCTTTTGAAGTCTTATTGTTGGTTAAGTGGTGGATTAATTTCTGTGTACAGAAAAGTTGATGTGATTTTCAAGGTAGGAAGATGAGGATACTGTGCTGTTTGAAAAAGCACGTCTAATAATATATTGTTATATTTGGGAACAAACAACACGAGCTTGAACTTGTAATTCAAACTGCAAAAAAGTTAAGCTCCATAGAATTTTGTGGTTCGTGAGCTAGTGGTGTTTTTAAAAAGCTCAAGAAATACTGTTTAAGCCATTTAGAAACAAATTCTTGAACCTGGGTAAATGTTGCTCATTCTTTGACCACACTGAACAACTCTGCCTTCTGTTTTTGTTTTGTTTTGTATTTAGCCCTTAAATGAGAAATAATTGTACAAACTCTCCATATATTTGGTTTAGTCTGTCAATATTAAAAATTTATTCTGAATATGAAAAATGTGTGTACAATACTCTTCACTCCTTACTGCATTAAGAATTTATGCTGCTTCGTCTTAAAAGAGAGATTCCTTAAAGTAGTCCTCAGAAAAAATATACCGTGAATTATGTGAGAGAATTAAGTGACGTCATTCTGTTCCTGACATTATTATTACTCTGGATGTCTAACTACATTCAACTTGTAGACTGCAAAGTCTGTGGTAAGGTACGCACTTAAATCCCAGGCTTCCTCTCTTCCAGTTCTGCGGTTCAACCACATCTGTTTGATAATTATTATGAAATAATGCAGCGACGCCTATGTTTTGTTTTGCTTTTTCACATGGCCAGGCACCGGTAACCAAACCCGGGTCTCTGGCATGGCAGGCAAGAACTCTGCCTGCTGAGCCACTGTGGCCCGCCGGACACCTATGTTTTTTTTAAATCACGTAAGCTAAACCTATGACAGAAAACAGGATCATTTCCATGAATATGGCATTTTGAATTATTTATGTGCTAATTTCAGGCTCAAACAACGGTTTTTATTAAGACCAACGAGAATAGAGTTGATAAAACAAAACCCTTTCCTAATACCACGTAGCCATAAATTTAGAGAGAGAAAATAAAAACCCTTTCCCAATACCAAGTAGCCATAAATTTAGAGAAAGAAAACATTTGAAGCCAAATTGTACCATATTATTTTAAATTTTTGTATTATATGAAGAAATATTTTAAGCAGATATTTAACTTTCGTTGTTTATCTCCTCTGGAAGACATTCACCCAGCTCCTTGTACCTGGTATCAAAGTAAATCCTAGTATACAGACTAACATTTTTAGTTTATGTTATAAGCTGCTGCATATGATCTATTTGGGACACAATACATATTTCAGAGTATTTGGAGCAAATTCTTCTTTTAAAAATTTTAGCTTGCAATATTTTCTATTTAAGTCCCCCCATTTTTTAGATAAACGGTATTTCTATTTATACTGAAATCATAGAACTCAAAGAGGATCTTGTAACAGAAGTTCAGTACTTGAAGTTGATATTCAACTTGAACAAATACCCTGTTGATTCAAAAGTAATTATCCTTTTGTAGAGAAAGTGGTAGTCCTCTCTGAGGTAAAAGGTAAGACTCTAGAAATTACCTGAGAATCTAACTCGATGATTATATTCAGTATTAACTTCTTAATATGTGTCACTGGAGACAGAGAAATGAAAAGACATGATCCCAAGAAGTCCACAGTCTAGTCAGAAAGAATTCAAGTAAACCAAATCACATCTCAGCAGGCTGTGTGCTGATAGTGGTCAGTACTGAATGCTGTGAGAACAGAAGAACACTTAGTGTGGGCTGATGTGGGAAGATGCTGACTGTTCAATTAGGAAAGACCTCTGAGAGGAGGTGCGTTATGTTGCCTGGGAAGATGGAAGTGGGAGTGAGCATGGGAGTGGGAGAGCATTCCTGTTAGAATCAGCAGTGTCTGCAATGCCTTAGAGAAACAGGGGGAGGGTTTGCTCAAGGACCTCCAAATAATCCAGAATGTGTAGAATAAGAGAGGATAAGGAAGTTAATGGGGAAGTGGTGAGAGATAAAGCTGCAGAAGTAAGAATTTAATTTGCTACATGAAAGAATTTGGAATTCATATCTAAGATGATGGGAAATAGTTCAAGGTCTGTGTAATGGGTTGAATTTTTGAACCCCAGAAAAAAAAATGTTTTTAATCTTAATCTATTCCTGCGGGTGTGAAGGTATTATAAACAGGACTTTTTGAAGATGCTATTTTTTGCTAAACTGTGGCCAACTGCATGATGATAGATTTTCATGCAATTACTGAAGACCTTACAGAATGGCCACAGGGAATATCTATAGGGAGGAGCGAGAGGCTGGAAGTCAATAGAATCCAGAAGAGAAAGGAGAGGATATCACCCTGTGATAGGAAAACCAAGGAACCCAAGGATTGCTAGCCAACCAGAATGCTGCTGACCATGGAAGGAAATAAACCTTCTAGCCAATGCCTTGATTTGGACTTCAGGCCTTTGAAACCATGAATCAATAGATTCTTGTTGTTAAGCCAAATCATTGTGTGCCATTTGTCATAATATCCAGGAAACTAAGACCATCTGTAAGGGAAGGAGAGACATGATGTGTTTGCACAGGCTTAGGAGTATCCTAGATCCTTCCCAGTGTGGGATGAGAGAAGGAGAGAGAAAAGTTAAAGCACTTAAGCCACTGGGGAACAAAACATTTCAATCTTTCCTGTGAAGTTGTAATAGTTGGTTTTAGATATTATGAGCTTTCTTCATGTTAAAATCTCCAGTAAATATGAAATCCTGATACTCTTATCCAGGGAGAATATATTTACCCGCCATTCTCCATGCCTGCACCACTACTCTCTTCACTTCTTTCTATCACGTTGACACCAATATAGAACAAGACGTGCCCACCTGTCCCATAAGGCGGCTAATGATGATTGTGGGAAAGTGTGTCCTGGGAGAAGAGCCCAGCTTCTGGTGTCAGGGCAATCTTCAATCAAATCTTGGCTCTGTTTGCTTTAGCTGTGTGGCTTTAGGAAATTCCTTAAATGATCTGAGCATAAATTTCTCACCTTGAAAATGGAAAACAAAATAGCTTTCTAGCAAGGTTATGAGAATTGAACATCATTTACGTAAGCTCACTGGCACAAAAAAAAAGCCCTCAATGAGCAGAAGTATTTATTATTAAAGAAGAAATGGCATGAGCAAACATCTTGTTTGCCAGTTTCCAAAAAAAACAGACATTGGCGGGAGGCTCATGGTGGAGGACTGAAGCCTGAAACTCTCTTGTATCTCCGATTCCAGGTTATTAATACTTCCAGAGAACTAAGCTTCTGAGCTGCTCCAGAAACCTGTGCAGACTCTAGGTTTCAACAATGTAATCAACCTGACAGGGCCGCAGCTGAAATAAATGTGAACACTGTGGACAGGTGGCCTTGGGAATTGTGAAGTACAATTAACCTCCCCCGTCCCATTCCCAGAACACCCCACATAGGACTTGCCTTGACGCTAGCTGAGTTTGATTCTGGCTATTAATTCTAGAGAGTGTTTGTGTTCCCACAGTATGGTCTTGATTGGTGCCGCTTCCAGAGATCAAAGGAAACTGAATGGAGACTGTGTGAATCACGAGATTCTCCCTGCAAACCTTTCAAAAATTTTAAAGATTGCATGCAAACAGAGAGGCTTAGGAGAAGGGGAGATGACACTTCTCTCCTAGTTTCATATGAATGTAATGATGCAACCCACACCATTTCTGAATGTAATGATGCGACCCATATCATTTCTGAATGTAATGAGGACATAATCCTCAGTTCAAGCAGCAGAACCTGTTTAGAGAGCAAATGAGGGAATTTTATTCTCGGCAAGTATAGCACAGGAGCTTTGGGTAGAAGGGATGGAACCAGAGAAGGAAGGACTTCTAAGTAATTGCCTTCCAATTCACATTTATTTAGTTATTTTTCTTCTTTCTTTCCCTAAAAACAGGAAAATCAGAAAAAAATCCTTTCCCATGTAGCTACAGCTGGCACTTTTGCAGTGATCATTACTGGAACATGTTGGCAGTGGTAAACAGCCTCAGCATTTCCAACATTTTGTGCCAAAAGCAAATAGGAATAGAAATAGTAATGCCAATATAGTTATTACCATACCAGAAGTCAGCTAGCCATCCTGTGCCTACAATTTTCACAAGTCATGCCCAGTATCATTATCTTGCCTGAGCTCTCATCATCATTTGTGTATGTGAGATGGGAGATTAGAGAGGGGTAAGGGTAGGAGATAGAAACTGTCACTGACATTGAACAGCCAGCAGTCATCACTGTCTCTTCCCAAGGAGTTTATCTTGTTAATTATGGGAAAAGCTTGAAAATGAAACCAATTTTATTAGTCAGGGTTCTCCAGCAGAGAAAGCCAAAAGGCTATGTATGTCTTATCTTCCCTTCTCCTAACCAACAGGATATATATAATAAGATTATATATGTATAATAATATTTTTATATATTGATAATAAAATATAATAATATTTTAAGATTATATATATCTATTATATATATAAAATAAGATTGTATATATATATTATATACATAGAATAGCATTTATTATAGGAATTGGTTCAAATGACTATGGAGACTGGCAAGCTGAAATTCCATAAGGCAGGTTGCAAGTTGAGAACTATGATGAAGGTTTCAATGAATTCCCCAGAGGATGTCTGGCTGAAATAGAGACAGAAATTTATCTCTGACTCCTGGTATCATCAGTTCTTCCTATAAGGCCTTACACTGATTTGATGAGACTTTTCTCATTGCTGAAGGCAATATCATTTGTTGATTGTAGATGTAATCAGCCATAAATGCAATCAACTGACTAATGATTTAAATCCAGGAAGACGCATTTTTGAACAAACAACTGGACATCATAGCCTAGCCAAGTTGACACATTAACTTAACCATCGCCGTCCACCCCTTGTCAACTTGACACTCATACACATCTCCTAAACCATAGTCAATCTCTAAATAAAAACAGTAACAAACAATAACAATTATACTTTTGCCTGTCTTGAGTACAACTTGAAACATACTAACCATCTCCCCACAGGTAGGACACAATTCCGTTGATGTCACTTTTTTTTGTATGCTGTATGGTGTGAGTCACATTTCATTCTTTTTCTGTGTGAGTATTCTGTTATTGCAGCACCATTTGTTGCATTTTTGTTTTTTGTTTGTTTGTTTCTTTGGGAAGTGCATGGTCTGGGAATCAAACCCTGATCTTCCACAGGGCAGGCGAGAATTCTACCACTTAACTGCCTGGCACCCTGCCAATATTCACTCTCAAATTGATATCTTATAACTTAAATACTATGACAAGTTAATAAGAGTTAAGTTACATGATAAGGGGATAAAGATAGGAAAGAAAATAAACATATATGCTTTATGTACATATATAAACATATTCATAGACAAAGTGAGGAAGAAATATACATAACTATTATAATCCTCATTTCTGCCTTATGGTCAGTGGATATAGCTCATATTTATAACCACCTTCTTCAATGATCCATTTTATATCCCCTTTACCCTCAGCAAGCACCTCAACTGCTTTTGATTGTTTGCCTGATGGGGTGACCCAAACCTTAATTCCTGAAGGGTCTGGGCCACTAGAAGTGTTGCCTGGATTGTGCTATTGCAATTTTCCATTAGCTTTAATCATAGGATATGGTAGTGAAGTGATGCCCCAAGGGATCTCCTGTATTCCAGGCCAGCTCTTCTTTACCTCCATTGTGTTTCAGTTTCCTGTTTGCTAAACTAAATACCATCCCGTGGGTTGGCTTAGCAACATTTTTTGGCTTATGGTTTAGGTTTCGGAGGCCAAAAGGCTTGTTTCCTCTTGGGACTGGTATCCTCTGGCTGGCCAGCAATCCTTCAGGTTCCTTGACTCTTCTGTCACCTGGAATGCACAAGTCTTCTTTCTCTTCTGGATTCTATTGACTTCCAGCTCCTCGTTTCTTCCATGGTTTCTCTTTTCATCTCCAATTTACTTTTCTTATCAAAATTTTATTAAAGTCTACTCTCATTCATTTTGGGCACATCTTAGCAAATAATGTATTCAAAGGACCTATTTACAAGTGGGTTAACACTCCTAGGACCACGGATTGAAATTTGAACATGCCTTTTATGGGGACATGATTCAATCTCCAACAAATCCTATATCACTTGGTAATCAGGATTAATCACCTCAGTCAGTGCAGTAATTCCTTTCTTTACCTGTTGATTCAGAGGTGTGAGGACCCCTAAGTGTCTGAGCAGTATCTTAACTTCCACTGAAGTGTAATCATTATTGTGTCTCCTAGTAAAAGCACTCCTCCTTCCGGAACTGAGATCCTTTAGACCAGCAGAGCGTAACTTCTCTACTGAATCGCTAGTGGAAATAGTGAATGGTGCCACTCCCATTTTCAGCCCTTTATTCCTGGACCCAGAACTCCTGGCTATGGGAAAAACAGCACCAGAGAACGCACAGTGATTTAGAGCATATTCAGCCTCCTGGAGAACATCATCCCAACTCTGCAAGGTATTGTCACCCAGTTGGCACCACAACTGAGTCTTCAAAAGGCTGTTCCACCATTCGGTCAATCCAGCTGCTTTAGGATGATGGGAAACATTGAAGACCAGTGAATCCTATTTGTATGTGACCATTCCAATGTTTTGTTTGCTGCAGAAAGAGGCTAGCTGTTATACATGGAACCAGTCATTCAGTCTACTTGATTATTATAATCTTCCTCTGCAGAAGTCACTTGCTGGTGTCCATTCACATGGGGTAAAACCATCTCCATGTTTTTTACCCATTTAGAAAGGTCTATCCACATACCTCTCCCCCGGACCTCTTTGTCACAAATTTTCCAGTTATGCTCCTTTCAAGTGCCTGGCCATCCAGCCAAACAGTCGGTCACAGCTTATGAATAAGTATACGAACACACATCCAGGCATTCTAATTACAAGCAAAATGAACAACCAGTCTGATGCACTGCTTGAAGTTCTGCCCACTAACAGGAATTTCCTTCACCACTATCCTTTAGGGATGTCCCAGAAAGGAGTTTTCGTGCTACAGTTGTCCCCTTTTGGGTGGTACCAGTATATTGTGCAAGATAGTCTGTAAACCAGACCCAAGTTTTATCTTCCTCAGTCAGCTTATTGGAGGGAACTCCCCAAGAGGCCATAGATGTGGGCTGATAAAGTAATGTGGCAGGAGTGGGGGCCATCAGCATTTGGGTCACTTCTTCATATAATTACTTGGGCCTTCAGGGTCTGTTCGAGGACCAATCTTATATCCACTATTTCCATTTGCTGAGGGAGTGTATCCATGCAAATGAGGAATGCGCTGCCTCCAAAACCCAAAGAGGTCAAGTAGACTGCCTTTTCTTTTGGTTGTAGGAGGGGCCATATATAATAGCTTATCCTTCACCTTAGAAGGGATATCTCCAAATGTGCCACACCCCTGGACCACAGTGACATTTTGGATCTCCTGTAATTAATGTCTATGCAGAGCCAGTGTCTAATAATCCCTAAGATGTCTCATTACCTTTTCTCAATGCACAGTCACACTTGTAAAAGGCTTTAGGTCCCTTTAAGGAAAACTAGAAGGAAGATGGACTGTATGAATTTCTTGGCAATGCAGGACAGTCCTTTCTCAAGGGGAACCAATCTTTCAATTCAGTGTTCTGGGTCTGTAAAATATCTCAACTCTGGGAAGTGATTGAGGGGCCAGAGACTCTTGATTTTAGTGATTCAAGTTAGACTTATGTTTACATGACCTAAGACTCACAAGAGTCTTATATAGATCATGTAAGAATTTAGTAGACTGCTCATCTATTTCACTTCTAGATACCCACGACCAACTAGCCAATGCTATAGGTCTCTGCCACCAGACTGTTCTGATTACTGTTTGCCTCTGCTGTCCATTATGGAAGCCATATCTGCCTTCCCTTTGGTGATTAAGGTCTGCCACTCAGCTTCTGCCAATCTAAGATCCTATCATCACCATCGTGTTTAAGAATGCAAGCTCAGTGACAGCAGTTCCCATAATAATATCTGACCTACAGAGTAATGTGACCATAAATATCTTTAGGGATGGTGGAATTAGTCTCATAAATTTATTCTTCACAGTACTGGTGAAAGGTGTGTCCTCTGGACATTCCTGGGATGGGTGAGCAGGTCTTCCATGGTACATGCACTCTAACATTCAAATTTCCTTAAGCCTTTGGATCCCCACATCTACATTGTACCATTGAACCAGGGCAGTTCTGGCATTTTGATTTCAGGCAATGTAGGCCACCTTTTCATCTGTACTTCAGCCAACTACCTGAACAAACTATTAGAGCCTTTTCTAACCCCTTGAACTACAACGTTGAATACAAACCCCTGTTTAGTGGGTCCATATCAATAAACTAAGCCTGATCCAACTTTTGTTCCTTCTACTATTATCCCACACTCTCAATATCCATTCCCACACATATCCCCTGATTTCTGTCTATATAAATTGGACAACTCATACAGTTCTTTTGGAGTATATCATACCTTCTCATAGGTCACATTTTGAGCCTCACTTTTGGGGGCCCATTTTGAACCTCACTTTTGGGGACCCATTGGGACTTCTGTCTAGTTATAGGTCTGGAAGAAGTCAGGGATGGTGTGTATGTGTCATGAGAAAAATTAGCAATGTCTTCAAAGCCGAGTATCTCAGGGCATTCCATTGCAGTTTCATCTGGTGAAAAGGATTAAACTCTTCAGATGGAGGTATGAGGGATGTTTCCTCAAGGGAGATAGTTACACGTTTGTCAGGAATAGCAAGATTAATCACTTCAGGTGGAGACAGGAGAGCTCTTATTCCTCAGGGCAGACCATTTCAAGATTTTCTGGCAAAGAAGACTCAGCATAATCTAGGATTTCAATGTCCCCACCATTATTGCTATCAGCCCATATGTCCCATTCCAATTTTCATGATTCCATTCCTTCCCAGTCAATGACCTTGTTTTAACAGCAGACATCATGTGATGCTTATAAATCAATTTATGCTGTAATTTAGCCACTTGCACAATGAAACGCTGGTTCTGTTTTTCAGAAATCTTGAGTTTGTAGCTTCAAGAAATAAGAATATATTTCAGGATAAATAGAAATCTTCATGACCTTCATGAGGCACTTAAGCTAATAATTTGAAGCCTTGAGCCTTTCTTTAATAGTTGTATGCAAGATACTTTACTTTTTAACTCCTCAAATCTCTGTTAAGGTACCAAATACACCCAGAGACATGCCTCTTTTAAGCATTTTAGTAGCAGTATCCTATGGTGATATTTTGCATATTTTCATTGCCAGTTCTCCATACCATTCCCTACAGTGTCATCTTGATCACTGGAAATAGAGTCAAAGTGGCTTTAATCTAATCAATTTAAAGAACCAATTCCTAAAATCCCTGAAACAATTCAGAAATTTCATCATTAAAATTCTGTTTCTCAAGCACTATCCTAATTACCCAAATCTATACTAGTCAAGGTTCTCCAGAGAAACAGAAACACACACACAAACACACAATACATATTGTGAGACATAGGAATTGGCTCACACAACTGTGGGAATTAGAGAGTCTGAATTCTGTAGGACAGGCTACAAGTTGGGGATACTGATGAAGGTTTGGGCGAATTCACCAGGAGAAGCACCCTGTTTAAAGTAGAGGCAGGAATTTTTATTTCTGACTGTTGAAATCATCAGTTCTCTCTTAAGACCCTCGACTGATTGGATGAGACGTCTCTCATTGCTCAAGGCAAGCTCCTTTACGGATTGCGGATGAAATCAGCTCTAGATGTAGTCAACTGACTAATGATTTAGGTCTGTGAAATACCTTCACATTAACAATCAGGCTAGTGCTTGTGTTACCAAACAACTGACCATAATACAGCCAAGCTAACACATGAATTTAATCATTGCACCCATTCTAATGGAAGTGTTCATTGGTAGAAAATTTCCAAAAAGCAATTTAGAGATTCTGTCACATTTATCAATAGCCTTCAAAAATTTTCTTATGTTTTATTCACACCATCACTTTTAGGAATATATCCCGAAGATATTAAAATGCACACAAAGATTTAAAAATATATATATATATGTTTAGACAGAGAGAAAGATAGATACAAGAACTTCTGCACACCCCCAAGTTGATGCATTCACACACACACACACACATTGCACATAGGTATATCATGGCTGAACTGCTGAAAGTCAAAGACAAAAGGAAAATCTTTAAAGTAATCAAAACATTTTGATATATTACACTCAAATAATCAATGATAAAACTAAAAGCTAACTTTTCAACAGAAATGATATAAGCTAGAAGAAAATGGAATGTTAGCACTAAATGGATTTGCAAAACCTATTTGGAGTTCAATATACAGCAAAAAGTTATTTAAAAACAAAAGCAAAACAGTTGAGAAAGTTTTTCTAACAACAGAACTCCTCTGAAAGAAATATGAATGTCAATTCAGGCAAAAGAAAAATGATCCCAGGTGAGAACTTGGAAATTTAGGAAGGAGTTAAAAGCAATGAAAGGGTAAATTATGGACAAATCCTAAACAAAATATTGTCTATATGACAAAGAGATTAATGTTTTATGGATTTAAATTATATAGAAAATGAAAATGCATGACCACAATAGCCCAAAAAATGGGAGAGAGTGAACAACAGTCAAAATATTTTAAGGTTTTTACATTGTCTGGAAAGTGATGAAAGTATTAATTTTTACTATATGCTGATAATTTAAATAGTCTTTAAGTAGTAATCAAAAGAAAAAAAGGACTGTATGAGTGACATGTTAATAAATTGAAAAATTAAGTTAAAAATATTTGATTCATAGAAGTAAATGGAGGAAGAGGAAGATGAGAAGGAGAAGGAGTAGAAGAAGAAGGCAAAAAGAGAGGGAGAGAGAAAAAAAGAAGCAGAATAAGTGGCTTAAACAGAAAACAAAGAGTAACATAGTAGATTTAAATCCAAATATATCTGTGATTGCATTTCAATTATGTGGGCTAAATATCATAAATAAATTACAAAGTATGCCAGACTATATTTTTAAAGATGTGGCATACATGAATATAATAGTAATCAAATTTTGAAAGATGAGGATGTAAACAGTGAGCAAAAGAAAGGTGGTGTATCAGTATTAATTTCAAACCTAAAAAAAATAGGTTTTAAAGCAAGAATCTTCAGCGGATATAAAGAAGTATATATCATAATGGTAAAAGATTTAAAGCCTGATGGGGGCAAGACGGTGGCTTAGTGAGGTGTGGAATTTAGTTCGTCCTCCAGAGAAACTACTAAATGGCCAGGAACAGTACAGAACAGCTGCTGGGGCTACAACAGTGGCTGGACACACAACGTACACCAGTCTGAAAGAGCTGGACAAGCTGAGACCCACATAACTATAAGTCACCCAAGCCATGGAGGCTGGTGCACCTTTCCCACAGGCAGGGCAGCCTGGTTCTCCAAGGGGAAAGGAAACAGACTTTATTAGCAGCAAGGGTTTAGCTCAGCCAAGCTCCACTTTCAGAATTAATTAACAAATTCTGACCACTGAAAATAGGCCCCCAGCTCAGATAAACCTGGAATAAGCCTTAAAGGTACTAGGAGTTTTTGCCCTGGCAGAGAGTGAGTGGGGCTGACGGGAAAAAAACAAAACAAAGCAAAAACTCTGAGGTTTTTTGAGTCAGACAGCACAAAATATTGCAAAAGGGCTGAACCCAGGGTTCCGAGAAAATGGCAGAATAGAGGGTTCTGGGAAGATGGCGGAATAGGATAGATTGGGTTCACCCTTGCTCCAAGGAGCAGCTGGAGAGGGGATGGGAAGGTGACAGACAGTGATTCAGGATGTAAGTGATCCGGGAGAGTCTGCCCACAACATAAGGAGGCCCTGGCTACAAAACCTGAAGAATTGAGATGCAGAGAACCAGAGACTGTCCTGCTGGTGCAGACAGCCTAGTGTGCCCCTTTCCTAATGGAAGCCCACAGTCCTCGGGAACACAGATGGGGAGATCAGGATGAGAAATGCTCTACCTCTGTGTCCCCCACACCTCACCCTGCTCCTGTGCTGCAAGGTCTGCCTGAGCTACACCACATACCCATGGCTCCCACACCCCACCTCTACAACCCTGTGATACACACCCCATGCTCAAAGGTACCAGCATAGCATCACCAACCTGTGCCTATACCTGTGCTGCAACACATCACCCCACACTGTTGTGTCCTGCCCCAGGCCCTGCATCCTGCTACACATCCATTCCCCAAATACAAAACTTTAGACTACTGAGGGAAATCAACTCACAAAGTAAACCAATCATATTTACATGCCTCCAAGACAAAAAAGATCACTAAGCATATCAAGATGCAGACAGATAAAGTCTAGACTAATGACCAAATTAAAACATAAGAGGAGGCACAGACTTTGGAACAACTAATGAAAGATGTTCATATAACTCTACTAAATAGAATAAATGGGATGGTTAATGATATAAAGGAGATCAAGAAGACACTAGAAGATCATAAAGAGGAATTTGAAAGAATAAATAGAAAAATAGCAGATACCACAGAGATTAAAGATGCTGTAGACCAAATAAAAAATATACTTGAGATATGAAACAGCAGATTTGAAGAGGCAGAAGAAAGAATAAGAGAAGTAGAGGAAAGGGCAACTGATTTTGAACACTCAAAACAACAAAGGACAAAAGAGATGGAAAAAATTGAATGGATCTCAGGGAAATAATGGACAAAACAAAATGCATAAATATAAATCTTTGGTGTCCCAGAAGAAGAAGAGAAGAGTAAAGGGCTAGGAAGATTAGTTGAGGATATAAATGGGGGAAAACTTCTCAACCCTTATAAAGCACATGAATATGCAAATCGAAGAATACTAATGAACTCCAAATAGAATAAATCCAAACAGGCCTTCCCCAAAACACATACTAATCAGTCTGTCAAATGTTAGAAGAGAAGGAGAAAATCCTGAAAGTAGCAAGAGAAAAGTAATCTACTACACAGAAGGAAAACCACATAAGACTAAGTTCAGACTGCTAAACTGGCACAATGGAGGTGAAAAAGCAGTGGTATGATATATTTAAGATCCTGAAAGAGAAAGACTTCTAGCCAAGAACTCTGTGCCCTGACAAATTGTCCTTCAAAACTGAGGGAAAAACTCTGCAAGTGAAATCATTGTCCTCCCCCTACATGGGACATGACATCCAGAGGTGACCGTCTCCCTGGTGAGAGATGTGGGAGAGGACTCCCAAGGATGAATGTGGCCCTGGCATCATGGATCAACAATGGCATCCTGACCAAAAGGGGGAAAATAAGTGTAACTAACAAAGTATCAGTGGCAGAGAGAGTTCAATAGAGTCGAAGGGCTACTCTGGAGGTTGCTCTTACGCAAGCTTCAGGTTGACCTTGCTACCTATCATAACCTGCGAAACCCCAACTAAAACCATTCCAGCCAATCCTAAAGAACACCTAGGGCAATATATAAGATTCCACAAGGGTTCCATGCACTAGAGTAACTTTCCAGAAACCTAAAACCTCCAGATGGGTCCCTGGACCAGATAAGTCCTGAAACCTATAGGTTTCAGGGCCCAGCCTCTCCAGAACATCAGATAGTTCCATCTCCCTACCCCATATTAGTGATAGACCCTTCCAATATGAAAAAGTTAGAATAGCCATAGTCCAAACACTCCTAAAGAGAGGGATGGAAAGATCAAAGGCAATGATGGAGTTATACAGTGAAGATAGGATTTAAAAAATGAATATGAATGCTGGATCATTAAAATGATATGCCTTTTAGTCTCCAGTATCTTACAGTAGCTAGAAGTAAAAACCTAAAACTGTGGAATTGTAACCCATGTCAACCTCTGAAATCTGTTCTATAACTAATTGTTGTGCTGTGCTTTAAAATGTATTGATTTTTTGTATATATGTTATTGTTCACATGTGAAAAAAGTGATGATAAAAATATATATATTCCCTCTACCTTCCAATATTCTGGAGCAGCTAGAAGGAAAAATCTGAGATGATGTTATGGTATCCCATGACAAACTCTGGGATCTGTCCTGTAACTACCTGTTGAAAGGTGCTTTGAAAACTAATGCTTTTTTCTTTCTTTGCTTTGCATATATGTTATACTATAAAATAAATTTTAAAAAAACTGAGGGAGAGATTAAAATTTTTGCAGACAAACAAATCTTGAAATAATTTGTCAACAAGAGACTGGCCCTACAAGAAATACAAAAGAGAATTCTGCCAGTTGAAAAAAAGACAGGAGAGGGATGTCTGAGGAGGGTACAGAATTGAAGAGTACCAGTAAGGGTAACTTAAAGGATACAAAGAAATAGAGGGAAAAGAATATATACAGGATAACAAACAAAATCCAGAGGATAAAATGGTGGATTCAAGAAATGCCATTTCAGTAATAATTTTGAATGTTAAAGGACTAAACTTACCAATTAAAAGATACAGATTGGCAGAATGGATTAAGAAATACAATCTAGATATATGCTGCTTACAAGAGATCCATCTTAAACACAAGGATATAAAAAGATTGAAAGTTAATGGATGGAAAAAGATTTTCCTCACAAGTTGTAACCCAAAGAAAGCAGGAGTAGTTATATTAATATCAGACAAAATAGACTTTAAATGTAAAAACATCATAAGAGACAAAAAAGGACACTCTATATTAATTAAAGGTACAATTCACCTAGAAGAAATAACAATCATAAATGTTTATGCTCAATAAATAAATAAAAGAATAAATAAGAGTTTACACTCCCAATCAAGGATATCCAAAGTACATGAGACAGACATTGGCAAAACTGGAGGGTGTGACAGATGTTTCAACAATAAAGGTAGGAGACTTCAATACACCACTCTCCTCTATTGATAGAACAACCAGACAGAGATCAACAGGGAAACAGAGAAGTTAAACAAGTGGAAAAATGAAGTAGACCTAACAGACATGTATAGGTCATTACACACCAAAACACCAGGATATACATTCTTTTTTGGTGTTCCCAAAACATTCTCCAGGATAGATCATATGCTGGGGCACAAAACAAGTCTTTATACATTTTAAAATCGAAATTACTCAAAACACCTTCTCTGATCACAATGGAATGGAAGAAACAATCACCAAAGAATGAGAACTTTCACAAATATATGGAGATTAAATATAATCTTAAACAACCAGAGGGTCAAAGAAGAAATTGCTAAAGAAATCAATAGCTATCTGGAGATGAGTGAAAACTAGAATACAACATATCAGAACTTATGGGATGTGGCAAAGGTTGTGCTGGGAGGAAAATTTATTGCCCTAAATGCTTATATCAAAAAACAAGAAAGAGCAAAAATGAAGGACTTAATTGCTTACCTGGAGGAACTAGAGAAAAAAAGAGCAAACTAACCCCAAAGAAGAAAAATAAAAAAGACTAAAGTGGAGTTAAATGAATGGGAGAACAAAAGAACAATAGAAAGAATCAATAAAACCAAAAGTTGGTTTTTGAGAAAATCAATAAAATTGATGGACCACTAGCATTTCACAAAATCAGAAATGAGAGGGGGGTTGTTGCTACAGACCCTGAAGAAATAAAAGAAATCATAAGAGATACTATGAACAACTATATGCCAACAAACTAGACAATTGAGATGAAATGGACAAATTCCTAAAAATACACAAGCAAGCTACACTGACTCAGGAAAAAATAGAAGATCTCAACAAACCAATCACAAGTAAAGAAATTCAATCAGTCATCAAAAATCTTCCCACAAGAAAAGCCCAGGGTCAGATGGCTTCACAGTGGAATTTTATTAAACATTCCAAAAATAACTAATACCAATCCTGCTCAAACTTTTCCCAAAATCTGAGGAAAAAAGAACACTACTTAACTCATTTTATAAAGCTAATGAGGCTACAAGAAAGGAAAACTATAGGCCAATTTCCCTAATGAACGTAGATACCAAAATTCTCAACAAAATCCTAGCAAATCGAATCCAAGAACACATTAAAAGAATTATACACCATGACCAAGGAGGTTGTTCTAGTTTGCTAGTTGCCAGAATGCAATACACCAGAAATGAAATGGCTTTTAAAAAGGGGAATTTAATAAGTTGTTAGTTTACAGTTCTAAGGCTGAGAAAATGTCCCAATTAAAGCAAGTCTATAGAAATGTCCAATCAAAGACATCCAGGGAAAGATACCTTGGTTCAAGAATGCCAACGAAGGTCAGGGTTTCTCTCTCAAGTGAGAAGGCACATGGTGAACACAGTCAGGGCTTCTCTCTCATCTGGAAAGGCACATGGTGAACATGGTATCATCTGCTAGCTTTCTCTCTTGGCTTCCTGTTTCATGAGGTTCCCTGGAAGGTGTTTTCCTTCTTCATCTCCAAAGGTCATTTGCTGGCTGGAAGACTCTCTGCTTCTTGTGGCTATGTCATTCTCTGCTCTCTCAGAATCTCCAGGTTTCTCCAAAATATTTCCTCTTTTATAGGTTCCAGTAAACTAATCAAGACCCACCCAAATGGGTGGAGACACGCCTCCACCTAATCAAGTTTAACAACCACTCTTGATTAAATCACATCTCTGGAGAGATGATCTAATTACAGTTTCAAACATACAGTACTGAATAGGGATTAAGAGAAACAGCTGCCTATACAAAATGGGACTAGAATTAAAAGATGGCTTTTCTAGGGTACATACATCATTTCAAACCAGCACAGGTATTTATACCAGGAATCCAAGGATGGTTCAACACAAGAAAAACAAATAATGTAATAAAGCACATTAACAAATTGAAAGGGAAAAATCACATGATCATCTCGATTGATGCTGAAAAAGCATGCAACAAAGTTCAACATCCTTTTCCAATGTTCAAAAGATAGAAATCACATATAACTTCCTCAATGTGATAAAAGGCATATATGAAAAACCCATAGCCAGCATCATCCTCAATGGAGAGAGACTGAAAGCTTTCCCCCTAAGATTGGGAATGCGAAAAGAATGCCCTCTGTCACCACTGTTATTCAACATTGTGCTAAAAGTTCTAGCTAGAACAATCAGGTGGGACAAAGAAATAAAAGGCATCAAAATTGGAGAGGAAGAAGTAAAACTTTCATTATTTGCAAATGACATGATACTATACTTGGAAAATCCAGAGAAATCTACAAAAAAATGTTACTTGAGCTAATAAATGAATTCAGCAAGGTGATGGGGTGTAAAATTAATGTGCAAAACTCAGTAACATTTCTATACACAAGCAACGGCCTAACTAAGTAGTCAATTAAGGAAAAAAATCCATTCAAAATAGCAACTAAAATAATTAAGTACCTATGAATGAACTTAACTAGGGACATAAAGGACTTGTACATGGAAAACTACATAACATTGCTAAAATAAATCAAAGAAGATCTAAATAGGTGGAAAGGCATTCCCTACTCATGGATAGGAAGGTTAAATATAGTTAAGATGCCAATTGTACCCAAATTGTTGTACAGATTCAACACAGTACCAATCCAAATTCCAACAACCTACTTTGAAGACTTGGAAAAGCTAGTTACCAAATTCAAGTGGAAGGGAAAGAGACCCCAAATAGTTAAAAGCAACCTAAAAATGAAAAATGAAATGGGAGGATTACCATTTCCTGATTTTAAAACTCATTATAAAGCCACAGTGGTCAAAACAGCATAGTACTGGAACAAAGATAGACGTACTGGCCAATGGAATCAAATCAAGAGTGCAGAAATAGACCATCAAACCTATGGTCAACTGATTTTTGACAAGACCCCCAATCCACCGAATTGGAACAAAACAGTCTTTTCAATAAATGGAAATGGGAGAACTGGATATCAATAGCCAAAAGAATGTAAGAGGACCCTTACCTCACACCCTATACAAAAATTAACCCAAAGTGGATCAAGCACCTAAATATAAGTCTAGTACCATAAAGCTTCTAGAAGAAAATGTAGGGATACATCGCAAGACCTAGGAGTAGGAGGTAGCTTCTTAAACTTTACACCCAGAGCACAAGCCACAAAAGAAAAAATAGATAAAGGAAACTCCTCTAAATCAAATGCCTCTGCACCTCAAAAGACTATCAAAAAGGTGAAAAGTCAGCCAACTCAATGGGAAAAAATATTTGGAAATCATACATTGGACAAAGTTTTGATATCCGGTATATATAAAGAAATCAATCATACAACTCAACAACAAAAGAATAAACAACCCAATTATAAAATGGTCTAAAGATATGAATAGGCATTTTTCTGAAGAGCAAATACAGATGGCTCAAAAGCACAGGAAGAGATGCTCATATTCAATGGCTATAAGGGAAATGCAGATCAAGACTACAATGAGATACCACCTCACACCTATAAGAACGGCTGTTGTTAAACAAACAGAAAACTACAAATGTTGGATAGGATGTGGAGAAATTAGGACACTTATGCACTGCTGGTGGGAATGTATAATGGTACAGCCACTATAGAAAACAGTTTGGCAGTTCCTTAGGAATCTAAATATCATGTTGCTCTATGATCCGGCAATAGCACTACTCGGTATATACCTAGAAGAGCTGGAAGCAGTGACACAAGCAGACATCTGTCCATCAATGTTCATAGCAGTATTATTCACAATTGCCAGAAGATGGAAACAATTCAAGTGCCCATCAACGGAGGAGTGGATTAACAAAATGTGCTGTATACATACAATGGAATATTATGCAGCAGTAAGATGAAATGATGTCCTGAAGCACATGACAACATGGATGCGCCTTAAGGACATAATACTGAGTGAAATAAGCCACACACAAAAGGACAGATACTGTATGACTTCACTTTTGTGATCATGCTAAAGGTGGTGGCTGAAGGATGCACTCACTGAGAAGTAGATTGGCGAATGATGGTGTATACATATGATTGAATATTGTGCTGCTACAAAAAGGAACAAAGCTGTGAGGTATGCAACATTGTGAATGAACCTTTAGAACATTTGGTGAGGCAAAAGAGCAATTACTGTATGGTCTCTTTTAGAAAATGCTTTTAAGAAAACAGGGCCCTAAATTGTAAGCCTTTGTAAAAGTCACATTTTTCCGGAATGGTAATTATTTCTGTATTTTTAGAGGCTGTTTTATATATGTATAGCCTGATATTCAGAGGTAAGAGCAAAGGAGATCAGGTCAGGATTAAGGTAATCCAGGACACAGGAGTAAGGAAGACCTTGTCTGTATTTTAGGACCTCACCTACTCTTTGAGGCCAAAGAAAGAAAGGTTTATTTTGTCCAGAACCTAAATTTTCTGTAGCACATAATCTAACTCAACCTGTCTAGATAGCTCA
The DNA here is from genome assembly GCF_023851605.1 of Tamandua tetradactyla. Taxonomy (NCBI): domain Eukaryota; kingdom Metazoa; phylum Chordata; class Mammalia; order Pilosa; family Myrmecophagidae; genus Tamandua; species Tamandua tetradactyla. Next base: position 127,544,132 of record NC_135331.1, on the reverse strand, counting down.
TTTAAACAAGCAAATCACAAGGACCCCAGATAAAAATGAGGGCCTTTAACCCTGTATAGCTTAATGTAATGCCTGGATATATCCCAGAATATATTAAGCAGATAATCAAAAAGAATTGGCAATGTTCCTTGAGAGATGGGAGAAGAAATATGGAGCTATTAAACTTTACTACCAGGGAAACCCCTGATACTGTGTCAAACATTAGGGACACCCAAATCAATAGGCCAAGCCTTTGGTCTTGACACTTACTCTTGTGAAGCTTATGTAGATAGCAGAGAAGCTTAGCCTACCTATAAGTGTGCCTACTAGCTACTTCTGGGGGACCTCTTCTGTTGCTCAAATGTGGACTCACTCTCTCTAAGCCCAACTCTGCAAGTGAAATCATTGTCTTCCCCCCTACATGGGACATGACATCCAGGGGTGATGGTCTCCCTGGCAATGTGGGAGATGGCTCCCGAGGATGAGTCTGGCCCTGACACTGTGGGATCAACAATGGCATCCTGACCAAAAGGAGGAAAAGAAGTATAACAAATAACATATCAGTGGCTGAGAGAGCTCAAATAGAGTTGAGAGTCTACTCTGGAGGTTGCTCTTATGTAAATTTTAGTTAAACATTGCTACCTATCATAACTTGTCAAACCCCAACTAAAACCATTCCAGCCAATCCTAAAGAACACCTAGGGCAATATATAAGATTATACAAAAGTTCCATGCAGTAGGGCAGCTTTCCAGAAACCTACGACCTCCAAATGGGTCCCTGGACCAGATAAGTCTGAAACCTGGAAGGGGCCAGACTCTCCAGAACATCAGCTAGTTCCATCTCCCAATTCTTTATAATTGAAAGGCCTTCTAACATGAAAAAGGTAGAATGGACATAGCCCCAATACCCCTGGAGAGTGGGAGAAAGATCAAAGGTGATGATGGAGTCATACAGAGAAGGTAGGCTTTAACAAACGAAGTACGATTGCTGAATCATTATATTGATATTTCTTTTAGTCTCCGGAATCATAGAGCAGCTAGGAGTTAAAAACCTAAAATTATGGATTTGTAACCTACGTGAAACTCTGAAATCTGTTCTACAACTAATTGTTGTGCCGTGCTTTGAAATTTATTGTTTTTTTGTATATATGTTATTTTTCACAAAAAAGGAAAAAAAGTGATGATAAAATATGTATATTCCTTCTACCTTCCAATGTTCTGGAATAGCTGGAAAGAAAAATCTGAGATAATGCTATGGTAACCCAGCACAAACTCTGGGATCTGTCCTGTAACTACTTGTTGAAGAGTGCTTTGAAAACTATTTCTTTTTCCTTTCTTTGCTTTGCATATATATTATTAAAATAAAAAAGCTTAAAAATAAATAAATAAGTAAATACAAAGACTTAATGATCAAGGAAGATAAAATAATTATAAATTTAGGTGCACATAATAATATAGCCTCAATGTACATAATGAAAAAAAGAGTAAACAATAAAAAAGAAAATATACCCAAATCCAAAATTATAGTTGGAGAATCTAGCACACCTTTCTCAGTAACTGATAGACAAGCAAATAAAAAGAGTAGTAAAATTATGAAAGACTTGAACAACAAAATTAACGAACTTGACTTGATATATATAAAACACTATACTCAATATCTGCATTTTTTCAAGCATGTATAGTATATTTACCAAAATTAACCATATATTTGAACCATAAAATAAGTTTCAAAAAATGTCAAAGAATTGATATTACATAGAGAATGCCTGCTCTTTCCATTTATACTCAGCATTATATTTGAGCCCCTTGCTAGTGCAATATGCTTAGAAAAAAAATAAAAAGGATAAGAATTCAATAGAAATAATGTTTTTATTATCCCTAGAGAATTTTGTATATGTAGAAAATTCAAATGAGTCTACCTACTATTAGAATTAATAAGTGAATTTAGTAAAATGGCTAGACATGAAATCATCTGTATCTCTATCAGCAACAATTAAAAAATGAAATTAAATAAGATAATTTGATATATAAAATTAGTTGATAAAAATAAAAATCTAATAATTAGGGGTAGAGTAAAATAGTTAAAATACAATTTTCAAAGAAAAATTAAGGTACAAGGCTGCACCTTTAATTTACTCTTTAATACATATATCATCAGCAAAACTAAGAACAAATAAATCACATAAGGAACAATTAAACTCGAAGGACTAATGCTATTTTCTTACTTTTAACATTTTTCTATATTTTTAGTCTCTATTATTTTATTTCCTTCAACTTTAAACTTTATTTCATAGCTCATTATTCTGCTTCAAACTCTATTTTTCATTAGTTTTAACCTTTAAACTCTCAATTTAAATTATATTTATTTAATTTTTAATATTATTGTTTTGTCTTAAAATTTATGAAAACATTTTATCTCACATCATGTTATAACCAATTTTTATATTATATAAAATTGTGTAACAACATAATTAGTCTGCAAATAAATTAACAAATATTTAATTTAATTATGTTTCAATCCTCCTCCCACCAAACGAGAGTA